>NW_024062239.1:0-610000 GCF_006381635.1 Hibiscus syriacus | reverse complement strand
TCTTATTTTCAAGTTTTTTTTATGCTAAGTATGACTTTTGTCATGCTTAGCTAAACTCTTCATAAGCCGAGAGCTGTCGCGATGATTCAATTCCAACGGGAGAATTGAAACGGTCCCTTAATATCTTCGGAATATCTCTCAATCTCTGCGCTTATTTTTCAAAATCAAAACAGTTTTCAAAATCAAAGATTAACTTTGGTCAAGAGGTTGTTGCGATTAAATGCGTGGGAGGAAGATTTGACTTATAGAAAGCAATTCGACTTCCTGGGAACACACTTGGCGAGATAGCTTCGCCAAGAGGGATTTGAGATCGGAATTGACGGTTATAGAAGCAACAATCCGAGTCGGATGCCACTAACTTAAACGGTAATTGATCTACAACAATTGATGTTGTTAGAATCAATTGCCGAAGCCGGAATCAAAGATTACCTTGGGTATTCGGTATACAAGATAGAGTCACAAGGATAGCCCTTGTAGACAAAGTAACCGACGTGAATCCCGAAGAGAAAATCTTATTCGATGATCTACGGAAATTGAGTCAAAGCGAAGCTTGAGGCTATTTTCACAGTATTTATTCACAACATTATTTCTCCTATTTTTACTTCAATTGCTTTATTTAATCGTCTTTAGTACTATTTAAATATCATTCTACCCAAAACCCCCCATTCTACTATCTTTCACTCCTGCCATAGATCAATCAAACATTAAATTAAGAATTTTCCAAATCCCTGGATTCGACCCTACTTCTCTACGCTACGAATTTTCCTTTAATTATTATCCGAGAAGAAGGAATTTATTTTGACATCAAAACGACAGTTGTCAGAACTCCAATGACGAGGGTTCTACGTGACGAGTGTCAGACTTCATTGAGTAAGAAGGGCTGGCACATTTTTGAGTAAATACCACAAAATCAGAGGGGAAGGTATATCTCAACATGATTCTAGTGTTCGTTTGAGCTTGATTTGATGTCTTTAGTGAGCGTAGGTTGAGTAAGACCTAACCTTTTACGCAGAGGAAACAAAGTTTAGAGGGGATCCAAGACTTTATCGTAGGGTAAAGAGGGTCTAAGATGATACAAATCAATACTTGTAGGAAAGGGTTCCTACGGTAAAGATGTTCTTATGGGTGTGTTATTCCATTTCATTACTTGGTGATAAGAGCCAAAGAAAGCACAACCTTTATGGGAAGACCAAGTCCTTATGGGGGAGGACATGAGCAATTGGAGGTGTCGAAAGGCAACAAGGTTGATGTGAAGTATGGAGCGATGAATTGTGAAGTTACATGTGACAGAAGCCAAGCCAAGCAGTTTGTATGGGAGGATCACAACAAGACAAGGCATTGAGAATTATCCAAGGTGATGTTGCCCAGTATCGTCGAGTGAAGCGACGAGGATGTCTCTAGGTTTGGTGGGGGAGAATGTCATGGGTCGTGATCTTTGGGTTTGGAACATTGGTGCAAGTGTCTGCTAGAGAGGTTCTATACAGAGTGTGGGCTTACCAAGGCCACCAAACTTGGCCCATCACTTGGAGAATGTTATGGAGCCTGTTCACATTGGCCGTGTAGAAAAGGAAAGTGGCATCAAATTCGAAGATGATCATAGAAGCTCGGTAAATATGGAAAGAGACAACAAATTAGGAAGATATTATGGGGGAATCTTACCATATCCAATGTGAACACCTATCCAAGGAATGAATCCTACTAATGGATATAATTAGATAGGATTGGGTTGGGTTTCCTTGATTTAGGGGATTTTGTATTAATTGGGCATATCTTAGTCATTAATGTAAATCGATCTAGGCCATTGATTGAGAGGGAGTTCAAGTATAAATAGAGAGCCTCTTCTCCTCATTTGTATCATCTTATTCCATTCATTCTCTTTGGAGAGTAATAAAGCTCTGAGGCATTTAATCTAGTTCTTTTATTCTTTATTCTTTATTCTCTTGGTGCTTGTTACCTCTCTTATGGCCAGGAGTAACCACACTTGTGTTTGCACTTCCACACCATAGTCCAACCTTGGTGGCTTGGAGTATCCACGTTGGTGTTAAAACTTCCACGTCCTATAAGCCTTGAGGGTTTGGTTCCAACCTTGGTGAGTTTGCATGCTCACTAGGCTTGGATAAGGCTTACTTAGTCAGAGAGAAGACCCAGAGGAGTCAAAAAGCATCTAAGGTTGCACAACCCGTCAGACCTGAACTCTGATATTGAGACAGTTTGGGCTTGAAGGTTCTGAGGGCGTGACAATTAGAATATATATATTTTGAAACAAATTAATTCATATTTTGGCTAAGTTTTCTATTTTAGTAGATTTGTTGAAACAAAATGCCACCAAAGTGAATTCTTTCGTGTAGACTGATTTATTTAAAATATCATGATGATTATTTGTTTCTTGTGATTCATACGTTTATTAATTGGCCCAAGGTAAAGTTAATATGTGGCCGAATTTCAAGCAACACATGTGGTAATAACATGTGACAATTATAAGGTATTTTTCATGTGATCATTACATAAGTCCAAAGATTAATCTTTTGTTCCACATACCTTATTGTCAAAGTTTGATTACTACAACAAGAGTAACATTTATTATTAATATTACTTTTCGAAGATTTGATATTAATGTAGTGTTTGGTATCTTGTGATGGGAATTAGCCATTATTTTAAATTTATTGTTTTCTTATGTGAGGTTGTTGTTTATTTTGTTCATTTAGTTCTTTTGCTATCATAGTTTCTGCTAATATCAATTTTATTCTCATGGTTATGGGATAAATTTCAAGGAACAAGAAAATGCACTTATATAAAGTTTTGGTTCTATGAACATAGACTTTGCACTAAGGAAAGAACAATTTCCACCTTTGATATGCTATAACATCCTTAATTGAATTTTGAAAGGTGAAATCTGTTCAAATTGCATAAGTCCAGTGGTCATGAAGCATAATATTTAGAAGCCTTCAGGGGCACATAATCTGAAATGATTACTAGGGCTAATGGTTTTCTTGACGAAATTAAGAAATGTTTCCCTAAACAATAAGATTTAAATGCCATCATGTTTTACTTATTTGATGTCTATAAAGTATAAGGGTCAAGGAAATGTGATGGAGTACATTATGGATATGTTTTATATTACTTAAAGACTTAAGACACTTAAGATCGAGTTTTTATAAAGAATTACATGTTCATGTGATTTTAGTATCGTTTTCTATACAATTTAATCAACTCAAAGGGAGAAATGAACTCTAAATGAGCTCATTTTTTATTGTGTACAAGAGGATAAAAAGTTGAAGAATAATAAGTTTGAAAGTACTCATTTGAAAAGTTCATATAAATATAAGGTCAAAAAGGAAACCATAATGTAGTTGTTAAGGATCCAACTCAAAAGAGACAATATTATATTATAAAGGGTTGTTGTCTTTTGTAATAAGTTAGGACATATGAGGAGAAATTAAATTCTGAAACATTAGGCAACTATTTTGGTTATTCAATGTGATTTAGGGTTATAAGTTTTATGATCTCATAATTAGGAATATTTTTAAGATGAGATCTATAATATTAATTTCGAGGATGTTGAGTTTGGAGGGACAAATAAGGTTCGAGGGATTGATTTTAAGGAGGAATTGGGTTATAACACAATTCCTATTATCACTTTTGATGATATTCATGTGTTTATAAATGTCGTTAATCAAGAAGTGAATCTAGAATCTCAATAAAGTTATTTTGAACAACTCTCCAATTAAGATGAGAAACCATTTCGGAAGAACAAACTCAACAACCTCACAGAACAAGTGTCATTAAAAGATCCATGAGATGAGAGAAATAATATTTAGATTATTATATTTTATTTCTCTAAGAAATAAGGATGACAATGGAATGATAGAGAATGATCTAATCAACTTTCGTTATGTCGTAAAAGTTATGACTCTCATAACTTGATTAATGTCATGGAAGAAGAGTATAAGTTCTATACAATATAATAAAGTTTAAGAACTTGTCTCGTTTCCTAAAGGTGCAAAATTATTTGGTTGCAAATGGATATTTAAAACCAAAATAGATGCAAAAGGTGATGTTGACAAGTATAAGGCATATCTTGTTCTAAAGGATATACTCGTAAATAATGCATTAATTTTATAGAGACATTCTTTTTGGTTTCATTGAAAGACTATTTCAGGATAATCATGATTCTTTTTGCTCATATTTGATCTTAAGTTGCATAAGTTGGATTTCAAAATTGTGTTTCTCAGTGGTAACATTGATGAGATGGTTTATATGGTGCAATTAGAAAATTGTATCTAATGATACAAAATTAATAATATGCAAATTAGGGAATCCATTTATGAGTTTAAGTATGACTCCCATTAATTATACAACAAGTTCCACAAAGTGATTATCCTGTTTAGTTTTGAGATGAATTTGGTTGGCAATTGTATATAATATAAATTCAGTGGGAATAAACCCTAAACTCTTATAGCTAAAGAAAACAATTTTAGTCTTGATTTGTTGCCTAAAGATGATTTTGAAAGTAAGGAAATGTAAAAAGGTTCCTTATGCTTCAAAATAAATAAAGCAAATTAATATATACTCAAGTTTATACACATTCAGACATAGTGTATGATTTTAGGATATTAAGTAGATATTTAAGCAATTTGGGTATGGATCGTTGGATAGCAACCAAATTGATTCATAGAATACATTTAAGAACAAAATGTTACATACTCACATATTGGAGGTTTAATAAGTAAGAGATCATTAGTTTTATGGACTCCGATTAATTAGAATATAGATGCAAAATTTTATCACATGAACTGCTAATTATGGATTGATAAAAAAGACCACTTGAGTTATTCTGTGACAACTAAGTTGTAGTTCTTTATTCCATAAATAACAAAAACATCTTGAGTCTAAGCACATAGACATTATGTTTCTGGTTGTTAAAGAAAATTCAGAGTGATAGTGTGCTTATAGAGCATATTAGTACAAACTTATAATTGCACGCTTACTAAGGAACTAACACCCAAGGTCTTTCATGAGCACACTACTCTTGTGGGTGTAATATCATTTATGTGTAATATTATTTAAGGATATTGGGTTTTAGTGGGAGTTTTTATTTAATTCTTGTTTATTATAAACACAATTTTAGTTACTTCAATTTAAGGACATTTATTTTAAAGTTATTTTCTATAGAAATAAAGTTTGTTTTAGTTTATCCACACTCTGGTTTTGGTTAAATTTGATCTCACTAAGGAGGACCAGATGGAATTAGACATGTGTGATTCACATTGCATGTAATTTCCATGCTACACTTCAGGATTAATCAATGTCATTTGACTGTGTCTGTATACATAACCATTGATGGGTCTAGTCATGATTGATATGACAAAGGTTGTTTTGATCTTATATGGACATAGTTGATGGGTAAGATTTTTATAGAATACCTATTGTATGATAACAAGTTTTGAGCTCATAAGGTTATACATTTATCAATAAACATATGTTGCCCAAGTGGGAGAGTGTTAGATTAAAATCCATAATTATGGGCACATATTTTTAATATATATTGTTGTCATAAAATATGACATTAATTAAGTGAGCAATTATATTATAAAGTCACAAGGTATTAGAAGTGTCACGGAAATAAAAATGTAGAAACTATTAAAGTTATATTTATAATTCGATGAGAGGCAGAGTTATAAGTACAAACAATAATGGATTCTTAAATCAGCTCTATAAAAGGGTTATGGTCCCCAAGAAATAGACATTATCGTATGTACTCTTATCTCCGTTAGAGAGTTTATACTCAAGGGAACTATATCTTCTTGGAAGATCAAAACCAAAGAAATATTCAAGGATTTCAACATATCAATTAATTCAGTTACGCTTCCGAATCTAATATTTATTATTCTTGATTGTTTAACATGATTAGATCATGGTGCTTTCATATATATTATGGTTTAGTTATAACATAACCATCACAATATATTGATCCATTATTCCAGATTAAATTTTGTAGAGACCTATTATGACAGTAACTCTCTCATTATATAGTGCCAATAATATGACGTCGTTTTTATTAATCAATCGAATGATAACTTGTATTTCTAAATAATAGAAAAATTAGTGTATACCATTCCTACTATTTCTTTTATAAGAAAGGAGAAATGATTTTAAAACTAAATTTAATATTTGACATTAGTTAAAATTAAAATAATATTTATTGTTGATAAACCACGTGTTTCATTGATTGCCATCCATGAGTGAGGCATTTAAATTCTATAACTTTTATCTCATTAATATTTTTTTCTTCAAAAAAATCTTATTTGTATACTTTATGTTTATTATATATAGTAAAATTATATATAATAAATAAATTGAATTTACCAATGATGTTGGTTTAAATGGTAAGCAATTTGATATCGTTCAAGCAAGTCTCGAGTTTGAGTCATTGTGTATGCAAAAAGCCCCAACTGGGAGACTCACCCACAAACCAAGTGTACAATCTAGATCGGTTCAGATTAGTCAATGTAAAACCTTAGAAATCGAAAGAATAGCAAAAAAAATAAAAAACATAAATGGAATTCAAAATAAATTTATTATTGTAAAAATAATGTTAATTAATGTTAAAAAATATTCATTATGTTTTCAAATAATTAAGAGGATTCTAGAGCTAAAATAAAGTGTCAACAACACCAAAACAAAAAGAAAGTGGGTCGAAAAATTCACGAGGAATCACATTTGTCACAACTTTTTAAAGAAAATTAGTATTACAACACTCTTTTTATCTAAGATTACTTTTAGCCAAAGTAATATGTCTTCCCATTTGCACGAACAAAGTTGGTAGTTAAAAACATGGTTATTGTATTTAGAGATTCTAAATTCGAGCATCAATATTATAAATAAATATTTGAATATTCGTTATTAAATGATTAGAATGAGATATTAACTTAGGATAACTTCAGTTTAATAAAAAAGAAATATGTTCTTCCAATTTAGACTATTTAACTACTTTCTAGCGCCAACCAAAGCATTTAGAATATTGTATA
The DNA here is from genome assembly GCF_006381635.1 of Hibiscus syriacus. Taxonomy (NCBI): domain Eukaryota; kingdom Viridiplantae; phylum Streptophyta; class Magnoliopsida; order Malvales; family Malvaceae; genus Hibiscus; species Hibiscus syriacus. The sequence continues at coordinate 602,972 of NW_024062239.1, read as the reverse complement.
TTTGTAGACGATTAATATGAATAAAATAAGCGACTTTCGATTTTCTTTTCAGAAAAACAATAATGATCTAAAATTTTATTTATTTTTAAAGAGTTTCATAAAAGAGGGAAAATATGTGTGGCAAACGTAAGATTTTATATTAGACGATGAACTTATAAAATTTTAAGGGATAATAAACTTATAAAATTTTAGGGACGTAAACAAAATATCAATAAAATATACAAAAAATTAAAACATAGGAAAACTTAAAAAATTTAATGGGGGCGACCACTCCCACTCGCTCCCCTTTCGATCTATCCCTGCTCAAGGTGGAGATTTTATCCATCGATGTAAAGAATTAATTTTTTTGTGAATTTAGGTGTTTCATCAAATTTGAGATTTTGTCTCAAACTCCTTACACTTTCATACTTTAGGTTACTATTAAAGTTTGACTCAAATTTGATCTGACTCAAAATGATTAAAAAAAAACTAGTTTGGTTGAAAGTATAAAGACTATTCTATTTATGTTGATTAAAAGTAAAAAAGAAAAAGTTTGAATATATTTCTACTAAAAAAATTTACTTTGTAATCAAGAAATTATCCATATAAATAAATATTAAGGATTAGAGTTAGATATCAAGGTGCTTGATGAGAAATCCACATGTATTCTTATATTTTTGACATTAATGAAAACTCTTAATTATTCAATAAACCTTAGTGTTATTTTATTGTGTGGTCAGTATAGATATTGTTATCTTTTATCATATATCTTGAATATGCATATCGATCTAAAACTATGCCCATGATTCACACACCCAAACAATATTCTTTCAGCATTGCAGCTTGTTCAAACAGTACGTAAAACAATTGACATTCAACAGAAGCACCAGATTTTTTTCATTGCTGCTGTAGTTGACAATGAAACAAAGATAATAACTGAAATCAGTAGCCACAAAATCGTTCATGGTTGATTTCGTGTGGTTCATTGACCCGTGTAGTTTTCGCGTCAAAATAATTTCTTAATCCGAAAGAAATATAAAGAAAATATAGCAAGTGAAAAGTAAGGGTCGATCCCACGGAGACTCTACAATTTTTGATTTAGTTGTCTTTTTGTTTTTTAACGGTAGAGTTTGGATAGGGATGAAATTTAAGATAAAAAATAATTAAAAATAAAAATAAAAGGTGAGATAAGAATAAGATAAATGGGGGGTTTTGAAAAACTGTTTGAAGATAAGATAAAGGCAAAATATAAATAAATAGAATAAATAATTAGAGTTTTAAAAGAATACTTATTATGAAAATTAGTCTCAGGCTTTCAGCTCTGACTCAATTTCCTCGGATCATCGAAATATATCTTTACTTCAGGATTCACGCCGGTCACTTATCTACAAGGACAAATCCTTGTGACTATGCTTTGTATACCGAATACCCAAGTGCAATCTTTAATATCGGTTTGTGAATTGATCTAAGCAACAACAATGTTGTAGATCTAAAAACGTTGAGGCTCGAAAAGCTTCCAACTCGGATTATGGTATTTCAACAATAACTGGTTCCGATCTTAGTTTCCTCTTAGCAAACAATTTTGCTAAGTGTGTTTCCAGTAAGTCGAATGTGCTTCAATAAGTCGATCATTCCTCCCACATTAACCATAACAACACCTAGATCAATGTCAACTTTTTGGTTTTGAAAATTGTTTTGATTTGAAAATAAGCCCCGAAAACAGATAGAGAAATCTGAAGCGATTTAAGTGCCTTACAATTCTTACGTTTGGAATTGAACCATCGTTTTAGCCTTCGGCTTAAAAGAAAACTTAGAAAAAAGAAAAAAAACAAAGAATAACTTTGAAAAAGAAAAGAAAAGCTTTTATTAAAAACTAAAGAAAGAAGAAGAATGATTTCTGAATGTTTTCTAAATGTTTTCTGAATGAAGATGTGTTTTTAGGCTTATCCTGAGAGGGTATTTATAGCATTCAAAATCTTAAAAACAAGGTAAAGATAATTCCTAAAACAAAGAGATAAATCCTAATGAAATTAATTAAAACTATTAAAACTAAAATACTAAAAACAAAGATAATATAAAATATAATATTTAAAAAAATATCCTAAAACATGAGTTTAACTCAAATTTGAATTGCAGAAACATTCGGCTGATCCATTAGTTCTTCTAGAAGTCTTGGCTGGACCTTCTAGAAAGTGTTGACTCGTCGCCTCTTCAGATGCGTCATTCCCAAATTCATGCCTACTAATCTAGCTTTGATCCCGAAAGTAAAAAAGCTGTAGAATTATGCCCTTTAAGTGTATTTTCCAAATTCTAGTGTCCTGCACATAAAATGAATCAAAATGACAAATAAGCCACAAAACCAATGATTAAGGAGCAATTTAAAAGCAAAATAATAACCAAATTAAGCATATATCAAATTCCCCCTCACTTATTCAATGCTTGTCCTCAAGCATTCCTCAATTAACACATCAAAATCACAAGTTGCCATCTTCAATTTTAATTAACACATCAAAATCACAAGCTGTCATCTTCAATTTCAATTTATTTCCCAAACTTCTAATCGAACTAAGTCCATGACAATTGCCGAATTCAAGTTACAATCAAGCAAACACACAACTAAGAAAATTGAAAGCAAGCAAGATATCCCAATTTGTCACTTCATTGAAACATGACTCAATACCTCACAAGATTCACATATCCGCTCAAAGTGTTGGGGTAAATGAAATCGTTCAAATCGAAACTAACTAAAATATTATCATAGGCTTGGAATTCAATCAAGTTTCCACTACTAAAAGTGAACATAATGCAATCATCAAGGGGTCTTTAATCTGGGTAGTAACGTGGGTAAGGTATGGGTATTGAAAAAGACCGAAGAGAAAGGTTTAAAATGCCAAAAAAGAGATCAAAACAGTTAGGAACAATCCATGAACTAACAAGAAGCACAATGAAAAATAAAACAAGGAAAAAGAATAGATGAACATTGAAATGATCGATTTATTCTTCTTCTTTATCTTTTCATTTGAACAGAGTGTCTCTTTTTATTCTTCTTTTTTTCTGTTGTTCGAAATAGTGAACAATGTATTTTTTACGATTTTTTTCATTTCCTTTTTTTCGTGGGACAAGAATGATACAAGATCTCAAGTCTCGGCAAGGGTGTGAAAAGAGGGGGAAAAAGAAAGGCTTCGGGTTTAATTTGGTGAGTTGAAATCAAACAAAGGAAATATGCTCAAATGTGGTTCAATAGTGGATGTATAAATGGGTGAAAAGTGGGTTTATCCTAGGTGCCATATCACATGAAACATTACGTCCAACATGTAGTCTCGATATGCATTGTGATTACGAGTTCTAGAATATCCTAATTAGTTCGATACACTCAAGTCAAACAATGAGCAAGAAATAAAATGCATGCTCGTTTAGGCTCGAAACTTACAAGAAAAGGTTTATATGTACTGAGTCAAGTTCATCTTTATCAACAAAAGCATGAAATAACTACACTCAACAAAAAATTCACAAGCTATACCAATCACCATCATGAAAATTAAATTCGATCAAAACATGGTCACAATCCAAAAGGAAGCAAGAGTATAAAGTGAAGTTCAAGAATAGCAACCAATAATCCCAATATATCAATATCAAAATTACTCAATTTCAATCAATCAAACAAGTTAAGGAAAAATTTAACATGCTATCCTTTACCCCCTCACTTAATCTGTTTTATCCCAAAACGCATATCAAATTTAAAAACAAAGAGAGGGAAAAGGAATACTCTCTGATCTAGTGGTAATCGAGGCCACAACCACGTCGAGACGAGCCAGGGCAGGCAGGAAAGAACCTCAGCAAAGTTGGCTTCAATAGCGTCAAGCGACAGACACGCCTTGTATCTCATCTCGCATATCTGGTGTATGCTGGCTGCTGAGGTGCTGGCTCAATGAATCAGCGGTAAGGGTGTGAGGGGTGAGGAGACCGATCAGTTAAAAGAAGAAGATGGTGAATGTGTTGTGTGGCTGGGGGAAAAATGAAGGCAAAAGTTTTTTTTTTGTTTAATAAGGGCTAGGACACATGGGATATAAATAAAAGGGAGAGTTTGAGTTTAAAAGAGGTTGAAAGTGGTAGGTGGATCCATTGAAGGTTAGAATAATATAATAAAATAAAATAAAAAGAAGTTGGGTGGATGGAGAAATTTGACCGGTCAAAAGGGATTCGGTATTAGGATTGGTTTAAAACTGTAAATTGTGGGGATAGAGATAGGTGAGAAGATAAGGTGGGTCCTGTTGAGAATTTTGAAACAAAAAATTACTCATCCAGAATTGAGTTGGCGGCAGAGGAGAACAAAATTGGCTTTGGGAGTTGGGATAGTGAACCGGGAACCAGTTACTTGTCTGGTCCGGTCAACTTCCAAAACCAATTCTGCAATGAACCGGTGTGAACCGACTGAGAAACGACAAAATCGGCTTGGACCGCTGGTTCTGTTTTAACTATTAGTTTAACTATTTTTTAACTCCTTTTAATGATTTTGAATGCCAAATTACCTCTATTATTTATGGAAATCAGTTGGGATGCTCTTCTATGTTTCTTAACCATGTGGGATGTGTTGTTCTCTTATTTTACTCTTTAGACTTTGGGCTACAGTTCTCCACTCTTCCGCTAAATTACACACTTTTCTATCGCGTTTTCTCTCGTTTGTCCAATTTGGAGCTCAAACTCCAAGTGTGACGAATATGGTTTTCGTTTCTATGAGTTTCTTAAGCATAAAAAAATTTTGCCTTTTGACTTTAAGCTTTGATCATCAATCTTCCAATCAAATACTACCAAATCATTAGAACTAAAGTTAACATTTTTTTATAGTGATGTAGTAGCAGAAACACAGTTTCGATGAGCTCTGTGTTGTTGCCTGCGCATTACTTATTATGTCAACGACATTGATATCGACATTAAGAAGTAATAAATTGATTTGATAAACATGTGAACTTGCATGAAGTTCAATTGTGAATGATTTGGCAAAGAACCAACATGTGTTCCGTTAATACAAATTTGATTAGGCTTTGATAATTTGAGGACAGTGTTGTAATCTTTGCAGGGTTACATATTCAACCAAATACTCTTACCCTATTGCTTGTATCTCACTCTCACTTTGAATTTTGTGATTCTTAGTTGCATTTCCCATATTTTGTTGCTCGGTGATGTATAATATTGTAAACTTAAAAAAAATGATATATATATATATATATTAATATTGATTTGAATATTATGTCAAATTTCAAAAAAAAATTATTTTATATAAATCGGTTCAACCCGGTTGAACCAGTGAACCAGCACCTTTACCGGTTTAAGGTCTGGTCTGGTTTTAAAAACATTGGTTGCTATCCTACGCCAAGTGATGGGATATGTTAATGTGCGCCTGCTTCTTGTCTCCAGACGTCAGACACTTCTCTCTCATTATATATTCGATCGGAAATCAAATATGTTCAGAGAAAATAAATAAATTAAGCATATGATACAATAAAATGGAACGAATAAATTAAAAAAAGAAACAAAGTATGCTAAAAAATAATAAAATGAAAATGAAACGAAATGAGTTGCCTTCCATCAAGCGCTTTTGTTTAACGTCGTTAGCTCGACGACCTGATTTTTTTCAGATTGCGGATCCTCTAAATTTATTTCTTTGATTAGACCAACCAGCATTTTCATAATATGATTTACCTCTGACCATTAACTTTAAATCAAACTCCTGAGTTATTTTCAACTTCAACAGCACCGTGAGGAAATACTTAAGTCACTGTAAATGGTCCGACCCATTTTGATATGAGTTTTGTTGCAAAAAGTTTAAATTTAGAGTTAAATAGTAAAGCCTTTTGACCGATAGAAAAAGTTTTATAAGAAATTATATTATCGTGGAATTCTTTCATTTATTCTTTAAATATTTGAGCACTATCATAGTTTTCTCCAGATTTCCTCAAGTTCTTGAATGTGTAATTTCCAAGCTTCACCAACCGCATCAATGTCCATGTTACACTGTTTAGTGGCCCAATAAGCCTGAGTTCTAACTTAAACCGGTAAATAGTATGGTTTACCAAAAACAAGTCGGTATGGTAGGACCTTTATAAGTGGTTCGATATGCCCACATTGCATCGGTTAATTTAGACTCCAATCTTTACGGTATGGTTTAATAATTTTCTCAAGAATTGTTTTAATTTCCCGATTTTTATACTTCGACCATCCATTTGTCTGTGGATGATAGGTTGCGGCAATTCTTTGAGTCACTCCAAATTTCTTCATCAGTGATTGATCACTAGATTTATGAAATATGTACTCTGTCGCTTATTATAGCCCGCAACATGCCAAACCTGGAAAAATAGTATTTTTCAAAAAGAATTGTGGTTTTAAAATCATTATTCTAGATAGTCTTAGCTTCCACCCATTTAGAAACATAATCTACAGCTAAGATAATATAAGTATTTCCAAATGACAAAATAATGGACTCATATAATTTATTCCCAAAAATCAAAAATTTCACAAACTTGTACCAGATTTAGTGGCATCTCGTTTCTACAACTTAAATTACATGTACTTTGACATCTTTCACAAGTTTTACAAAATAAATAAGAATCTCGAAAGATGTTAAGCCAAAACAACCACATTGACGAATTTTATGAGATGTACGTTTGGGACCAAAATGACCACCACAAGAATACGAGTGACAAAATTACAAAATTGAATTTTATGAGCGGTAAAATCCTGCGTGGCCAATAGAAGAACGAATTTCCCTAATAGTTATGGGGTAAGTGAGCGTATAATATATATTTTAGCTTTATCAACCGTAATCCCTTTTGAGGAACTATATAACTAAAATTAACCCTTTATCAACCATAAATGACATTTCTCATAGTTTAAAACAAGGTTATATCTAAGAATCTTTTAAGCATATTAGTTAAATTATCAAGACATTCACTAAAAGAATTACCATAAACTGTGAAGTCATCCATAAAGACTTCGATGCCATTCTCCACATAGTCGGAAAATACTTAACATGCATATTGGAATGTGGAAGGTGCGTTACAAAAGTCAAGGGCATTCGTCTATATGCAAATGTACCGAAGGGACAAGTAAAAGTCATTTTTTCTTGATCTTCTGGTGCTACTGGATTTGAAAAAACCTGAAAAACCCGTCAAGGCAATAGTAAAGAGTTTTCCCAGCTAATATTTCAATCATTTGGTCTATAAAGTGAAGGGAAAATGATCTTTTCGGTTAAGAAAGTTCAACCTCCTGTAATCAATGTAGACTCGCCACCCATTTTTGACCACTGTGACTCCCGTTTTCTTAGGAGCCACATGAATCAGACTTACCCAATTAGTATATGATATCGGATAGATTACATTAGCATCGAGGATTTTCTAAATTTTCTTCTTTACTACTTCCATCATTGGTGGATTTAATCGGCGTTGTCCTTCTCGTGATGGCTTTCCTCCTTCAATTTTGATCTTGTCCATGCAAGTCGAGGGAATTAATCCTTTAATGTCGACAATGATCCATCCTATGGTTTCTTTGTGTGAATGCAACATTGTTATCAAAGCTTCATCTTCTTTTCGAATTTTATTTGAGATGATCACTGTTAAGGTCTCATTTTTGCCTAAAAGGCATATTTCATGTGTTCTGGTAACTAATTCTACCTTAGGTGCCTCCAAAATAGAAGGTAAAATTTTAGTTTTAGAGGAAGGTAAAATAAATCAGTATTGATTGATTTTTTTTTTCAAAATCCCTTTTTTCCTCTTTGTGGCAAAGTTCAAGATCCATGGAAATATTATAAGAAAAATTAGATTCAATATTCATCAATTAAAGGATCTAAATATCAATAATATTATAATTATTCAACTCGATCTGGTATTTCATTGCTTTGTAAGCATCAAATTCAACGATCTCTGATGAGTGTTCTAAAACGATATTATTTTCTTGTTAAATCTTTGATCTTATGGATTTATTGCTGCTGATTTGGTTATGTTATGCTTATTTTCGTGCAGGATCTTACTTTCCAGAATTAGCAGTAAAATAGGTGCATTCTGTATTTTTTTATTATTTCATGACTAGAGACATGGGCACAACTCTGGCATAACACGATCTGACGTGGAAGTTTCTAAAAGGTCCAGTCAGTAACAGTTTTCTAGAAGATCTAGTCAGTAACAGTTTTCTAGAAGATTTAGTCAGCGCATACTAGAAGGTGGTCGAGCAGAGATATCTTAGGAGACTTATCTTTAAATTTTAAAGTTTGAATTTAGAAAACATTTGGAATTATCTTTAGGATTATTTTTATTTTAATTTCTATGTTTATCTCTAGGTTTCAGAAGCTAAATACCCTCTTGGGGTAAGCCTAAAAACTCAACTCATAATTTACACTTTTTCTTCTTTCTTCTTTATAAAGTTATTTTTCTTTTCTTTTCAAGTTTTCATTTTTATTTTATTTTTTTAGTTTTATTTTTAAATATGCTAAGTATGATTTTGTCATGCTTAGCCAATTTTCTCATAAGTCGAGAGCTGAAGCGATGACTCAATTCTAATATGAGAATTGAAAAACACCTTAATAACTTCGGCTCTCTCAATCTCTGCACTTATTTCAAAATCAAAACAGTTTTCAAAATCAGAGATTGACTTTGGTCAATATGTTGTTGCGATTAAATGTGTGAGAGTAATGATCGGTTTATTGAAAGCACTTTTGACTTCTAGGGAACACACTTGGCGAGACTGCCTTGCCAAGAGGGAATTGAGATCAGAATTAGTAGTTATTGAAACAACAATCCGAGTCGGTCTTCATGAACTTAAGTGGCTATTGATCTGCGACAATTGATGTTGACCAGATCAATTTTCAAAGCCAGAATCAAAGATTGTCTTGGGTATTTGGTATACAAATAGAGTCACGAGGATTACCCCTGTAGACAAAGTAACCGACGTGAATCCCAAAGGGAAAATCTAATTCGTTGATCCAAAGGAAATTGAGTCAAAGCGAGGCTCGAGGTTGTTTTTACCATATTCATTTTCAACCTTAAATTTTTATTTTCTTTAAATCCCTTTTATTATTTAATCATTTTTACAAAAAACCCTTTTTTAATACTTATCACATGGTATAAGCAATTCAAATAAAAATTTAGAATTTTTAAAGTCTCTGAGGATCGACTCTTACTTCTTTTTACTACATTTCCTTTTTTTTATTAATTGAGAATAAATTTATTTTGACATCAAAACGACAGTTGTCAAATTAAAGCTGTTGTCAGGGATTTCGCCAAAATTGCTAATTTTTTGCTTACTTTTGATTTATGACTAAGACAAAGTCGGGTGAATTAGTGGAGTACGACTCGAAACTCGAAGCCAGAGCTAGGAGATTTCACACACAGACGTTTCGGGAAAGAAGGAGACAACAATCAGATTCAAAATCAAGTTCAAGTGAAGCCGTTAATACATAACCAATATGATGGTCGATCCTACTATCAGAGAGTTAACCACAACTCCTACTGAATAAGAGCCTTTGTGCATTGAATTTCCCCAAGCATAAACTCCATACCAGTTAAAATCTGGTCTTATTCATCTCCTCCATACCTTCCGCAGATTACCAAACGAGAATTCACATAAACATCTCACGGAATTTCACATGGTCTGCTCTAGCATGAGACCACAGGGAGTAACTTAGGACCAAATCAAACTTAGAACTTTTCCTTTTTGCTTAGTCGATTCGGCTAAGGAATGGTTATTTTATTTATCCTCAAATTCTATTACTACATGGGCTCAAATTACTAGCTCAAACCAAGGTAAACTTCCATTTCAAACCGAGGTAAATCCAATGGAGAATGTTAGTGCCATCACTCTTCAGAGTGGTACTGTGATCGTGCCCCCTGTTCTAGAAGATGAAGCAATCCAAAAAGGAAAGCAGATGATTGACTCAAGGTCCTAGAAGAAGAGTGACGAAGAACAAACAAATCCAACGCCATCTCCCTATGACGCGCCACCACATTTTCCATCAAGGTTAGTAAAAAAGGATAAAAAAACTGAGGAAAAGGGAATAACCTCTCCTTGAGGTTACCCGAAAGGTTCCAAGATATGCCCAATTTTTGAAAGACCTTTACAGAACAAAGAGAAAGCTTACCGGGAATGAGAAGGTAAATCTAGGAGAACATGTCTCAGCTATATTCCGACAAAAGTTGCCACCAAAACTGAAAGACCAAAGTATGTTCGCAATACCTTGTAAAATTGTTAAAGTTGGGATAAAGCGAGCCATGTGTGATCTTGGCACCTATATTAATGTAATATATTTCTCTCCTTACAATATGATTACTAATGAGCCCCTGAAGGACTCTTGGAAAATGTTCTAGTAGAGGTAAACAACTTAATATTTCCTGTTGATTTTTATGTTATTGACATAGAGAATGATCGCACCTGTACTTCTTCCTATATTCTATTGGGTCGTCCCTTTCTAAGCACATCGCACACAAAAATTGACGTTAGAAGTGGGATTTTAACCATGGAGTTTGATGGTGAGATAATTAAATTTTATGTGTATAAGAAAATGAAGCACTCAGACAAAGTGGCGAGAATAAATTATGTTGGTATTATTGATCCCTTGGAAAATGAGTTCGTGGCAACCAATTTTTCTTTTGATCTATGCAGGGAGTTAGAAGATCATGATGAGGAAATCAGGAAGTTGAAAAAAAATAGTTTTAGATTGTGCCAATTTAAAATTGATTCTTTCTAAGTCTAAAGTTCTGCCTTCTATTTTGCAGGCACCTGAGATAGAACTAAAACAAATGTCGAAAAACATAAGACTTCCTTTTTTGAAGAAAAGGCTACTTCAAATTTTGGATAAGCTTTCAATGCTAAAAATGATCCGAAGAATAACCTATGAGAATGCCAAATTCTATAAGGAGAAAATAAAAGAATTATACGATCGTAGAATTTCTCATAAGGAAATTATTAGTTGGAAAAAACTATGAAGTGGATGAAGTATTTCTCTTATAACCTATCGTCTGAAGTCAAGTCGTCGAGCTAAATGACGTTAAAAAAAGAACTTTATGGGAGGCAACCCATTTTTATTTCCGCTACATTTTTATTCTTAGTTTATTTTATTTCAACTAAGTAAATTTCATTTAATTTTTATTTTTATTTTTCAGGGACCAAGTATTTTTAATCAAGCTTAAACGATGACGAATTGCGAAATTTATATTCGAATAGTGCAAAATTATGTCCCTAAGTAGCAACACCTATCGTGCAGAACGATGGAGTAATTTTCCCAACACTATGCACGTCGTTTCATTAAATGACACAAGTTAGAATCTCCTCTTGAAGGCCGACACATTTTAGCCAAACCTGAAAAAATATCTATATTTTTGCAGCCCATTATAAGCAATTCTGTCACCGCCCAGTTTCACATCTACCCTTCCTTCTTTTTCTTTAACCATGGGCCCCACATCTATCCTTATCACCCTTTTTAAATTTTAAACACCAATTTCACCCAAATTAAAATACCCTCCAACGTGCCCTATTCAACACAAAAACAATCTAAAGTCCCAACTCGTTTATCTTCCCCAAACCATACCCGTCGCCTCTTCTTCTACCCATCATAGGCCTTACCGTCACTTTCCATCATGTCGTCCAAACACTCTACCACACTCTTACCCATCTGCTCCTCTCCACAATGGTCCACGCACAAGGAACCAGTAAAACAATGATGTCGAGGACCTCACCAAACACTCTGTCCACGTCGTACCATTCGAGATTCACACCCACCGCCTCTCTCCGTCCTGGACCAAGCACTGTTACGTTGTTACTAATGTACCATCATGTCGTTAGAAAGGAAGTCATTTAAAAAATTATTCTTTTTTTCGAAAAAATAAAGTAACAATTTGATGAAAAGAAAAGAAGAAAATAAGTTGTTCGAAGACAAAAACGAAAAAAATGAGAAAAAGTGGAAAAACAAAACAACAACAAAAGTACGGAACAATCAAATTCAATTTGAAAGGAAAATGTGTTGTTTGATTGTTATTGTCTTCTTATCTTGTTGTACTTAGTCAATTGATGGAGTTGAACTTATTATTTGTAATTTCTTGTCTTGAATTTTCAGCTATATATTTAGCCTTTTCCCCTACTTTTACCTAAGCCTCGTTATAACCAATAAAAGACCCTTTGATTTATGCATCTTTTTCTTATTAGTAGTGGAGATTTGATTTACTTTCAAGCTTATGGTAATGTAATGTCGGTTCTGACATTGAACGTTTCTATACCCTAAACACATTGAGTGATTTGAGTGAATCCTGGTAAGGTGTTGAGCTATGGTCATTGAGATTGGACGTTTCAATACTAACACTATCCTGGGTTAAGAGGACTCCTCCCCAGATTAGATGGTTTTAGTTCCCCAGTCCTTGGACTGTGTGAATGTGACCCCTTTCCACTTGCACGAGGGCTTCTCTTGCCTTTCAGACGCGGGCTATGACACGAGAGGTGCGGGCTTTGATGGCCTCTCGGGTCGTTTGCCTGCATAGCAGTGGAGCTTGTGATTCTAGGACTGCATGTATACCTGAATTCACCTCGGCTTCTTGTAATGACTTCGTCTAGCATCTCACTCTCCCCTGGATTGGATGCTCTAAGTCCCAGCTCTGTCTCTTGTAAGGCAAAGTTTAAATGATCAATAAATTAATGGATAATGGGGAAAGTTTCATTGTAGGAGATGAGTATCTATCTTACCGTGGCAAGATTATATGCAAAGCAGGTGCCTCTTCATACTCGGCCGCATCCAATTCATAAAGGTGCGCCCCTTTGAAAAACTTGGGCAGGATGTATTGTCTTACTGGGACTAAAAGCATGATCATCAAAGGAAACATAACACCGGCGATCGGAACCCAGGTTAAGCCAAAACATATGAGCAGGTAAGCAGTTTGGAAAATTGTAAACATCGTGATTTCCCTGAACGGGTCAGTCTCCATAAAGGATGCATGTTGCTGCTCAAGAACTCCGCAGGAAGTAAAAAAATCCTCTTTGTTTATAAAAGATAGACAATGGATAGTAGTGTAAATGTCTTTTGGATACCTTACTTGTCTCTTCTACTTGGTGCAGTGAAGAGCAATAAGATCCTGATGCAGGGGGATCCGAGACAGATGATGCTGAGCTGTCAGATTGCACCTTGATGGCGCTGAGATACCATGAATTGGCAGATCAGCGCAAATGCAGGAATTGATTGTGACATGTCTATGGATACGTGTCATATATTGTTGGGTCGACCCTGGCAGTATGATCGCAGTGTCATTCATGATGGACGGAAGAATACATATTCCCTTAGCATCAAGGGAAAAAAGATTGTGTTGGCACCCCGGCGGGAAGGACTCACTCCTACCCCAGTAACCCATAATACTACTCTACTTTCTATGTCCAGCTTTTTAGATGAGATTGAGCATGGCGACGTGGTCTATGCCTTACTACCTTGCGAGAACAATGCAGTAGACATGGATGCAGATTTACCAGTAGAAGTGCAGCGGCTGCTAGTAGAATTCTCTAACTTGATGCCAGAGGATCTTCCTCCTGGGCTACCACCTATGAGGGATATTCAGCATCAAACTGACCTTGTTCCTGGGTCAAGTTTGCCAAATCGACCAGCATATCACCTCAGTCCCAAGGAGGTTGAAGAGTTGCAGCGGCAGGTGGAAGAGTTGTTAGAGAGGGGCTATATCCGAGAGAGTATGAGCCCATGCACAGTCCCTGCTCTGCTAGTGCCAAAGAAAGATGGTTCTTGGCGTATGCGACTTGACAGCCGTGCGATCAACAGAATTACAGTTAAGTAGCGGTTTTCAATTCCCCGTCTAGATGATATGTTTGATCAACTATCTGGTTCTAAGGTCTTCTAAAAAATTTACCTTAAGAGCGGTTACCACCAAATCAGAATAAGACCTGGAGATGAGTAGAAGACGGCGTTTAAAACACCACAAGGGTTGTATGAGTGGATGGTCATGCCTTTCGGGCTATCCAATGTGCCCTGTACGTTCATGAGATTTATGCATTAGGTCTTGCGGCCTTTTATGGGGAAATTTGTTGTAGCTTACTTCGATGATATCCTCGTTTATAGTCCGACATGGACTTCACACTTCGATCACATCCGTGCTGTTTTTGAGATGTTGAAAACGGAGTGCTTGTTTGTCAATCAAAAGAAGTGTTCTTTCTTTACTACTTCTATGACTTTTTTTTGTTTTGTTGTGTCTACTGATGGTTCATGCAGATCAGTCAAAGGTAGATGCAGTCCTAGAGTGGCCCAGACCAAAGACCTTACATGACATCCGAAGTTTCCATGGCTTGGCATCTTTTTACCACCGATTCATTAGAAATTTCTGTACTCTGATCGCCCCTATCACAGAGTGCCTCAAGGGGCGTGATTTCCAGTGGTTTGAGGAGGCAGAGGCCAGTTTTCAACTGGTCAAGTAGAAGATGACCGAGGCTCCAATTTTGGCACTTCCAAATTTTGACAAAGTGTTCGAGGTAAATTGTGATGCATCTGGCGTTGGTGTTGTGTGTGTTCTGAGTCAGGCAGGTCGTCCGGTTTCTTTTTTCAGTGAAAAACTATCGGGATCAAAGAAAAATTATTCCACTTATGATCTGGAGTTCTATGCCATAGTTCAGTCCTTGAAGCATTGGCGTCACTACCTAGTACAGAAAGAGTTTATTCTGTTTACCGATCATGAGGCCTTGAAGTACATCAATGGCCAACACAAGCTGAGTAGACGTCATGCCAAGTGGGTGGCATACTTGCAAGAATTCACTTTTAAGCTGAGGCACCAAGCACGGAGTTTGAACCGCGTCGCAGATGCCCTGAGCCATCGTACCTTACTTCTCACCACCATGAGTACTAAAGTTGCAGGCTTTGAGACGTTCACAGATATGTATGCAGTTGATCCTTCCTTTGGAAGGATATTTTAGGAGGTAACTGAGGGTCACCGTCATGATTTTGTTTTGCATAATGGGTATCTGTTTCGTGGATTACAGTTGTGCATTCTAGATTGTTCATTGAGGCAGCAAATTATAAGTGAACTCCATAATGAGGGACACTTTGGCCGAGATAAGACCTTGGCCCTTATCTCTTCTGACTTTTATTGGCCCAAGTTGACTAGTGATGTAGCCCATTATGTGGACCGTTGTTATGTGTGCCAGTGGTCTAAGGGAGTTCTCACCAATGCGGGCTTGTACACTCCCTTACCTATTCCTGAAGCTCCTTGGTTCGATGTCAGCATGGATTTTGTACTAGGCTTACCCCGCACCCAAAGGGCCTCGGATTCTATCTTTGTTGTGGTTGACAGGTTTTCCAAGATGGCTCATTTTGTAGCTTGCAGAAAGACTATGGATGCTGACCGGATTGCCCATCTCTATTTCAAGGAGATTGAGCGTTTACATGGTGTTCCTCGATCCATCACTTCAGATCGTGATACTAAGTTCATCAGTCATTTCTGGAAGAGCCTGTGGGGGAAACTGGGAATGCAGTTGAATTTCAGTAGCGCATACCACCCCCAGACGGATGGCCAAACCAAGGTGGTGAACCAAAGTTTGGGAAACCTTTTGAGGTGTTTGGCAGGAACGAAGCCGAAGTAATGGGATTTGGCATTGCCTCAGGCAGAATTTGCCTACAACAGATCAAAAAACAGAACCACAGGTTTAAGCCCATTTGAGATTGTCTATGGTCAGAACCCATCCGGGGTGCTGGACTTAGCCCCTATTCCACGTATAGATCGTTTCAGTCCTAAAGCAGATGAGATGGAAAAGTATCTTCGGGGTATCCATGAGCGGGTGAAACAGACCATTCATGAGAGCAATACTAAGTACAAGACTCGGGTCGAAAATCATCGCCGTCAGGTACTTTTTGATGTTGGTGATTTTGTTTAGGTTGTATTAACTCATGATCGTTTTTCTGTTGGTGAGTATAATAAGCTTAAGGATCGGAAGATTGGACCTTGTGAGGTCGTGCAGAAGATCAATGATAATGCTTACAGGTTGCGCCTTCCCAGCCACTTGAAGACTTCTGATGTCTTTAATGTGAAGCACCTGAGTCATTGTTTTGTGGATTCTGATGACACTACTCTGAACTCGAGGACGAGTTTTTTCCAACCCGGGGTGACTGATGCAGGGGGATCCGAGACAGATGATGCTGAGCTGTCAGATTGCACATTGATGGCGCTGAGATACCATGAATTGGCAGATCAGCGCAAAGGCGGGAATTGATTGTGACATGTTCCTCATTGGGGTCGTTTTGAGTATGTTTAAGTCTTTTGGCCATAACTTTGGCTACAGGTGTCAGAATCGCGCATAAGACCCCAATCCGAAAAGCTCTTTTCGACGCGCACGCTCTCCATATGAGCTATGCTCCATGTAGCCTTTTTTCAACCTCAAATTCTGCCGTTTTCCCCTCCGAATCACTAGATTTAGATATTTTTTACTATTTATGGTAATATTTCAATTGTCAATTATGAAGTCAATTTAAATCCGATTTAGGCCGGATTTTTTGGAGATTGCTTATTTTATTTCAAATTTCAATGTAGAGTGATTTTCGGGATTTTGCTATTTTTGGCAAAATTCGAATAAAGACGATTTTTTGCTATAACAGTCCGGCTTGTGGACTGATTTTGGTCATTGTTTGATTTTATAATATTTTATTAAATCCTAGAGACTTTTTTCTCTGGTTTTTTTTTGGGCGAATTTTCTCTTGTGAATCATCTGTTGGAGCGCTTGCAGGATAATCACTATTCTGTCTGGCGTCAGATCCTTTCCCAAAATTGGTTACCCGGTAAGGTTTAGATAGCCCTGAAGGCGAAGTAGCCCCAGAGGACTGAAGTTGCGATCATCTTAAGGATTGGCATTGCTGCAACACATCCTCCTACCATTGTGGATTGAAGCAAGTTGCTGAGACGCTGCTCTTTTACTTCAACTGGCAATAAATCATTGATCTCCTTCTCGATATCAAATAAAGTCTCGTCAATAGGGGTGTTGATGTGGCCTGTACATGTAGCAGCTTGAATGGTCGATTCTTTTAGTTCATGTAGTCCCTGCCCATAACAGAACAATTACTGAACTCAACATCTTAAATCATTTTACTTCCTTAGATAATTATACATGCTTGATCATGTCGGGAAGCAACTATATCAATCTTACCCGAGCTGCAGGCTCTTGGTGAACTAAAGGTGTCTGCATTTGTTGATAGGCTTCTTGCATATTTCCATACAACTGTCCCAAGCTAGCATTCTTTTTTATAGAGTTACGTGCTGTTGCAACCAGTCGATTACGAAGCAGCTGGACTGAAACAAAGATCAGTCTCTGTCGATCATAGTCGACTACTCCGGACCGAAACAAAGATCAGTCTCTGTCAATCGTAGTTGATTACTCCGGGGGTGTAAAGAAGAGCTATACCTGATGTTTGAGAGTAGCCAAGCTCTTGGTATGCATCGGAGATTGTGGAATGACCCCGTTTTCCGGAGGGATCCAATAAGACCACATAACAATGTCTGCAATCAAGAAACAAGCAAGTAAACAATGTGTTTGAAGGGCAAATTTTAGATCAAGGAAAGAAAACAGGAAGAGCTGCTGTATACCAAGAATCCCAAAAGAAGTAAATCATAATGGTAACAAGATGGCTCAGATTAAACTCTTTCTGCTGAACAAGTTGAGACGCTACACTATGGTCAAAGTAATAGAACACTGTGATCATGGTGGACGGAATGAAGGCTGGGATGATATAGACAACCGGAACATTTAGCATGTCCTGTCATTTTGATCAAGTTCTTTGTGTCAGTTTATTAGTCCTACAAGAAGACAGATTATACATATGCAGTATTGATTGGCAATTGAACTTGGTGAAACATGCTTTTGATAACTGTCCAATTTTAATTAGCACCAGGGGACCATGGATTCGGGCTGAAGAGACGACGTCGGACTCCTTTCGGAACACTTCCGGAAGGTATGTAAGACACGGCTGTCCACACAAGTACCATAAATGGAACACCATAGTATGCTATAAAGCTTTTAAGCGAACCAGTCCCGTAGCACCATGACCGTGCGTTTCGGCTTCTTAAAGCGGAGAAAAGAAGGCCAAATGACAAAACCAAAGCAAACATCCCATTGGCAAACCGCCACGAAGGTATAAATTCCGTCAATTTGGGGTTCTTATGTTGCGGAATCCAAACTCTTCCACAGGACCCTGTATATGACATTTTTACAAGAAAAACAACTTTAATACAGTGTGATTTATAGCAGAACATAATCAGCAGATGAACAAAATTGTTCCTACTTTGATAGCTTGCTGCATAAACAGCATAGCTATAAGCAGACCGAACAGTTCGCCCGCCACAGGTGTAAACCTGTTGATAATGGAACAAGCTCCCAATATAGACAGTAAGCACAACAAGCCTGCAGTCCACACGCATACCCTAAAATAGACAAATTATGTCAAATATTGCAGCAAATGCATAACATATGTAATTGAAGAATCTTGGTGTTGGAGTGCAGACAAATAAATTAACATTGTATGGCTAAATTATTGATGAAAAGAAGAGAAGAGTTAACAGCTCACAATCCAGTCCATCCTAGAAACAGGTCCCGACCCAAATCGGGTATGTCTTTAAGCAAAGTTGAACATAAATGTATACATAATGACAGTTGGCTCGGCAACTCCTAATATCAGCAACGGTTGACCTCCTATGATCGAGTGTATGATACCGCAAAGTGCCTTCGATGCCAAGGTTTGAACCACCGTGAGAACTCCATCTGCGGATTACAACATATGAATCCACATGCAACATTAAAGAGAGACACCAAATTACATAGTTCTATGTTTAGGGAAGACAGAAACATTAAAGGAAACCCAAGTATTCTATCAAAGTGGGGGTTTTTATTTATGGCTTTCATGTTTGAGGAAGAAATTTGAAGAAGAAGGCCCCGTCAGCTTTTGAACAGCTTCTTAGATGCAATGTATGGGAGGAAAGGAGAATTCTGAATATATAGGCACTTGAAGTGGTGGTGCATTTGGTGGATGTCAATTTTTTTTCTTCTTCATGACAATAATTTAAGATTTTATATCGAATAAATTATAAAATACGATGAAATTCATATAACTATATAACACTTCGGATGTTAATCATAAATAACTAAAAAAGACACGAAAAACATAGACTGAACTTCATTGTCATTCTAATTGCTCCTACTGCATGAATTCGATACACCATGTAATAACCCACTTCGTATACTTTACTTTCATCAAGCCATCATATATGGATTTGAGATGAGCTTGATTTTGATTTGTGGCTTTGAGCGAGCCTGGAAATTTGATTTGTCAAACACTCAAACCTACTTAATTTTATAACCATAAAAGAAGAAGAAGAAGAAGAATTAATTAAGTTTTAATATAATATATGTTCTACTGAATTTACGTACCCATGAATTACAAATCCAACTCATCGTCTCTGTCGTCCATGTGCTGCCAACAACTAATTTGGTGAAAAATTAAATTAGAAAGTCAAATGCATATGCACTATTTATCTCTCAAAGCAAATGCAAAATGGGGTTGCATGTTTGCATTCAATTTCATGCATCAGCCAAATGTAAACGCTACTTGCCACTCGTTGTCTCATTAGCTCATCAAAGCTGTCCATGGAAACTTTTAGGGTAAACTATACATTTAATACCTAAACTATCAGTTTTTTTTGTTTTAGTACTTAAATTTCATTTGTTTCCAAATCATGCCTAACGTTTACTTTTTTTTTGTTTTGGTACCTCGTCATTAAAAATTTCGTGGAAGTGTTGTACATGGCACCTTTTTATGAGTAAATTGCATCATTCATCACTCAACTATCTTCTCACTCTTATTTTAGTCACTAAAATTTATATTTTTAATTTAATTTCTTAACTTTTCAAATTACTCATAATTTAATCGCTCTACTTTCAAATTTTATTTTTATTTTAATTATATATTAATGAAATAATAATAAAAACGCCATGCCACAAAATTATTAATAAAATAAATTAGAATGATTAAAACAAGAATAATTTGAAAGTCGAGTAGTTAAATTGAAAATTTTTAAACTTCAGTTACGAATATAGGTGACAGAAGATAGTTTAGTGACAAATGAAATAATTTACTCATACAAAAACAGTGCCGTTAAGTTTTTAACTGTAGGTACTAAAATAAAATAAAAAGTAAATGTTATAATGATTTTAAAAATAATAATAGTTTATGTACTAAAACGAAAGAAAATTAATACTTTAAATAAATGTGTAGTTTATCGTAAATTTTAAAATAAAAATTTTAAAAAATAATTAAACTTGAAGGATCAAAAATTTAATTCCATATATTTTAAAATTAATAAAAACTTAACCTATCTCAATAGTAAAAAATAAATTATTTTTAAAAATAAATTTAAATTTAAATAATTATATCTACGTAATATATGTATTTTGGATAATATAACTCCGTGATCGAGACTTAATAATCAATATTTTGTTATGATTATATTATATCTTTAATAAGCAGCATGACCATGAAAAACCACCATGCTTATTGGCGACTTCCGCTGAATCAAGGATTTCAGTGGGCCATGTGGGATCTAAACAAATCACGAAAATAATTTATTTCTCAATATTTATTCATCATTTCAATTTAATTTAATTTTTCGCGCAATAAATTCATATAAATGTTATCAAATTAAAGTGTACATTTGAATGTGCAGAGACTTTAATTATTGCAGCCAGTGAACTGACTTTGTTGGCTGGTAATTTTATATATGTTATATTTAGAAACTAGAAATTAGACAATAAATATACGTGTATATAATATTTGACAAACTTAAAATAGTATAATAATACACATATTCTATCAACCAATACAATACTGGTAATTTTTATATTTTAATATTGTATGCTTATAAAAATTATATTAAGATCTGCTGAAAAAAATTTATGAAGCGATATATAGTACTCCATCACTTTTGGATAAATGTTAATTTTTTGAACAAAGGAATCGCAATTAGGGGTACGGGTATCCGAAATATCGGATATTCAGAATTTTTAGGTATAAAAAAATTGGTATGTGTCCTAACTTATTACATTCGGTTACTCGTAAGTCAGGTACTCGTATTTTTGGATCATAAGTATTCGATTCATTTTTTTTTCGTTTATATTATTTTTTAAAAAAATTATATAAAATTTTTAAAATTTAAAGGTCTATAATATATAATCCACGCTTAAAATTTAAAATTATAATTACATAATTAAAGAAATTTCTTAAAAATTAAAATAAAGAAATATAAATAACTTTCAAATGTTTTGAAGTTAAAATAAATATTTTAAAGAATAATTTAGAATGTTAATGTGAAATAGTTTAAGAAATTAAGAATTTAAAATATTATGGTGGAAAATTTTAAGATATTAGTAATTTAGAATGTTAAAGTGAAATAATTTGATAATTATGAATACAAAAACAATATAAAATAAAAATGAAAAATAAAAAAAATATATATATAATAATCCGGGTATCGAGTTGATGGGTACCTCGTTAAGCAATATTTTGTGACCTGTGTCTGACCCAAGAATCCAAAAATAACGGGTCGGGTACCTGATCCGAAAAAAGCAGGTATTTTAATTATAAGTACCTGATATTTTTTTAACCGGGTTGGAGGGTTGGTGGGTCATGTCAACCGGATCGAATATTTTTAAACACCCCAAATCACAATTAGAAAATAGAGCAACTTATTCATGTATTAATTTTTCTTTCAAATAAAAAAAATCCTATATTAAGCATGAATTTCAATTCAAAAGCATCTTTGTCAACAACTATTTCTCTTCAATATAATGTTATTCAGATTCTGCACTACTAAATACTAATCAGGAAGAAGAAGTTGGCATGTTCCTCTACATATCAACACAAATAAAAGTATAATGTTTAGTTGTTGAGATGATATATAAAGCAATATTTGATCAGAACATCTTAAATTTAATACGTACATATATGAATCATTACTAAAATCACTTGATAGTTCTATAATGTTA
This sequence comes from Hibiscus syriacus, assembly GCF_006381635.1. Classification (NCBI taxonomy): domain Eukaryota; kingdom Viridiplantae; phylum Streptophyta; class Magnoliopsida; order Malvales; family Malvaceae; genus Hibiscus; species Hibiscus syriacus. The sequence continues at coordinate 580,955 of NW_024062239.1, read as the reverse complement.
ATTGTAACTTTAGTTTTCATTTTCATTTTTCCAGTGATACTGATAGTGGTTGTTTGAAATGGTTTAATTGGATGGTTTCTGTTTCTGGTGGGTCTAACATAGAAAAAAAAAAGAGTCAATTAATGAAATGCCGAATGAATATGTTTTTTTATCTTATGTTTTCTGCTAATTAAAGTGTGTATCTTTTTCAAACATTAATCCCTTTTATATGGATGAATGAATACTTTGTGTGTTAAGCATTGTATTTTTAAGTATTTTTGGAGTTAAAACTATTTTAAGTTAAAAGTATTTTTAAGTTAAAAGTATTTTTAAGTTATAAACAATGTTAAACATATAATTTTCTATGTTAAAATGTTTTTAACTTAAAAAGTGATTATCAAAAGTTAAAATTTATATTTTTGACTTAAATTAAGAGGATTTTTTTAATTAAATTCATTTGTCGTTATTTATATTTTATAATTAATATCTAAAATAATTTGTTAAATTTAAACGAAATGATCCAAAATGTGCTTTTCTATATATTTTTTCACCCTACTTTTCAAAAAACTATGTTAAACAAGTAGATTCCCTCTTTTTCCTTTTAGAATGCAACACTTCTTTCATGACACTTCCATTTCACGTTTGGCATGATTAAAGAAAAACAAAGGTTTAAATATGACGCATGTATTTGTATTATTTTAAAGGGTAAACGACTAAAGATGTCGCCTAACTTTATTTGGCTCGTTATATCATTAAATTTTAAAATTTTGTCAATTATAACACTAAATTTTAGTTTTACATTGAATTATGTCACTATGCCATTTAGTCACTAATGGGACGATGGCATGACTAATGGTTGTTGATGAGGCCTGTCACACCAAGACAATGTTGTTTTAGTGTTACTTTTCTATTGCCTAAAATGAGGGGTATATCAATTTTGCCACTGAACTTTTAAATAATTCAATTTTTTAGTTATTGCATTTTTCAATCACCGTCGATAATCAATCACCACCCGTCACCTATCATGTAACACCACAACTCAATCCGGATACGAATCCGATGTATCACATTGACTTTTCAAAACTTTGACTGTTGACAATTTTAAACTTTAATTTGTATTCAAATGGTGAAACCCTTAAATCAAGATTACTATTGAAAATTCCAACTCACATTGAAATAAATACTTAATAATTTATATAAATAAATAGTATGATTACACAACATATCAGAGCAGTTCAATTTAAAACATTATGATACATGCCAAAATATTTACATAATAACAATAAAAATACATTTAAATTGTTTTGATCTGATCTTCTTCCTGTGTATGTTGTCCCTTCCTAGCCTTAATCTCCTGATCTCTTTGAACCTACGTGTGAAATAGTCACATGCTAAGTCGTTAACTTAGTGAGGCAATAACGAGTAATAAATATTAAATCTCGATTAACGATTAACCAATACAAATTTGCATAAACAAAATAAACCATTCAATTTAAAATCTCAGACTGAATAGTATCGGTACCCTTCTTACAGTACTGATGCTTCTCCACTATGATATCGATACCCACTTCAGTATCGATATCATTTTGGCATTCTGGAATTTCATTTCAATTATAGTATCGATATTTTCCTCTTGGTATCGATATCCCACATCAGTATCGATACTACATAAATCAGTATTGATACTGTTCATCCAATTCGTATCTTTTTCCTTCAATTTACCCTTATAGTATCAGTCCTGTTCTTCTAGTATCGATACCCGAACCCAAATTTTACCTCTTTCACTTCGAAAGTTTCCCACACTTCACCTAAATCTTAAACTTTAACTTCATTCATACCCTCAAACTTATTATCACTTATCCTAGTTAACTTACCTCTATAAATCACCTAATAACATCTAAATTTATAACTTCCTAATTAGACCCTTGACAAGTCAAATATATCATTAGAAATCCAAATACTAATCCATCTCATCAAATCCCTTAAAAACACATTTCACCAATTTCTCGTTAATTCAACAAACTCTTAGTTTTATTCATCCTTAAGCTTTCCTTAAGCTTATATATCACTCAAGGCTTCAAACCAACCAAAAAATGAAACGAATAACCAACTTGAAACATATATCACCTTAGCAATGGAGTCACGGTGGGAGAAGATGAATAAAACCAAGCTTCCAGAATTTTCTTCCTTCTCTTATCCTCACATGTTAAATATCTCTTAAAAATTTTTAAATTCATTTCCATCTATGCTAATAAGTACTAAACACAGATTTCCAAAACCAGTCCTTGAACTTTTCAAATAAACCAATAAATTTTAAATTCTTACATTTTTTTCACTGACCTGATGTTTGGGGTATTACAATTCTCCCTCTTAATAAAATTTGTCCTCGAATTTTCATTGTATAAAGAGATGAGGAACCTGTCTTCTCGTGTCCTCTTCACATTCCCATGTTGCCTCTTCTACCTTGTGATTTCTCTTGAGAACTTTAACTAATTGAATTTTCTTGTTCCTTAGTTATTTGAATTCATATGCTAAATTTTCCATTGGTTCTTCTTCATACGTCAAGTCAGATTGAACTTCAATTTCTCCTGGTTCTAAGATGTGAGAAGGATCTGATCGATATCTCTTGAGCATTGAAACATGAAAACATTGTGATCTTCTCCATTTCTGGTGGCAATGCTAACTGATATGCCACTGGTCCAACTCTTTTAAGATCTCATAAGGTCTAATGAATCTAGGACTAAGCTTTCCTTTGTGTCCAAAACGGAGTACTTTATTCCAAGGTGATACTTTGAGAAACACGTTGTCACCTACTTGAAATTCAATTTCCTTATATTCAAATTCGAGTAGAACTTCTATCGATCATTAGCTATCTTAAGATTATCTTGAAATCTTCACTTTATCTTCGACTTCTTTGATCAAATTTGGCCTTGCCCTACTAAGTCTCGATCTTTCAATTCAAACCAATTTAATGGTGTTCGACATTTTCTTCCATATAAAGCTTTGTAAGGCACCATCTTGATACTTGATTGATAACTATTGTTACAAGCAAACTCTGCAAGCGTCATATACTTTTCCCATGATCCATGGAACTCAATCACACATGCTTTTAACATATCTTCCAGAACTTGAATTATCTGCTCCAATTGACCATCAGTCTGTGGGTGAAAAGCCTTGCTAAAGTTCAATCGGGTACCCAATGCTTCATTCAAATACTTCCAAAACCTCGAAGTGAATCTTGGATCCCTATCAGATATTATTGACACTGGCACTCCATGTAGTTGAACTATCTCCTTGATTTATAGTTTCGCATACTTATCCATTGAAAAATCCGATCGAACAGGAATTAAATGCGTTGTCTTTGTTAAACGATCTATAATTACCCAAATTGAGTCATTTTTGTTCGGTGTCAGGTAACTCATATACGAAATCCATTGTCACTCTTTCCCATTTCCATTGAGGAATAGAGATTGGTTGTAAAAGTCCTGAAGGCACTTGATGTTTAGCTTTCACTTGTTGGCAGGTTAGACATTTTGCAACAGACTCTGTAATGTCTCTTTTCATATCAGGCCACCAATATATTCCTTTCAAGTCTTGGTACATCTTGTTCCCTCCTGGATGCATAGTCAACAGACTACAATACGCTTTAGAAATTATATCTCTTTTCAATTATTCATCATTTGGAATACTAATTTTATCTCTATAATATAAACATCCATCTAACTTTACCTCAAAGTCCTTAATTTCACCTTTCTCCACTTGTTTTATTTTTTATTAAGCACTTATCATCATTCCTTTGCAATTCCTTTATTCGATCCAAGAGTAAAGGCTATAATTTTAATTCAGTCATCAGAGCACCATTGTTCTTTAATGCAAGTCGGTCGTCTAACATACGTAAAAGTCTTTCGGCTAAGTGCATCAACTACCACGTTGGCTTTCCTGGGGTAATAATCTATGATGGTATCATAGTCTTTAAGTAGCTCGATCCATCTATTTTTCCTCAAGTTTAGCTCCTTTTGAGTTAGTAAGTACTTCAAACTTTTTTGATCCGTGTAAATATAACAACGCTCACCATATAAATAGTGGTGTCATATTTTCAGTGCAAACACCACCACTGCTAACTCAAGATCATGCATAGGATAATTCTTCCCGTGTGACTTAAGTTGTCTTGAAGCATAAGCTACCACTTTTCTATTTTGCATCAAGTCACTATAAATTATATAATATTTGTCTGGTTCTGGTTGTACTAACACTGGAGGCTCTGTTAGTACTTTCTTTATGGATTCAAAACTCTCTTGACATTTATCTGTCCATATAAAAGGCATATCTTTCTTTAACAACTTGGTCAAAGGGGAGGAAATCATCAAAAAGTCCTTTAAGAACCTTCGATAATGTCCAGCCAATCCCAAGAAACTCCGTACTCCAGAAACATTTATTGGGACTTCCCAACCTAATATAGCTTTAATATTATGAGGATCCACCCGATCCCTCTACAGAAACCACATGTCCAAGGAATGCCACTTCAGTTAACCAAAACTCGCATTTAGACAACTTAGAATAAAGCATCTTATCTCGTAGTGTTTGAAGAATCAACCGTAGACGAGTGTCATGATCCTCAATTCTCTTTGAATAAACCAAAATATCGTCAATGATGATGACCATAAATTGATCGAGATATGGTTGAAACACTCTATTCATGAGGTCCATAAACGCTTCCGGTGTATTGGTTAATCCAAATGGCATAACTATGAATTAATAATTTCCATATCGAGTCCTAAAAGCCACTTTTGAAACGTCCTTTTCTTGAATCTTCAACTGGTGATAGCCAGAACACAAATCAATTTTTGAAAACACCTAAGATCCCTTGAGTTGATCAAATAAATCGTCGATTCTTGGGAGATGATACTTATTATTTATTGTCACCTTATTGAGCTGTCGATAATCAATGCATAGACGTATATAACCATCTTTTTTATTTACAAATAATACTGGTGCACCCCAAGGTGGCACACTAGGTCTGATGAATATCTTCTTCAATAGCTCTTGCAACTGAGCCTTTAACTCACTTAGTTCTTTTGGGGCTATTCGGAAAGAAGCCATCAAAATTTGTGTTGTTCCCGGCATAACCTCAATTTGAAACTCCACCTCTCTATCTGGAGGTAATACCGGTAATTCCTCTGGAAATACTTCTGGAAGCTCTCGGATTGTTGGAATGTCTTCCAATCTCCTCTCCTTAGCTCGAGTATTGATCAAATTGGCAATGAAAGCTTGAAATTCTTGTAACATTAGCTTCTTAGCCGACATTACCGATATCACATTAGTTAAAGGATTGAGTCTCTCACTGACCACACTTACTTCTAATATATCATAACTTTTAACACTACTCGCTTCAATCAACAATCAACATTGGCATGGTAACGATACAACCAATCCATCCCCAGAATAACTTCAAACTCATCAAAGGGTAATTCCATTAGATTATCAGAGAATTCAATTCCTTGAATCCTTATAGGACACCCTCAATAAATTTGATTTACCTGAGCACTATACCATAGTGGATTAGTTACAATCATCTTACTACTTATAGCTTCTAATTGAATCATCAATTCTCTCACCAATTTACTACTAATATAAGAATAAGTGGATCCTGGGTCAATCAAAAACTAAAACATGTTTATCAGCTAACTGGAAAGTAAATACAATGATCTCCAGATCATCGCGATCTTTATTAGTCTTAAGATTGTAGACCCGAGCAATCGAGCACATTTCAGGTTGAGTGGCTGACTCAGACGGATTCATTCTTTGGCCTCGTCCTCTACCTCTCTGAGGTACAATAGCATATCTCTCAGACTGTGCATGCTCTCCGGTCATCAATAGGCAATCCAGGATAAAATGTCTAGTGTCCCCATATCTAAAACATGGTCCAAAGACCATCCGACATACGCCGATATGATTTTTTCCACAATGCTGAAATTGAATTGGCCTTCTAGCTCCCGATTCAGAGGATTGAGTATGCTTAACTCTCAATAGGTTTGATCTTGTACCTGAGGATGCAGCTGAATCTGATCTGGATTGAGGTTGAAAATCTGAACCTCAACTTTTTTTAATTACGATGCACTCGATGAGGCACCTGCTATCTTGTTCCACTAAGTCTTCTACTCCCCATATCATTCATTTTGAGCTCACTCTAAGGCTTTAGGTTGATTCACCACCTCTTGGAATGTGGAAAGGTTTAGAACTAACAATAACTCTTTCAATCTGGGGCACAGACCCTCTACAAACCAATCATATGAGTCTTTTTCTATAGGGACCAATACACTACAAATCTACTCAACTTATTAAATTCACACTCATACTCATACACAATGCGATTCCCTTGCTTCAAAGTCATGAATTCTTGTTTCATTTGGCGGATGAACTGATCACCGATATACTTGTTCTTGAACTCTTTCAGAAAGAACGACCATGTCACCTGGTCCCTAATAGCTTTCATCATCACGTTAGCCTACCATATCTTTTCTTTTCCTCGTAGCAATGAGATTACTCATTACAACTTCTCTATTTCAGAACAATGCAAACCATCTAGCATTATCTTCACAATGTTTAACTAAAGGTCCACAGAAACATGACTCTCCTCAGCTTCTCCTTTAAATTTCGGTGCTCCTACGCTCTTAAGCTCCTTTTCCACATTCATCTTAGGAGATGAGGGAGAAGATGGATGAAAACACGTATGAATCGCGTACAACGTCCTAAAAAAGATTCCCTGATCTTGTACATGCACTCCTTGAGGAGCATGCTCTTCACATTGCCTAACTTGGGCAGGTGAAATACTACTACCTCATTTTCTTCTTCCGCTTTACTTCGGGAGCCCTCATAGTCTGACATCTATTAAGATAATATCACTATTCTATCAGTAAGGACAACATACTAATTAACTTATCAGATCAGAGATTTTTTTAACTTTTAGTTGGCATGTACACTTTTTAAAACAAAAAAATGATTCGTTTCAAACTTAAAATCAGTTAAACCATAGCTCTGATTCCAATAAATGTAACACCCCCAACCCGTACCCGATCTGGATATGAATATGAGGTGTCACATTGACTTTTCAAAACTTTGACTTGTTGAAATTTTTTAAACTTTAATTTATACTCAAATGGTAAAACCCTTAAATCAAGGTTTATATTGAAAATTCCAACTCACATTAAAAATAAATACTTAATAATTTACATAAATATAAAATAGTATGATTACAAAATAGATCAGAGCATTTCAATTAAAAACATTGTGATATATGCCAATAATTTACATAATAACAATAAAACCTCATAGGGAATTATTCTGATATGATCTTGTTCCTAGTATGTTGTCCCTTCCTAGCCTTATCTCCTGATTCTTGAATCTACGTGTGAAACAGTCCCACGCCAAGTCGTTGACTTAGTGAGGCAATAACGAGTATAAATAAACATTGAAAATCATTTTCTTATTCAGCATAGAAAACATTTCATACTGAACTCACTTACATTTCATGAAAAGGTATACTTTACACATTATTCAATTTATATTACTTTATTTTAATTGCCCAATGCATATTATTGAGAACTCAAGGTATTTGAGTACATTGAGGTTGTGCACGAAATGCAGTCATCACTGCTCATATAATTTGCACCGAAGTGCCACGTAGAATTAGTCCCGAAGGATCGCATAGAATATGTCTGAATGACAACATAGAATTGTGTCGATGGACCGCATAGATTTTGTCCGAAGGATCGCGTAAACCCTAAACTCTTGGCATACCAACTATACCTCTAATTCTCATACATATACCTTGAACATTAACCATATAATTATTTAACATTTCATTATCCAAAGTGTATTTTTATCTATGTAGAGTACATTCGCATAGGGTATTTTCACGTAGACTATTTTCATTAGCACATTTTTCCATAGAACATTTCCATATAAAATATATTCAATACATTAAAATAAAATAATAATTTTAAAATTAACTTTAAATAAAACATCATAAAAATATTACATAAAATAAATAAACAGTTTTTGATCAAAAACTTCGAGGTTGGCTTATCGCAAGCCGTCCTCATATCTAATATAAAAATATAATTTGCACTCACCTTTCCCACATAAGTTCTAAAAGAAGTCATTTTCCTTTCTATCAATCTCGTACTATATTGTTTCGTTCAATAAGCTTTCGATCCAATATACACATCAACGTATTCAAGATAATACTTAATCTCAATTAACGATTAAAATACAACAACAACAACAACAAAACCTATTCCATATGTAAGGGGTAAGGGAGGTAGTGTAGTAGGCTGCCCCCAACGCCAGGTTGAGAGCAGCTTCCGTGGAAGACCTCCGGCAGTCAAGGAAATTAAAAATAAGATAAGATAAAATACAATGCATGTATAAATAAATAAATAAATACATAGTTGAACAGTCTTCATATACAGTCTTCATATGCGATCTGTAATTGGAAGTAATCCCTGCGTAATAATCTCAGACTGAATGTATCAGTACCCCTCCTACAGTACTGATACTTCTAACTATAGTACTGCTACCCACTTCAGTATCGATACCATTTTGGCATTCTGGAATTTCATTCAAATACAGCATCGATACATTCCTCTGGTATTGATACCCCACATCAGTATCGATACTACTTCAATCACATCGATAATGTTCATCAATTCATACCTTTTTCCATTAATTTACCCTTATAGTATCGGTACTGTTCTTTCAGTATCGATACCCGAAACCCAGATTTTACCTCTTTCACTTAGAAAGTTTCCCACACAACACCTAAATCTTAAACTTTTAACTCCATCCATACCCTCAAATTATTATCACTTATCATAGTTAACTTACCTCTATAAATCACCTTATAACATCTAAATTTCTCCATAGAAACACTTAGAACTAAAATCACACCAAAAATTCAAACATATTCTTAATTTGTAATACTTCTAACTTTCTAATTAGACCATTGACAAGTTAAATATATCATTAGAAATCCAAGTACTAATCCTTCTCATCAAATCCCTTAAAAACACATTTCACCAATTTATCATTAATTCACGAAACTCTTAGTTTTATTCATCCATAAGCTTTCTTTAAGCTCCTATATCACTTAGGCTTCAAACACAACCCAAAAATGAAAGGAATAACCAACTTGAAACATATCTCCCCTTAGCAGATTTTCTTCTTTTCTCTATCCTCACATGTTAAAATCTCTTAAAAATGAATTTTAAATTCATTTTCCTTCTAAAAGACCTCTTGCCCTTCCATTCTTCCATCTATGCTAATAAGTCATAACACAAATTTCCAAATCAGTCATTGAACTTTCAATTAAACTAATAAATTTTAAATTCTTATATTTTAGTCATTGTCGGATGTTTAGGGTATTACATACCATCTTTGCGGAAAAATCAATATCAAAACGTTTGCATTCACTACTCATTCCATAAACTCACTTAAAATCGATAAAATCAAACAAAAAAACCTACCATTTTAGATGTTTGAATACTTCTTATATTTATGAGATTTGAGGTGTTTGTTTAAAAATTTTGAATAATGAAAAATATTATATCAAGAATACGAAAATATACCTCAAAACTAGCCTTATTAGACAATTATTGAAAGAGATAAAAATAATAATACATCTAACTTTTAAATAGAATTTTGTCGATTTGAGTGGCTTCATAAAAAAACCAATCTACGAGACAAAAGAGGATTGAAATACGAATATTTTGATGCTGAACGTTCCATGAAATATGGTTGGTGATAGACGATTATTGGCTGTCAGTGACGGTCAAAAGTGCATTGTAAAAAAAGTAAATTGTTTAAATGTTTAGTTAGCTTTGATAACATAAATAAAATTATTTTATTGAATAGTCACATATTCTCAAAGTTTTGTTATCTCAGTCATCTTTCTAGATTCGAACTCACAGTTTAACCATAAATAGGCTTATAAATGAATCGAACAAACACGAATGAGGGTGTTCATATTATTCGTTTAACTTCAACTGAACAAACTTATGAATATCAACAACTAAACAAACATAATTTCTTGTTTGTGTCTGCCGTTAAGGAATATAATGTTCGTATTCATTCATGTTCATTCGTTAGAATGGTAAATGAACAAACGAATGAACATAAAATATAATTTTCTTAAATCAAGCAAAAATTCTTAAAATAATATAATAAAACGAATATAAATATAAATTTAATAAACGTACGAACATAAACGAACGAATTATCAAACATAAACAAACAGAACGAACGGATTATCAAACGTAAAAAAACATAAACGAACGAACATAGACGAATGGATTACCGAACGTAAATGACGAGCGAACTCTTTATTCGTGTTCGTCATTTAATTAAACGATTGAAAAATCTTGTTCATGTTTGTTTGTTTAATAAAGAAACGAATTTTCTGTCGATGGTTTACGAATGATTCACTGAAGTTCAGTTCGTTTACAACCCTCCTATAAGTTACAAATAAGTGCGCTTCTTTACATTTATGGATATAAGTTCAAATTTATTAAAAAAAAAAAGAAACAAATAGCGAGTGAAAAAATCTTAAGCAACTTTGAGTATTCAAAGAAAATGATTCTGGATATAATATATTTACAGTCCAACATGTCGAATTGCGACATATTGTGTTAATCATAGTATTGATAACGAATACGGCAAAGACGAGGGACAAGCAAGGTCTTGGCCTCCCCTTAATTAAATAGTATAATTGCAATTTTAGTCTGTCTTAACAAAATCTCAATTCAACTTAGATTTTTAATCCTTCAATTAATAAAAATCGTCTAAGTTTTCAAGTGGAGACCAATTATTTGTTCTTTAACATGATTAAACAAGAGTGTTAATCAAGCCAAAAGTTCTCGAGCTTCACTTGTGGAGTAGAATAATGGCCTGATAAAATAGCGGTAGAAACCACTCGGTTCGAAGCTTTGAGTTTAGAACTACAAGATAGTTTGAAGTTGTTATATAAATTGAAATAATGTACTTTTGAATATTATTAAAGTATAATGTTAAGGAGTATACTAACATTGGTTATGTGTACGTAATGGATGTTTGTGTAGATCATAATCAAGCTCCTGAGTCTAACAAGAAAAAGGGGAAGGATAAAGTTGCTGATTAGTCAGATACCTCTAAACCTTATTATCGAGGATTATCAGGTGAGTACATTTATTGTAATTAATTAAGATGAATAAAATTTGCAATGATTCAAATTAGAACTTTTAAGTTAATGTATGTTTTTAGTAATTAATATCTTATCATTATATGTATGAAAACGAAATTATGGTGTTTTCTGAGTATGAACTGTTCTAAAATGAATTTATAACTAAAATGCATGAAAGGATGCATTAAGGCATGAAAGGATGTCATAATAAAATGCATGAAAGGATATTAAGGCATGAAAGGATACCGTAATTAAAATGCAAAAGGATGCATTAAGGCATGAAAGGATGCCATAACTAAAATGCAAGAAAGGATGCATTAAGGCATGAAAGAATGCCATAAATGAAATGCATGAAAGGATGCATTAAGGCATGAAAGGATGTCATAAATGAAATTAATGAATAATTACTAACGAAAAATGGGAAAATGTAAAGAAAGAAATGTATGTTGGACATACTAAGGATGTTTATGATAATATTATGAAAGAAGTTGGTTTCAACAATAGGATTTATCTAATCCTTATGGATGATACGAATTATTTGAAATCAAATAACCATGACATGCTTAAGTATATTAATGTTATTTAAAATATTATGTATCACTAAGTATGTATTTAACGTGTGTTGATTCACACATAGGTAAAGGCAGAGATTAGCTAAGTAAGGAGTGCAGCTGTAGTAATAGTGATCATCAATAAGGTGTACTCCTCAGTAACAATAGGACAATCCATTTTATTTTGGACTAACTTATTTGGCATGTAATTAAAGTACTAAAATGATCTGAATTTTTTAATTAAGTAGAACTTTGTAACATATTACAATCAATGTTATGTTGTAGCTTAAAATGTTATGTTTTAAGAAATCGAAAAACAAAATTTTATGGGTTTTCAAATGAGGAACTGTTTTATAATGATGTGACATCTGTACCTCATGTACGAAAAGGTATACAGGAGATGTCTGTTATATTTATTGGTATCAGAGCTACAGGTTTAGCCGATTCGTGGCCGAAACTGGTTTTATTTTTAAAATAGAAAAGGGATTACATGCCATAAAGATTGTCGATGTTACTGTTATGGTGTCATTAGAGTAAAATTGATGACACTCCTTACTAATTGTAATGTTATTATTATGTATGTTATAAATGTTGTATTCTTCGAATTCACGAAGAGTTGGGAATAAGAGATGTAAGAAAGAACTGGTAGTGAAAGTTATGAGGCTAATGTACACAACCTCTCCCCTCTGAAAATACTAGTGCACCTTTACATCCTGGGATTCCGGTGCCTGAGTTTGGAACTTTCATGCAAGACCTTGACGCCATACTAACTCGATTTCAACCTCCCCTGCTCCTCCAGCACGGAATGTTGATTCCAAAAGAGTTAAGGAGTTTGGGAGCTCTATATTTTGGGGAGAAGAGGGTGAGGTCCTATGGAGCTGACTTATGGCTAAATGTTTTAATAGTGCTAAAAAGTCTTCAATATTCGGATTTGGAAAAGTTAGGTGGATGTGTATATTTGCGTAGAGGATCAGCTTGGGTATAGTGGTCAAATACTACAACGTATGCACCAATGGAGCAAGTGATCTGACAATTCTTCCTGGAAGAATTCAAGAACAAGTATGGGTGAACAGTTCACGGGCAACGCGGTTAAAGTTCCTTAATCTAAAGCAAGGTGATCAAGCCGTACATTAGTTCGAGGTTGAGTACAACTGGTTGAGAGGTTTTACTACGGAAGTAGTTCAAAATGATAAAGAAAAATGTGATTGGTTTATAAAGTGTTTGAGGCCAAAGTTGAAAGAGATGATGTTGGCTTTGAACTTGTCGAGTTTATAAGAAGTCAGAAACGAGCCAAGCTATTGAAAGAGCTCAAGAGGAGACGTTAGCTACAGAACAGAGTTTTCAGACAGGGAAAAGAGTGTGAATGTCTCCCACTCCCCATCATGTTAAAAGGATAGGGCTCGAGTTCCATATATAATGATCGAGATAGTTCTACAGTAGCTTTCTAGAAAAATAGACAATCTTAGTCTTTTGCTGCTAGCTCGGGCATGGCATATGGGGAAAGAATTTCATCTCAAACAGTGGCAAATTGCACAGGAGCATGCAGACTTCTCAGTGGAGCTTGCTTCCAATGTGGCGAGACTGGTCATTTTGCTCGAAAATGTCCTAAGAAATCTGGGGATAATTCGGCTTAATATGAAAGATCGGAGGCAGCCTCAAATAGATGTAGAGGAAGGGGTAGATCTAGAGGATAATCAGATTCAATATAGAGACAATAGACTCAGGGAGTCGCTAAATTTACAATATTAAGACTAATGAGGATCGAGATGACCCTAAAATCATAATAGGTATTTTTTTACCTTTTGATGAGCCTGTATTTGTGTTGGTTGATCATGGTTCTACACACTCATACATCAGTAAAAAATTGGTTAGAACTAGAGGAATTCCTTTAGAACCAATTGTTAGTGAGATGATAGTGATAACCCCTATGGATCATAGTGCGAGAGTAACTCGAGTATGTAGAAAATGTCCTATAAAGATCTAAGGGATCGTGTTCCCGACAAACTTGATGGGGTTACTCTTTAATGAATTTAAAATCATTTTAGGCATGGATTGGTTATCTTCACATTATGATGGGTCGATTGTCGTAAGAAACGCTTGTTTCTAAAAGATGCATAAGGTTCCAAAATAGTAGTGGTCAGCAAAAAAGCGAAATCACCATCAAATGTGATATCAACTATGACTGCAAGAAAATGATGTCGAAAGGATGTATAGTTTTTCTAGCCAATGTGATAGATACTCTAATACCAATTAGAGTAAATATATTCCCACGGTTAGAGAATTTCCAAACGTTTTTCCCGAGGAGTTACCGAGCCTCCAGATCGAGGTAGAATTCAGGATTGAGGTTTACCTGGGTATCGAACCTGTTTCTATGGCTCCATATAGAATACTCCGACTGAATTAAGAGAATTAAAAGCCCAATTTGTAAGAGTTACTCGATAAGGGATTTGTAAGACCCAATGTTTCTCCATGGGGAACACCTATGTTGTTTGTGAAAAAGAAGGATGGGTCTATGCAAATATGTATCGATTATCGTCAGTTAAATAAAGTAACCATAAAGAACAAGTATACTCTTAAGATAATTAATGATCTGTTTGATCAATTGAAAGGAGTACGGTGTTTTCTAAGATAAATCTAAGGTTGGGATACCATCAGCTAAAGATCAAAGAGGATGATATTTCAAAGATAACTTTTCGGACTCGATATGGGCACTATGAATTTGTAGTGATACCATTTGGTTTGACTAATGCACCTGCGGTATTCATGGAATTGATGAACCAAGTATTCCAACCGTATTTGGATTAATTCGTGGTAATATTTATAGATGATATTTTGGTATATTCTAAGTCAAGAGAGGAATATAATGCTCATCTTCAAGTAGTTCTTCAAACACTTCGTGAGAATAAGTTGTATGCCAAATTGTCAAAGTGCGAATTTTGATTAGCCGAAGTTGCTTTCCTTGGTCACCTAGTCTCCACAGAAGGCATCAGAGTAGATCCTAGAAAGATCCAAGCTATAGTGGATTGGAATCACCCAAGGAATGTTTCTAAAGTTCAGAGTTTCTTGGGACTTACTGGTTATTATAGACGGTTTATGAAGAACTTCTCAATGTTAGCGTTGCCGCTAACTAAGTTGTTACGAAAGGATATGTCATTTGTCTTGTCGGAGAAATGTCAAGAAAGTTTTGAATGGCTCAAAAGAATATAACGGAGGCCCCCGTTCTGGTACAACCTGAGTCAGGAAAAGAATATGTTGTTTTCAGTGATGCATCTCATAATGGACTAGGGTATATGCTGATGCAAGATAAAAAGTTGGCTTATGCCTCAAGACCGTTAAAGAATCTTGAGAAAAAGTATCCGACGCACGATTTAGAATTGGCAGCAGTTGTGTTTGCATTGAAAATATGGCGTCATTATCTGTATGGTGAGCGGTGTCATATATATGGATCACAAGAGTCTAAAGTACTTGTGATTCAGAAAGAACTGAACTTGAGGCAAAGAATATGGATTGATCTTTTAAAGGATTATGATCTAATTATCGATTATCATCCTGGAAAGGCGAATGTGGTAGTGGATGCACTGAGCCGAAAGATTTTTTTCATCTCTAAAGGCTTTGGATGTGCATATGTCATTAAAGGAAAATGGTCTTGATTGCTAAGCTTAAGTTAAAGCCAATGTTTTTGGATCGAGTAAAATAGTTTACAAGGTCAAGATGAGAAATGCTTGGCGAGAATGGCACACGAAAAGAAAGAGACCAAAGACTTCGAAATAAGAGCTTAGGATGTTTATATTATCTGGGAAGACTTTGCATTCCTGATAATGAATTGAAGAAAGATATTCTTTATGAGGCACATCATATCCCTTTGACGATGCATCCAGGACAAAAAGTTGTATCAGGATTTAAAAAGTCGTTATTGGTGGCTTGGTATGAAAAGAGCTATATCAGAGTTTGTGGCAAAATGTTTGACATATCAACAAGTGAAAGATGAACATCAAGTACCCTCTAGATTGCTTCAACTGGTATCTATTCCTGAGTGAAAATGGGAGCGAGTTACCATGGATTTTGTTTCAGGGCTACCTTTATCACCATATAAAAAGAACTCCATATGGGTAATTGTAAATCGATTGACCAAAACAACTTGTTTTTTTCCAGTTCGAGTATATTACTCGATGGATAAGTTTGCGGAGTTGTATATAAAAGAGATAGTCAGACTACATGGAGTGCCTACTTCAATAGTGTCCGATCAAGACCCAAGATTTACTTTAAGATTCTGGAAGTCGTTGCATTAGGCTTTGGGTACTCGATTGAACTTCAGTACATCTTTTCATCCGCAGACAGATGGGCAGTCAGAGCGAGTTATCCAGATACTTAAGGATATGCTAAGGGCATGTGTGATTGAGTTTAAAGGATCTTCGGAAAGGTATTTGCATTTAGTGTAATTTGCGTATAATAAGTTACCAATCAAGTATTAAGATGGCCCCGTATGAAGCTTTGTATGGAAGAAAGTGTCGAACACCATTAAATTGGTTTGAACTAAAAGACCGAGACCTAGTTGGACCGGAGTTGATTAAAGAAATGGAGGAGAAAGTAAAGATTATTCCGGGCAATCTAAAGATAGCCTCCGATCGACAGAAACCTTATGCTGATTTGAAAAGAAAAGAAAGCAAATTTCAAGTGTGAGATAAAGTATTTCTGAAGGTGTTGCCTTGGAAGAAATTTTTGAGAATTGGGCACAAAAGAAAGACGAGTCCGAGATTCATTGGACCTTATGAGATTTTGAAAAGGGCCAGACCTCTAGTATATCAATTAGTTTTGCCTCTAGATATGGATAAGATCCATAATGTTTTTCATGTATCAATGCTTAGAAGATACCGATAAGATCCATCCATATTATCACACCAGAGAAGATAGAGATCCGATCAGATTTGCTTATGAATAGGACCCAGTGCTGGTCCTGGCTAGAGAAATCAAGGAATTGTGTAACAAGAAGATTCTTTTAGTTAAAGTACTATGGTAGAATCATAAGATTGAAGAGGCTACTTGGGAAACAGAGGAGGAAATGAGAATACAGTTTCTATACCTCTTTCTTCCATGTATTTATTTAAATTCGAGGATGAATTTTCTTAAGGGGAAGAATTGTAATACCCCAAATATCAGGTCAGAGACTTTATTGAAAATATTTAAAAATTTAAAATTTAATTGAATAAGTGGTAAAAGATGAGGAAATGATTTGGAATAGTATTTAGACTAAATTGTAACAATAGATAAATTAATAGGGCACTTTGGTCTTTTAAGAGTGAAAATGAATTTAAAATATATCATTTATTAGGGATTGTAAAGGGGGAAAAAAGGAAAGTAAGCTATTTATATTCTTCTTCTTCACTCATGGGGTAGTGCTCTCTCTCTAGCATAAAGTAAACTTCCATTGGTTAGTTCTTCCTTTAAATTTTGGGTAAGAAGATTAAAACTAAGTGATGGATGTTTAATATGAGATTTAAGGAAATTTATTTTGAATGATATGTTGATATGAGTTTTTATTGAGGTTTATTAGTAGAATTGACTTGTCAAAGGATTGAATAAGAGATTAAGATGAGATATGATTAAAACCATGTTTAGAAAAGATATGATTCTTTAGTTGAAGTGTTCTATTAAGATTCTAAATGTTATAAGAGGTTAAATGAAGGGATGTTAGCGGGCTTAAGTAAAGAAAAGTTTAATAGTATTATTGGAGGTAAAAGTAATATTAGGGGGAATTTTAGTAAAATTCAGACTGAAAAATGGTAAATATGGGTAAGGGTATCGGTACTGATAGAACAATACCGATACTATAGGTGTAAATAGGTAGAAATGTGACGAAAAATATTGATACCGCAAGTGGTATCAATACTGATGGGGTATCGATACTATCAAGGGAAGTATCGATACCATGGATCCAGAATGTCAAATGGCATCGATACTGAAAGGGGTATCGATACCATAGTATAGTAGTATCGATACTGAGAGAAAGGTATCGATACCATGCAAACACAGAATATATAAATGGTATTGATACTGAAAGGGGGTATCGGTACCATAGTATAAAAGTATCGATACCAGGGTTGTAGTACTGATACTCTTGAGTTTAGAACTACAAGATAGTTTGAAATTGTTATAGAAATTGAAATAATGGTACTTTTGAATATTATTAAAGTATAATGTTAAGAAGTATACTAACATTGGTATGTTATGTATACGTAATGGATGCTTGTGTAGATCGTAATCAAGCTCTTGAATCTAGCAAGAAAAAGGGGAAGGATAAAGTTTCTGATTAGTAAAACATATCTTCACCTTATTAGCGGGGATTATCATGTGAATACATTTATTGTAATTAATTGAGATGAATAAAATTTGCAATGATTCAAATTAGAACATTTTAAGTTAATGTATGTTTTATAGTAATTAATATGTTATCATTATATGTATGGAAATGATATTATGAATGAGTTTCTGAGTATGAACTTAAAACAAATTAATAACTAAAATGCATGAAATGATGCATTAAGGCATGAAAGGATGCCATAATTAAAATGCATGAAATGATGCATTAAGGCATGAAAGGATGTCATAATTAAAATGCATGAAATGATGTATTAAGGCATGAAAGGATGCCATAATTAAAATGCATGAAAGGAAACATTAAGGCATGAAAGGATGCCATAATTAAATGCATGAAAAAATGCATTAAGGTATGAAAGGATGCCATAACTAAAATGCATGAAATGATGCATTAAGGATGCCATAATTTAAATGCATGAAAGGATACATTGACGCATGAAAGGATGCCATAACTAAAAATGCATGAAATGATGCATTAAGGCATGAAAGAATGCCATAAATGAAATGCATGAAAGAATGCCATAAATGAAATGCATGAAAGGATGCATTAAGGTATGAAATGATGTCATAAATGAATTTAATGAATAATTACTAACGAAAAATGGGAAAAATGTAAAGAAAGAAAAGTATGTTGGACATACTAAGGATGTTTATGATAATATTATAAAAGAAGTTTGGTTTCAACAATAGGGATTTTTTTAATCCTTATGGATGATACGAATTATTTGAAATCAAATAACCATGATATTCTTAAGTATATATTAATGTTTATTTACAATATTATGTCTCACTAAGTACATATTTAATGTGTGTTGATTTCACACATAAGTAAAGGCAGAGATTAGCTAATTAAGGAGTGCAGATGTAGTAGTACTGATCATCAATTAAGGTGGTCTCCTTAGTAACAATAGGACAATCCAGTTTATTTTGGAAAAACTTATTTGGCATGTAATTAAAGTACTAAAAATGCTCTGAATTTTTAATTAAGTAGAACTTTGTAACAGATTACAATCAATGTTATGTTGTAGCTTAAAAATGTTATGTTTAAAGAAATTGAAAAACAAAATTTTATAGGTTTTCAAATGAGAAACTTTTTTATAAAGTGATGTGACATTTGTAACTCATGTACGGAAAGATATACGGGAGATGGGTGTTACATTGAATTTGTTCAAACATTGAAAATAATTGAAGATTTTAAAAGGTGAAATTAGACAATTTTGGGCCTGGTTTCGAAACCCCTAAGGCAGAATGTAAAAATTGCCATAAGGTTTCGAAACCCCTCTTAGTATTGAAACTCCCTGTCAAGGGTAAAAAAATTTGAATGCAAGTTTTGAAACCCCTTAGATGGTTTCAAAACTCCTGCGCAGAATTATAGATTTTCAGCTTCCAACGGCTCCAAATCATCCCCAACGGCTACAAACGGCTGGTAACTCATTCCAACATATAAAAAAAGTTCAAGATACTTGAAGAAGGTGACACAACACCTATCCAAGCATTGATCATCAAGAGAAAAGTTTTTCATTCTTTTATTCATTTTTCTCTTGTAAATAGTATGTTTTTAGTAAGCCTTAAATTTTAAACACCTTTCTTTGAGAGGATTCTTTTTTTCACTCTTTTTATCTTTTGTAAAAAAGGAGTGGTTCTATATTAGCCATTGAAAAGATAGGGAAATTGTAAAGGTTACTCTTTAGCTTAGAAAAAAAGAACAAATTAGTGAATTTGTTAGAAACCCTTAGTGAGGAGCTAAGGTAGTGAATGTAGACTTCGTTGAGGAAGTTGAACCACTATAAATCATTGTTCAAATCTTTTATATCCTATCTCCTTATTTCCCTAAATTTTCAGAAAGTCAATTCACTCCCTCTTGGCACTTTTTCGGTTGATCGATCGAGCCAAACGAAAAACTTACCTATGTAACCATGGTGCCTCACGATTTTGGGGAAGATGGGGGTTGATTTCCTCTGTTTTTATTACACCATAATTATCAATACACATGGCTTTATAAAATTAAGTGAAATTAAAATTCATTTAATTCTAGTTTACCACTTTGCCATTAATAAAATTTGATAATTTCAACCATGCCATTTGAATATCTTCCATTAAAATATCTCATAGTCAAAGATGAACCAACTTGAACTTAACTTTCTACTTTTTCCATGCAATTTTCAAAAATTACAATTTAGTCACTTAATTTTCCCAATTTAGGCTGAATAGAGAAAATTAACTTCAATTCTACTGATCTATGCTAATTTTCATTATTCTAAAATATAAAAATAATATTTCCAACCTTTATCTAACATCCTTCAATTTTTTGTAAAACTTCAGTTTGATCCGATTATTCGATTTCTTATCGGACTTTACTGCTTTATAGCTTTTAATACAAACATTGAATCAAATTTTTGATTAACAAGAAAATTCTTATCGAGACAAACTATTCATTTACAGGCCAAAATATATAACATTAAAAAATCACATTTTAGTCCTTAAACTTTTCAAAATTTATACTTTGACCACTAAACTTTCAAAACATATATTTTGGTCACTATTACAAAATTTGGGGTATTGCAAAATGAGTATGCATGATAAACAAGTCATTAGTATCCATATAATGCACTTATCGTTCTTGTCAAAATACAAATGTTGTAGAACACAACATAAGGTATGATCGAGAACACCATAGTACTAAATACACTTACTATGTTTTGCATTCCCTAAACATGGTACCAAATACTCTTACCATATGTAATCACTCTATGTAAATGCGCACAATAGTACCATATACTCTTACTATGTCCATGATGCAGCTAATGATACTCCACCTCTATGGCATGCCAACTATACCAAACAACTTAATATAAATACAAAGGGCATAACTTTATCAAATAATGTACATGCACGTTGGGTAGTTCATACCCAAAATCGTTGATAATAATTTAGTAAAATAGAAAATAAAATTTATTGGGCAATTCATACTATAAAATTGTTCATAAATCATTATGAAAGTTTATTATAATACGATTTAAAACTTATTTTTTTCAAAAATCACTCGAGGTTGACTCATCGCAAGTCTTCCTCATATCATATATATTTATAATATAAACAATGCAATCACATAGTATGCCTCACTATTAACCCTTACTATCGATAAGCTTTACTCTAAAACTTTTTCCTACTTGCTTGTTCCTTGATCTTGATTACGATCTACACACGCAAAGTTTACACGACACAAAAAAAAATACATGTTAGTACACTTACTAACATCACATGCACACATTAATGTCAAAATTTACTAAAATTTTCTCGGTACTAATTTTAATACTAATTATGAATCCTTTAAGAATTTATTCTCAACTTTTCCATCTTATTCAAAATGATCCCTAGCCATTTTCTTCAATTCAAGCTTCGATTAACTAAATCAAAATTTCCAACATTAAATTCAACATAATTCCTCAATAAAAATAAAATTTTCATTTAAGTCATTAACTTTTCCATATTGGTGATTTGGTCCTCAAACTTTACCAACTTTACAAAATGGTCCAATTTCACATTTTAACATTAAAATCAACATTCTAACATCCAATTCTAGCATAGTACATCATGTATTAAACATTTCACATAAACCCCATATTTTTTACATATTTGTTGAACAAGTCCCTAACTTTTACAAAATTACAAAATGGTATCAATAACTTTCTAAAGCTTGTAGAATCCGTCCTAAATCATTTATAACTATTATAAAATTTTCCATAATTTTCTCAGACTTTAACACCATGGCCGAATACTTTGGGGTAGGGTTTCAATGGTTTCCAACTTTATTCAAGCATGAAATAAACCTTTAATCAATATTTCAAAGCTTCTACAATTAAACCCCTAAAAATTTAACCAAATCACAAACTTCTCAAAACCCTATTGTTAGGCCGAATGCAATAGATGTATTTCTAGGTGGTTTTAAACATCAAACAAGCTTGGAAATGATTATACAATATCAATAACCTTAAAATCTATCATCAATTCATAAAACCCTGACTTCCTCTTAACCACCAATTTTAGGAACTTGGCATTTCAAGAAAACTTAGAATGCAAAATTATTACGAAAATATAGAGCTCTTCGAATAGATCAATTTCATATTTCACGCTTTAATCCAAAAACCTAAGGAAATTGCTTGAAAATGAAAAAAAATCTCTTACCTAGGGTTGAAGCTCACGAAAATGGTGGTTGAGGATGAACATGTATCATCATGAAATTTCTAGTTAATTTCATGTTAATTTGTCATTTATTAAGCTTAAATTGATTTAAAATTCATTTAAAGGAAATGACAATTTCACCCTTAATGAAACTTGATAATTACAACCATACCTTGTCACATGTAATTATCATCTTCCAAAGTCAAAGATGAACAAATTATCTTTCCCTTTACAACTTTACCCAAACACTTTTCCAAAAATTCCAATCTAGCCATTATCATTCAACTGTCCATAATTAACATGGAAATAAATTCTCAAATTCAATTATCTATATTATTTTCCATCATTTTAAAATGTGGAAATAATATTTCTAACGTTAATTTACCATCCTTCAAACTTTCTCAAAATTTTGATTCGATCTGATTAACCAAATTTTTACCATACTTTAACACTTTATAGCTTTTAATACAAATTCTGGATCAAAAATCTAATTACCACAAAAACGTCATTATTGGGGGTGAACTACTCATTTACGGGGTCAGAATACCTAACTTTTTAAAAATATACTTTGGTCCCTAAACTTTTCCAAAATTTATATTTTGGCCACTAAACTTTCAAATTTGGGTTATTAGAAATAAAGCCACTGATCGTTAACTTTTAACTGAGGAGGTGACATGCCAGTTAAAAAATTTGGTCTAATTGCATATTTTGTCCTCAATATTTATACATTCTATTAATTTAATCGTAATTTAATTTAATTAAAATAAAGTTTAATTTGATTGTGACACATGTCAATACATGGTTTGAGGATATTTTTATAATTATTTATTTATTCAAATCTAATTTATATTTCAGCCAATAAGATGGTGTCTCACCTTATTAAGTGAGAAAATTAAATGCTGGAATACTGCTTCTAGAGAGAATTGACCTTGGGTTAGGAAGTTGAACCGTGGACACCTAAACCACTAAGCTAACTGAGTGGTTTCAGATTACAACATATTTTAGATATTTATTGTACTTAAAGATAGAAAAAAATTGAAAATGCAAACCGGAGATTCAAAACAAGTATGAAATTACTTTAACCATTAAATTAATCACATATTTGAATATAATTTATAACATTTTTATATATTTTAAGTTTTTTAATGGAAGAAATAATTCCTAATTTTTATATTAACTATAAATTACCGTAGTTTTATATATCTTTATTTTTATTAATGAAAGAAATAATTTTTATTTTTATTTATTAACAATAATTTCAAAAATATTGACATATTTTTAATTTTTAATGACATAAATAGTTCTTGATTTATTATTTAATTATAATTTACAGTATTTTTGTATATTTTTTATTTTTATTAATGGAAAAATTAATTATTAATTTTATTTATTAATTATCATTTATAATTATATATAATATTAAATTGTAGTTAATAGAAGAAATAATTTGTAATATTATATATAACTATTAAATTATAATTAATAAATAAAATTATTTCTTTTATTAACAAAATTAAAATATATAAAATATTGTAAATTATATTCAAATAACAAGATATCTAAAATATGTTGTAATTTGATACCAAGTAACTTAGTTAGCTTAGAGGTTCAAGCACGCGTAGTTCAACTTTCTAACCCAAGTTTGATTCCCATTGGGAGCATCATTCCAACATTTCATTTTCTCACATGTCACCACTTTAGTGGATATAAATTAAATTAAATAATATTTATGAAATTATCC
Organism: Hibiscus syriacus; assembly: GCF_006381635.1. Classification (NCBI taxonomy): domain Eukaryota; kingdom Viridiplantae; phylum Streptophyta; class Magnoliopsida; order Malvales; family Malvaceae; genus Hibiscus; species Hibiscus syriacus. The sequence goes on along the minus strand of NW_024062239.1, from coordinate 556,912 downwards.
TCGAACCAAGTACTGACTTGTGTTATAATCTAATTAAATATTAAATTAAGTTTAAATTGATAGAATGTATAAATATTGAGGATCAAATATACAATTAGATCAAATTTAGACCAAATTTTTTAACTGCCATATCACCTCCTCCATTAAATTAATGAACAGTGGCTTGATTAAAACATTTAAATAGTTGAGTGGTCTATTGATTAAATCAAAACATTGGTGGTCAAATAGAAAAGACAATAATTAGGTGGTTACCCGTGTAGTTTACCCTTTATATAAATAAATTACTTAAATTTAATCAAAATTTACATATCATAAATAAATATTTCCCTAATTAAAACAATATATTCCATCTTTTTTACCGTAAAAATTACCATCCCTCTTTTTCTTCCAAACATAAAAACTCATTATGTCATCCTCATTTCATTGATCGATCTTTTTTTTCGTCCCTTTTTCTTATTCATTGTCTTTATCATTAGATAGGTATGTACTTGTTTGAAAATTTTGGCTTTTACTCCCTAATTTTATATTGATTGCTAGATGTAATTTTATTCCATTCTTACTTCCATAATTTGAATCAATCAAAATCACAATTTTCATTTTCATTTTAGATTTTGATTGGTTTTGAAAGATAATACTTTAGTCTCTACCATCATCTTGTCCTACCTCGCCTTAGCTATTTTCTTCATAAGCGACAATCATAATTTTTGACTTCATAGGATATACATAAATAAATAAATGTTGATGATGATGAGTGATCAAATATAGAAACATTTTCCCCTGAAAAATCTTGCTACCATCAGCCACTGTAAGTTTTCAAAAGCTTCCTCACACAAAACAGTGAGAACGACAACAAGACATGCTTCCATAAAAAAATCTAAAATAAAAATGAAAATTATGTTTTTATCGATACAAATTATGGAAGTGAGAATAAAAAATAGTGCAATGAACAATTAGTTTATGGAAGTGAGAACGAAAGAAGACTGCAATGAACAATCAAATTATGGAAATGAGAATTAAACAAGACCCATCTCAATTTTACCTGTCTAGTGGTAGATACAATGGGTTAAACCTATTTTGATATAATAATTTATGAGCAAAATGTTTTTAGATTTAATTGAATTTTTTCAAAGTTTTAAAAAATAATTCGAAGTCCATAAAACTTGAATTTGAACACAAAATTATTTTTTAGGTAAGTAGTATTGATACTTTTATTACAGTATCGATACAGCATAAAAAATACCGATATTGTTTTTGCAATACCGATGTCAAAGATAAGAGAAGTATCGGTATCCCATGGTAGTCCAATAATACATGTTGCTTTTCAAAGTGTTCAAATTCTAGCAAGCAAACTTGGTATTAATGCTTAAGGAGTATCGATACTACTCTGCACAGTAGTATCGATACCATGAAACTCTAGTATCAATACTGGTCAAGTCCAATTGTCTTTAACGGGTAGTTTATTTAAATACTACAAAGAAAGTACTGATACTCCCACCTAGAGTACCGATACTCATTGTTCTAGGCTATTTTGTTTTGCATAAAATTAATCCCCAATGACTCCAAAACACCCTAATAGCTATAAACAACTACAAACTCATTCCAACATATAAAAACAAGTCAAGGACACTTGAATAAGGTGACAACACCTATACTAGCAATCAAGATTGAGAGAAAGGTTTTTTCACTTGTTTACACAAGTAAACCTTTTTGTAAAAGGGGAGATGTTCTAGTTTAGCCATTGAAAAAACTAGGGAATTTGTAAAGGTTACTCTTGAGCCTAAAAAAGAAAGAACAAATTAGTAAATTTGTTAGAAAATCCTTAGTGTGGAGTTAAGGTAGTAAATGTAAACTTGGTTTAGAAGTCGAACTACTATAAATCATTGTGCCAAATTTTCTTATCATTTCTCCTCAATTCCCAAAATTTCAAAATGCCAATTATCCCCTCTTAGAAACTTTTTCGGTTGTTCATAGAGCTTCATGGAACCCATTGTGAGAAATCATATCTCTTCCTCCTGATTTGGTTTTATCATACATGGATCTTTGGTGAGACGTCGAGTTTGTTTCTGCTGCGCCATGGGGTGCGTCGACAGTCCCAACAGTGGTATCATAACCACTTGTACGATATGGATTTGGGTTAAATACTTGGTTGATGTGATATGTATGGGATGCATGTTTTGGTTTTGTTGTTTTCGACGAGTATGTGATACTTGTACGAAATAAGAAACCAATCACACCCATAGTTAATATGTTAATATGTTTAATAAACTTTACAATCAGTGTTAATAGTTAATCATGTACATATTTCTCTAAGGGTTTATGATATTCGTATGTTAATTGTTGACATAGTGATCAGTGTGTACATGATAGCAAATCTTGTCCGACAAAGGAACAATAGTTATTCCAATGCGAAAAACCTTTGGGATTGAAAAATCCCAAAAACATGATTTTGTTGATAAATGTTATCAAATCGTGAGGTTTTTCCATAGAAACAGTGAGTGTTGTTTTCAAAATTTCCCACCAGCTGCACTGTTGCGGCTGACTGTCGTAAGGGGGTTCACCCATTGACCTCTTCGTAGGTAACATAGACTGAAGGACTATATTGGTAATTATTAACAATTTTGTAATGACATATATATGATGTGTTTATTTACATGGTATTTGACATTCATGGTTATAGCCCTTTTATTTGTAATGGTTGTAAATTTTAAATACGACCTGCGTGTCATGTCTTTCTACACTTCTATTGTATTTCTTTTTCTCATCTTACTCCCTCGTATGTAAAACGAGTTTCTAGAATTATAATCCTATGAAGTTTCAAACGAGTAGAAGAATGGATTGACCTTAAAGATGAGAAGATGCTTGAAAATCAGTCTTAGGTTTCATGATTCTTGGTTCTCCCATTGGCTTGGGATGGGCCACCTTAGTTATTGTTATTTTTGGGCTATAACCATTGCATCTTATTTACTACTTATGTCTTTCATGTATGTGATACGATGCATGATATGTTATCGTGCTAATGTTATAATGAACATTGATGATATCAATAAGGGCCTAATATTAAAATGAACATCGATGAGATAATTATGAAATCCCTCTAAATAATCTAAGTTATTTTTAATCGCTCAATATTTACCCTCATTAAGACTTTGATCGATATTATGTGGATTTTGCCAAAGCAATGACACATGAGTCTATCTTAGTTAAACGCGGAGAATAAACAAGTGATATTCACCGGTTGAAATATTAGTAATAAATTAGCTAGGGTTTTCTACTAGGATTAGAAATCTAGAGGTTAATTATTTGGATGAATCATGAGATGATTTGAACAAGAGTTGTTCACCAAATGGAGGAGTTACATGGGATTTAATTAGTAAGGTGTTACTTACCTAAATAACCATTCTTCTAAAAGAAAAGCCAAAGCTGACTTAGGAAGAGGGTGAAATATGGATCATCACTCACTAGAAAAACTTTCGAGATCTTTTTTTCCGAAATTAAAATAAGGATTTTTTTTAATTTTGAATAAAATAGTGGGAGTAATTTGTAAATAAAGACCTATTTATAAAATTTAAATTCGGTAAATTTACTTACTTTAATATTTCCATTGTTGCATATTTAATGGCAAACAACGTTTTATTGCTGCAATCACTCCTTGAGAAGGAGAAGCTGAATGAAATAAACTTCCTTGTCTGGTTTGTAATTTGAGAATGATTCTCAAATAGGAAAGAAAATAATATGTCATTGAAGAACCAGTTTATGATGAAACGGGAGCTAATGCTTCTAGAGCTGACAAATAAAAATTTAAGAAAAATATGGATGATATGTTAGACGTGGGATGTCTAATGCTTTCCACCATGACTCCTGAGCTTTAGAAATAACATGAGGACATGATTATATGAGATGATCCAAAACCTCATGGAATTGTATGAGGGGTAAATATATCAAGAGACGTATGAGACCTCTAAAGCTCTATTTCAATGCAAAATGAGTGAGGGGTCTCCTATAGGAGCTCATGTAATCAAGATGATGGGCTATATCCAAACATTGGAGAAGCTAGGATTTCCTCTAAAGGATGAATTGGCTACTGATGTCATCCTGCAATCGTTGCCAGATAGCTTCAATTAATTTATCCTTAATTTTAATATGAATGAAATAAATAAAACTTTGTCACAGTTACTTGGCATGTTACGAATTGCTGAGAGTAACATGAAAAAAGTTGGACCTAAGCCCATTCTGATGGTCTGCAAGGACAAAGTAAAGGGAAAGAACAAACAGTGGCAAAGTCTAAGGGCAATGGACTGTCCAAGCCCAAAGGAAATTATGCATTGAAACCCAAAGGGGAGTTAGAAAGGAAGGAAAATGTTTCCATTATGACAAGATCAGACACTAGAAAAGAAATTGCCCTGTTTACCTTGAAGAGGTCAAGAAGGCAAAAGCAAACAAAATGTTTGTTTCAGTTATTTATGTTATTGATGTTAATTTGTCAACATATACTTCTTAGGTATTAGATACTAGTTGTGGTTCTCATATTTGTACTTCTATATAGTGACTACAAAAGAGAAGGGATTTGGCTAAAGGAGTAGTGGACCTACGAGTGGGAGATGGAGTAAGACTTGCTGCATTAGCTATAGGGACATGTATTTTATCATTACCAAGTGTACTTGATTTACATTTAGAGGATTCCATTTTGTATTGGATAAGATTGGTTTTGAGATATTATTAAGAATAATTGTTGTTCTTCTTATCTCGATAATTTCTTTTATGGTTTGACACAATTGGTTAATGGTCTCTGTATTTTGGATCAAGAAAATACCATTTATAGCATAAATACTAAAAGATAAAAAACAAATGACTCAAATCAAACTTATCTTTGACACTATCGTTTAGGCCATATAAGTGAGAAGCGCATATCAAAGCTCCATAAAGATGGATTCTTAGATTCATTTGCTTTCGAACAATTTGATGCACGTGAATCCTACTTATTAGACAAATAACTAAGGCTTGTTTTAATAGTAAAGGTGAACGAACAAGTGATTTATTAGGATTAATACATAGTGATGTATGTGGGCTAATGAATACACAAGCCAGAGGTGGATTCCATTACTTCATTACATTGACTGATGACTTCAGTTAGTATGGGTATATTTACCTTATGCGCCATAAATATGAAGCCCTTGAAAAGTTCAAGGAATTTAAAAATAAAGTTCAGAACCAATTAGGTAAGAGTATTAAGGCACTTCGATCGAATCAAGATGGAGAATACTTGAGCATAAAGTTTGACGAACTCCTAAAAGAGTGTGGGATTGTCTCACAACTTACACCACCTATTACACCATAGTGGCATAGAGTTTTCGAGAGAATGAATTAAACATTGTTAGACATGGTTCGATCGATGATGAGTCATAGTGATCTTTCGACTTCTTTTTGGGTACAAGCACTTAAAAAAACCGTTTTCACACTAAATCGTGTTCCATCTAAATTGGTTCAAAAGACACTATATGAGATATTGATTGGGAAGCATCCTAGTATATCTTTTATGAAGAATTGGGGTTGCAAAGCTTATGTTAAACATCAAATGTATATGAAGCTCGAACTTAAATCTCATAAATGTATATTTTTGGATATCCTAAAGAAACTAAAGGGTATTATTTCTTCGATCATAATGAGAACAAAGTGTTCGTTGCCCGAACGAGAGTCTTTCTCAAAAGAGAATTTCTCTCAAAGAAAGGCAAAGGTAGAAATATTAAACTTGGAGAAGTTCAAGAACAAAAGATCAATGAACTAGAGGTTGAGCATGTTTCACGAGTTGTTGAGGAACAATCAATAGATTTAGAAACACAACCACTACGAAGATCCACAAGAGAATGCCATGTACCTTAGAGATATGGATTTCTCATTACTACATATGGAGATGTTCTTCTTATGGATAGAGATGATCCTAGAACTTATAAAGAGGTAGTGTCAAGCCTAGACTCTGAGAATTGCTTGAATCCATGAGATCCGAGATGGATTCTATGTCAGTAAACCAAGTACGAGCTTTGGTTGAACCAAGTGAAGGGGTCAAACCTATAGGGTGTAAATGGGTTTTCAAGAAGAAAACCAACATGGATGGTAATGTACAAACACACAAGGGGCGATTAGTCGCTAAACATTTTTAAAAGTTTATGGTATATACTATGACAAAACCTTCTCCCCTGTTGATATGTTTAAATCCTATCCTTATTTTGCTTGCAATATCTACATTCCATTTCCATGATTATGGAATAAGGCAAATGGACGTTAAAACCTTTTCCTTAATGGAAAACTTGAAGAGGATGTGTATATGACACAACTAGAAGGTTTTGTCATTCTTGGAAATACTGGAAAAGTTTGTAAGCTACAAAGGTCTATCTATGGACTAAAACAAGCTTCTCAAAGATGAAATATTCATTTCAATGATGAAATCAAAGAATTTGGTTTTATTAGAAATGAAGTTGAGCCTTGTGTTTATAAGAAGGCTAGTGGGAGCATTATTTCTTTCCTAATCTTGTACCTAGACAACATACTCATCATAGGAAATGATATACTTACTTTTCAGTATGTTAAGGCTTGGTTAGGTAGTTGTTTTTCTATGAAAATTTTGGGTGAGGCAAAGTATATCTTAGGAGTTAAGATCTATAGAAATAGGACAATACGACTCCTAGGCCTGAGTCAAAGTACATATATAGACAAAGTGCTAAAGAGGTTCAGTGTGGAAGAATCCAAGAAAGGATTTTTTCTTATGAGACATGGTATTTTTCTTTTGAAGGAAATAGGTCCTTCAACTCCACAAGAAAGAGAATGAATAAGTAATATTTCATATTCTTTGGCTATTGGTTATGTCAGGTATGTCATGATATATACTCGACTAGACGTATATTATGCTTTAAGCATGAAGAGTCTATATTAGGTAAATTCTGGTGAAAGTCACTGGGTTGCAGTTAAAAATATCCTTAAGTACTTAAGAAGAACTAAAGATACATTTCTTGTCTATGGAGGAGAAGAAGAGCTTAGTGTAAAAGGTTATACTGACACAAGCTTCCAAACTGACAAGATGACTCATGATCGCAATTGAGTTTTGTGTTTTGTCTTAGTGGAGGTGTTATGAGCTTGAAGAGTTCAAAGCAAGACACAATAGATGATTCTACAATAGAGGTTGAATACATTGCAGCTAGTGAAGCAACAAAAGATGCTATTTGGATCAAGAAGTTCATATCTGAACTAGGGGTTGTTCTCAACATATCAGATGTTGTATAACTACATTGTGGCAACAATGGAGCCATTGTACAAGCAAAGGAACCCAGATCTAATCAATGCTCTAAACATATTCTTAGGTGCTTTCATCTCATTTGAGAAATCATAGATTGAGGAGACATGAAGATATGCAGAGTACACGTGGATGACAATATTGCTGATCCCCTAACGAAGCCTCTGGCACCGTAGAAGCATAATCGTCACACTGAGTCACTCGTTATTAGATATGTGAGTGATTGGTCTTAGTGTTAATGGGAGATTGTTAGAGTATGACCAAAGACCAATCATATGATAATTTTATTGACATATTTTTTACTGTATTTATTGAATAAAGACATTACCGTTATTTTCTTTTATTATATTTATGTGTATTAAATAAACTAAAAGATAATAGTGTCCATATAATAATATGATTATTATTAAAAGATCTTTAGTTATGTATTATTATGGGCATGGACAGTAATAATATGCTTAAGACTGACATGTTATTGATTGATGACAATGAGGACATAAAGATATCAGAATTGATACATGAATATGTTGTTGGAGAACAATATATTGGATTGACGCGCTATGAGCATATATTTTGGATTATTATGTGACAGTCACGATATTTCTCATGGTGACAACTATATGTATGATCCTTAGACTTGAGATCATTAATATCTCAACATATATTGTTGTATATTTTGATACAGTTAAACATTCTTCGTAACTGGTTGCACTATAAAGACTGATATTCAACATATCACGATATATGTAGTGGGGTGTGACTGATCGAGATAAGATTTGTCCTTCCTACATAATAGGAAATATATCACATGTCACTTGATTGAGTGAGACTAGAAATGCATGGCCATGCTCGAATAAGTTGATATGAGATATCACAAATTATTCGTTTATTACAGTCTACTCTAGATATCAAGAAATAATAGATTTTTATACAAGTGTGACTATTCCAAGACTTGTGCCTATTCTAGATATAAAGGACAAAAGGATATAATACATCAAAAGAGTTAGTCACAAACATATTATGTCGAATCATGAATTCCTGTAACTTAGGTAACAATGATATTGATAACTCCGTAAAAGGTCATATTTGGGACCTTTTCACTTAAGTTATTGACTATCTTAGAGCTCATATAGGATTATATAGATGCATTTAGGAGCATATATTTGTAATCAGTGCTGGTTTATAGGGAAGGTGTTTGTCTGGTGATGTGCAGGATTTGGGAGCAAGGAAAAGCAAAAGGGAAATGCCATGACATAAGGAGACTGTTGAGCAATATGCAAATACTGAACCAATTGGCATTTTGAGAGCGATCAAAATGAAAGAAGAATATTTTTAGTAAGAGACAACTGTCATGGCATAAAAAGTGCTTTCTACAATCAGCCATAATGGAGGTGCCAGTTACCATCTTTGCACCGACTCTCATATAAAAGGAATGAACTTTAGGGTGCTAGTGTAATTTTAACACAAAACCCTAGGTTCATCTCCCTTATAAATAGAAGATGAAGACTGGCTTTTTTAGAGGACTTAGAGATTTTTAGACAGCCGCCAAGAGCCTAAAAATTCAGAGCAAAAGTTCTCTCTTTTTCGTCAATCATTTTTGCCGTGGCATTCCTCCGTTGACAAGCTAGAGGGAGTGTGTTCTAGGCATCCGAGAGGAGCTAGTTCGTTGGGACTGTCCGTGGTGGCCGAGGGAAGCTCCGGCAGTGCACGTCGAAGGCTATTCCTCATTCCTTTGCTCTTTGCTTTCATATTTTATCATTTGGGTTGTAAGAACGGATTAACTTACGACTAAAAGGAGATACTAGGGAGCACGTCCATAGTGTACGAGAGTAACTGTTCCTTAGGAGGTTACTTAGTGTTTGAGAGAATGTCTAGGTAGCACATCTTTAGTGTTCGAGAGAAACTAGGGAGGAACCACATAAGTAAGGGGTTCTAGATAGTAACTAGGCCTAATCCACCTTAGAGATAAGGCTAGGATTTCATTCGACTAAAAGAAGTTGTGTATGAGCGATAGGCTAGATGTTAATATTGCCGCAAAAAGGTATTGCCGAGACATATCCTGTTATCTGGACCAATAGGATCCCTGCAGTAGCTAACGCCAATCGGTTTTGCCAAGGCATCTTCAATCTGTCAAGTCCTTTACTAGAGATAGCATATGGCACCCTTAGTAAACTCTGTCGGGTAGAGAAGACATAGAAGTAAGACCATTATGAGAAGTAGACTTAAATTTCCTAAGTAACTCCTATCACTCATTCCCATAGTAGCTTGTCGTGTGAGGAGTCTAAAGTCCTTATAAGCAAATCCTGTATTTACAGTTTATTTTGCCTTAACATTTTTATTTGATTACAGTACACACAATTCCTTTGCCACAACATATCCATTTGCTACCACATTGTCATCGTTCCATTTCCATATCATCCATTCATTTTGCCACAACATTATCATTTGTCTATATACCATCTCTAACTTTACTTAGGTGACAGAGTAAAGTGTTGTGACAAACTTATTTGATTTCCCCCAATCCTTGTAGAGAACGATACTCACTCATCACTTTATTACTTGTTCGATTGTGTATACTTGCACACATATTCGCACCATTTATAGTACTCACAAACAGAGGACAAGTTTTTGGCGTCGTTGCCAGGGATTGGCAACTGGAAGTTAATTTTTTTGTCATAACATTATTATTTTACTTGTTTATTTTTTTATATAGTTTTACTTTTTAATTTCTTTATCTATTTCAGGTTTTTCACGGTGTATGACCAGAAGACATTCAACGATCTATTAGAACCGGTTGAACCTCAGATCGAGATGCTTTTTAGGCAAAGAAGACATAATGCGCAAATATGTATCAAATCGGAAATCAAGACATTGGTCATGAGGAAGATCAGAATTCCGAGGCAAATCTAAATGCTGGGAATGCAACCCGACCTCGTGTCATTCGTGATCACTTAAACTGATCTTAGATGACTTAAATCCTGGAATAGTGGCACCAGAAATTCAGGTAGCCCACTTCGAGCTTAAACCTATCATGTTCAATATGCTGAATTCCATAGGGTAATTTGGGGGCATTCCAAATGAAGATGCCATGTAGCACGTTCGTAACTTCTTGGAGGTGTGTGATTCTTTTCGCCAACTAGGAGTGCATGAAGATATTCTGAAATTAAAGCTATTTCCATATTCCCTGTGAGACTGTGCAAGATCTTGGTTGAGTGGCGTTCCAGCGGGTTCAATGGAGTCGTGGACTGATCTGTATAAAAATTTTTTGCTGCGGTATAATCCTCCGAACATGAACACCCAACTGAGGAACGACATTGCTTCTTTTCGTCAAGCTGATGACGAGTCGATGTATGAGTGCTGGGATCGATACAAAGTATTACTTCGCAAATGTTCAAATCATGGTTTTGAAGATTGTATACAAGTGGTGGTGTTCCACAATGGAGTTAATGCACCCACGAGGATGATGCTAGATACCTCCGCAAATGGGACATTACTTGACAAATCACCAGTAGAGGCATTTGACATTTTGGATAGGATTGCCACCAATGATTATCAGTTCCCATCCACAAGGCTTGGACTTGAGCGCAAATCACATGGAGCTTTCGAGCTAGACTCTAAGGATAACGTGTTTTCCCATCTTGCTGCTATCAAAAACATGTTGAAGAATCTGCAATGGCCAAGTGAGGTGAGAGAAGTGAAGGCAGCCCATTCAGCATGTTTATTATGCCACGACAATCATAATGAGAGTGACTGCCCGACCAATCAAGAATCCATCAATTATGTAGGCAACTTCAACCGAGGTAACAACAACCCCTATTTTAACACATATAATTCTGGATGGCGTCAACATCCAAACTTTTCGTGGGGAAACCAAGGAACAAGCAATGTTCATTAACCAACTCGGCAGCAGAATTTCAACAAGGGAGGGCCATCTTCATCTAACACCAGTTCTTTGGAGGCCACAATACAAGAGTTCATAGCAACAACGAAGACAATACTGCAAGACCATGCAACCTCCATCAAAAACCAAGGGGCTCTGCTTCAGAGCCAGAGTTCGTCGCTGAGGACATTGGAGAATCAGGTTGGTCAAATTGCCGTGGCATTACAAGAACGATGACTAGGACATTTGTCGAGTGACACTGAAGTCACAAAACCTCATGTAAAAGAGCACTATAGTGTGCTAACTCTACAAAGTGGTACACGAATTAATGTCGAAGACAAGTTTGGGGGAAGATCGAAGGATAATTCACCCCCTGAGACTGTACAAGCTGATCAAGAAGTACTAGAAAAAGCATCAGAAAAGAGGATAAAGATGAGAGTTCATCAAGTAAAGTGACTGAAGGAGCAAACAAATATGCTAAGGCAAATTCTGTTCCCACCCCGTCAGTACAGGAAGCCAGACCCCCACTTACTTTTCCACAAAGACAGAAAAAGCATAACAAGGATATTCAATTCAAAAAATTTATTGAATTCTTAGTCAACTTCAAATCAATGTTCATTTTCTAGAGGCTATGGAACAAATGCCTACATATGCTAAGTTCCTCAAGGAGATTGTGACCAAGAAAAGAAAGGTTGAGCAGTACGAGATAATTGCCACGGTAAAAGAAAATTTCTCATCCTTAAGCAAGCTGCCACAGAAGAGACATGATCCGGGCAGTTTTATCATCCCATGTTCGATAGGAAACAAATTTGTTGGGAAGGCACTATGTGACCTTGGCTCAAGCGTGAACTTGATGCCTAAGTCAATTTTCGTGAAGCTTGGGATAGGAAATGCGAGACCCACATCTGTCATCTTGTAATTAGTTGATCGATCACATGTGCTTCCTGAAGGGCGAATTGAAGATGTCATCGTGCGGGTTGACAAGTTTTTTTTTCCTGTTGATTTTCTGATTCTGGACTGTGAGGTCGATTCCACAACACCCATCATCTTGGGGAGACCCTTCCTAGCTACCGGGCATATTCTCATCGACTGCGAGAGGGGCGAGCTGACCATGAGAGTGGCCGATCAACATGTCACTATGAATGTCTTCCGATCCCTTAAGTACATGGATAATTATGAAGAATGCCAAAGCATTTTAGAGGTGGATACAATAATCAAGAAAGAAGCATATCAAATTTGCTAGGACAACTTCATTCAGCTGGGCCCTGATGAGGGGTTATTCGAAGACTTAAAGGCTGGAGAGCCTAATGATTTTTCTATCGAGGAACAACAGGCTAGCTTCCTCAAAGCTAGCCCAGGTACGTATTTTAAACGTCTTAACTTTGACGAGTTTATTCCTCCTAAGCCCTCATTATAACATGCACCTACCCTAGAGCTTAAGAATTTGCCACAACATCTTAAGTATACTTATCTAGGTAGTAACGAAACTTTACCTGTGATTATTTCCTCTGTCCTTATTCCTAACCAAGAATCGAGTTTGCTAAGTGTTTTGTCACAACATAAGAAAGCGTTAGGATGGACGATGAAAGATCTCAAGGAATAAGTCCAACAATCTACATGCACAAAATCCTATTGGAAGAATGCCACAACAAATCCATAGAGCCACAACGCAGACTAAACCTAATCATGAAGCAAGTTGTGATGAAGGAGATTCTCAAATGGCTTGACGGTGGCATAATATACCCTATTTCTGATAGTTCTTGGGTGAGTCCCGTCCAATGCATGCCAAAGAAGGGAGGCATAATTATGGTGACGAGTGAGGATAATGAGTTGATACCTACACGCACGGTCACCGGGTGGCAGATTTGTATGGACTACGCAAGCTCAACAAGGCCACCAAGAAGGATCACTTCCCTTTACCGTTCATCGATCAAATGCTGGATCGACTTGCTGGCAAGGCATTTTATTGTTTCTTGGAAGGATACTCGGGGTATAATCAGATTGTCATCGCTCCGGAGGACCAAGAGTATACAACATTCACTTGTCCCTATGGCACATATGCCTTTCGAAGAATGCCTTTTGGACTCTGTAATGCCCCGATAACTTTTCAGCGCTGCATGCAAGCCATATTTTAAGACATGGTTGAGGACTTTCTGGAAAATTTTATGGATTATTTTTCTGTTTCTGGAGATGATTTTCAAAAATGCCTAGGCAATGTGGCGAAGGTACTGAAGCGATGCGAGGAGGCTGATCTCATGCTAAACTGGGAAAATGCCACTTCATGGTGACTGAAGGCATTGTTCTAGGCCATAAGATTTCTGTAAAGGGCATTGAGGTTGACAAGGCCAAGATCGAGGTGATCGAGAAGCTACCGCCACCAATTTCTGTCAAGGGCATTCGGAGTTTCCTTGGACATGCTGGATTTTATAGACGATTCATCAAGGACTTCTCCACAATATCCAAGCCCTTGTGCACCTTGCTGCAACAGAACCAACCGTTTGTATTTGATCAGAAATGCCATGGCGCATTCGAAGAGCTGAAGCAAAGACTTATCTCTGCACTGATCGTAGTTCCCCCAGATTGGACGGCATCGTTCGAACTAATGTGTGATGCAAGTGATTTTGCCGTGGGAGCTGTGCTTGGGCAACGTAGAGGTAAAATCTTTCATGTTATATATTATGCTAGTTTTACCTTGAATGAGGCACAATTAAACTATACCGCCACTGAGAAAGAATTACTTGCCGTGGTATTTACATTTGACAAGTTTAGGCCATATTTGATAGGAACCAAAGTCATAGTTCACACTGATTACTCAGCTATAAAATACTTAGTGAACAAGAAAGATGCCAAGCCTAGACTAATTAGGTGGATATTACTATTGCAAGAGTTCGACTTAGAGGTAGTTGATAGGAAAGGTACAGAGAACCAGATTACAGACCATTTATCTAGGCTAGAAAACATTTCTGAATGCCATGACATTTCTGATATTAAAGAAGAATTCCTTGACGAGAAAATTTTATATGACACGGCAATTTCGTGGTATACTGACCTCGTTAATTTTTTGTTAGTTGTGTTTTTCCATATGAATTAAACAGCCAGGGTAAAAATACATTTCTTCATGATGCCAAGTTCTATTTTTGGGATGAGCCGTACTTTTTCAAGCAATGTGCCGATCAAATGATTCGACGGTGTGTCCTCAAGAGGAACAACGAGACATCTTACACCATTGCCACATAACATCCTATGGAGGGCATTTTGGAGGTGCGAGGACTACTGCAAAGGTCCTCCAATAGGTTTCTACTGGCCATCATTGTTTAAGGATGCCCACGAGTTTTGCAAAGCATGCTACAGATGCCAGCGCATTGGGAACATTTCCAGACGATACGAAATGCCGCTGTAAAATATTTTGGAGATAAAGCTCTTTGATGTTTGGGGCATTGATTTCATGGGACCATTCCCATCTTCTTTTGGAGATTTATACATCTTGCTTACGGTGGACTATGTATCTAAGTGGGTTGAAGCGATTGCCACACCGAGGAATGACTCTAAGACGGTGCTCAAGTTCCTTCACAAGAACATCTTTACTCGATTTGGAGTACCAAGAGCCATTATCAGTGACGAGGGAACCCACTTTGACAACAAGCTAATTTCCAAGGCATTACAGAAATATGGAGTGTGACATAAAATTGCCACGACATATCACCTACAAAAAAATGGGCAAGCTGAAGTGTCTAACCGCGAAGTCAAGCAGATTCTCGAGAATATGGTGAACCCCCAAAGGAAAGATTGGTCCCCAAAACTTGATAAAGTTCTCTGGGCTTACCGAACGGCATTCAAGACACCTTTGGGAATATCGCCCTTCATGATGGTATTTGGAAAAGCCTGCCACTTGCCAGTTGAGCTAGAACATAAGGCATACTGGGCAATCAAGAAGTTGAACTTTGATGCACAACTAGCTGGGGCGAAACGGCTACCCGATCTGAATGAGATGGAAGAGTTTCGAGCACAAGCATATGAAAATGCCAAGCTCTACAAGGAAACAACGAAGAAGTGGCATGACAAAATTATTTTTCCATGGCATTTTCATGTTGGACAGAAAATGCTCCTGTTTAAATCTAGTCTCAAACTCTTCCCTGGCAAACTGAAGTCACGATGGTCGGGACCATTCGAAGTACACCATGTTTACCCGTATGGCGCTGTGGATATCAAGAACATGGACGATGGGTCCGTCTTTAAAGTCAATGGCCAGCGTCTGAAGGCATACCAAGGAGTCCCACTATTGTGTGACAAGACTGCACTTTTCTTGCATGAAGTTGATACTGGCCCAACATCTTAAGGATGCCATGACATTTTAAAATTACTCATGTGCATAAATAAATGTTTATTTTGCTTCTTTTTAATTGACTATTTTATTTTTCTTTGCAAGGTTAGGGTCCATCCAGATTTTAATCATACCAGCATTATATTCTGAACACTCGAGCCCCACACAATTACAAAAGCGCACACGTCGCACGACCGCTGCACGACCGCTGCACTACCACAAGCATGAAGTCAAGGTACCTTGCATTGCATTGCATTTCATAGCATGTAATCTAGTTTTAACTTAGTTTTTAGAAAGCATTGAGGACAATGTTTCTCTCAAGTTTGGGGGAGGTAGGGTTCCCAAATCATTGCATGATAGTATTAGTAGAATGAATATGCCATGACATTAGTAAGTGGTTGAATTGGTTTTCTGGAATAAATTAAGGATGTCTGATGATGATGAACTCTTGATGGCTAGGATTGAATGTAAATGACTATTGAGGATAATAGAACCAACTCTAGGACTTGCTTCTTTGAAACCCTTGAATACACGATTGTATGTTTTTCATGCTTAAGGAACTTAGAAATTTTTTATAAGAGAACTCTTGCATGTCTTGGCATAAACGATGAAAACCCACTTTGTAAAAAAAAGAAAAAAAGAAAAAATGAAGTTGTGAATAAATGCTTCGACATATCTGTAGAGGGACACTCCGCTATGCCATAACATTTCCTGGAAACTACAAATAAATAAATGGCAGCTATGGTATATGAGTGAATGAAAGTAGTCACGGGATGACTCTACCTTACTAGCTCGGGGGTGGAAGGTATGCTCCCTTTCACCTAGAGTGTGGGATGGTAGGTGTGATGGGGTGACTCCCCTCGTAACAGTGTTAAAAAAAGAAAAAAGGAAAAAAACTATATGGGAGTAAAAATTGTAAATGTCGTGGCAAAACAAGAAAACTTGCGTAGAAATTTTTTAGGTTTGTTAAGCATGGACTGGATACAAACACGCACACACCCACACAAAGAATCTTGCCCTAGGGGACAGTGCTTGATTTCTCAAACCAGTCTAGCATGTTGAAGCCAAATGTTTTGAGGGCTGAAATTCCATCCCATATAACTATTATGCTTCTGAACTTGCCATGGTATTTTTATTTTCCTTAATACTATCCATTGCTTGAGGACAAGCAATAGCTTAAGTTTGGGGGTGTGATAACTCCGTAAAAAGGTCATATTTGGGACCTTTTCACTTAAGTTATTGACTGTCTTAGAGCTCATATAGGATCATATAGATGCATTTAGGAGCATATAGTTGCATGTGGTGAAATTCTGTTTGCTACGGCATTTTATTTTGTAATCAGTGCTGCTTTATGGGGAAGGTGTTTGTCTGGTGATGTGTAGGATTTGGGAGCAAGGAAAAGCAAAAGGGAAATGCCATGACATAAGGAGACTGTTGAGCAGAATGCAAATGCCGAACCAGTTGGCATTTTGAGAGTGATCAAAACGAAAGAAGAATATTTTTAGTAAGAGCCAGTTGTCATGGCATAAAAAGTGCTTTATGCAATCAACCATAATGGAGGGGTCAGTTACCATCTTTGCACCGACTCTCACATAAAAGGAATGAACTTTAGGGTGCTAGTGTAATTTGAACACAAAACCCTAGGTTCATTCTCCCTTATAAATAGAAGATGAAGCCTGACTTTTTGAGAGGACTTGGAGATTTTTATACAGTCGCCAAGAGCCTAAAAATTCAGAGAAAAAGTTCTCTCTTTTTTCGTCAATCATTTTTGCCGTGGCATTCCTCTATTTACAAGCTAGAGGGAGTGGCGTTCTAGGCATCCGAGAGGAGCTAGCTCACTGGGACTGTCCGTGGTGGCCGAGGGAAGCTCTGGCAGTGCACGTCGAAGGCTTTTCCTCCTTCTCTTTGCTCTTTGCTTTCATATTTTATCGTTTGGGTTGTAAGAAATGGATTAACTTTCTTTGTGCTTGCTTATTTCAAACCCTACCATGAACTAATCCTATTTGGTGGGAGTTTATTTTGGATATTTAAGTTTTGCTTTAATGAATGATTGTTTTTCTATGTTATATTCTGTTTTGGTTATGAAGCTTAGCGCCTTAAGGTTGTAGGAGCTACGAGAGTAGCTGTTCCTTAGGAGATTACTTAATGTTCGAGAGAATGTCTAGTAGAACGTCCTTAGTGTTCGAGAGAAACTAGGGAGAAACCACATAAGCAAGGGGTTCTAGATAATAACTAGGCCTAATCCACCTTAGAGATAAGGCTAGGATTTCATTCGACTAAAAGGAGTTGTGTATAAGCGATAGGTTAGATGTTAATGCTGCCGCAAAAAGGTATTGCCGAGACATATCCTGTTATCTGGACCAATAGGATCCCTGCAGTAGCTAACGCCAATCGGTTTTGCCAAGGCATCTTCAATCTGTCGAGTCCCTTACTAGAGATAGCATAGGGCACCCTTAGTAAACTCTTTCGGGCAGAGAAGGCATAGAAATAAGACCATTCTGAGAAGTAGACTTAAATTTCCTAAGTAACTCCTATCACTCATTCCCATAGTATCTTATCATGTGAGGAGTCTAAAGTCCTTATAAGAAAATCCAGTATTTACAGCTTATTTTTCCTTTACATTTTTATTTGATTGCAGTACACACAATTTCTTTACCACAACATATTCATTTGCTACCACATTGTCATCGTTCCATTTCCATATCATCCATTCATTTTGCCACATCATTATCATTTGTATATATACCATCTCTAACTTTACTTAGGTGACAGAGTAAAGTGTCGTGACAAACTTATTTGATTTCCCCAATCCCTGTGGAGAATGATACTCACTCATCACTTTATTACTTGTTCGATTGTGTATACTTGCACACATATCCGCACCATTTATAGTAATCACAAACAACAGACAAATATATTGCTAGATGTCACTCATTATTTGTAATATTATAATTGTAATATTATAATGGTTCTAATTATTACTACTAACATTACAAGATACTACAGGGTCACACCCAATGGTTGAAAAGAGCAATTTATAAATGTGTTACATATTTACAATTTTATTGTTCATGAATCAAATGTGTAGTTATTATTAATATATATATATATATTGTAATTTTAATTAAACATTAAATATCGAATTTAATTAATAGAATGTAATTAAGGTAATTATATTCCATATTAAATTCGGATCAAAACCCTAATTGTTACGACGTCACATATAAAAAGGATATGTTGGTCTAACATCCCTTTTTTGCCCTTATGAAATTATGAAATTCCTTAAAATCGTTTAGAGAATCAAATTGCTCTCAAATGCTTTTCAACCGGATAACTGAGTAGAGGCTAAGACGATTTTTTCATGGATGCTAGGATTCTAATCGTTCGTGAGATCGTGAGCCGTTGTTATATTATTGTTATTTAAGGAACCCAAGTTTGTTTCTGCTGCACCAATAGTCCCAACAAACTAAACACAATAGGTAAGCAAAAAACAAGAATATCTATCAATGAAAAGATGATGAAATGATGAGTTTTTTCTTTCAAAAAAAAGAGAGAGAGTGGATGAGTTTTTACTGTAAAAAGAAAAAATGTTATATCGTTTTACCTTGAATTGTATTTTATTTTTGGTTTGTAAATTTTAATTAAATCTAAGTTATTTATTTAATCAATTTAATGACTATAAATCAATGTAAAAATTATTAGTTTTACATAATGTAAGTGGAATTTATTTTTTATATAGACGCGTAGTAGATGAAATTTTTAATGGGTAGGTATATTTTTTTTATGTTTTCTCCACAAAAAAGGTATATTTTTATGTTTATAACTATTGCTTTTCTACATGTGCAATGTATGTGTATATACATGTGTATTTTTATTTAATGACTATGTTTATTTTTACGGTTTTCAAATTTAGTTTTTTCTTTTTTCTAGTGTCATCGTTAGTCTTTTTTCTTCTTCATATTTATAATTGACGATATCAACCTTAGTGTTGGTCACATACCATCGATATTCTTTATTTTTTATGTTGCATCTTTTTTTTGTTTTTTAATAACTTTACCTTTATAATATGTTTTCCTCTGCTTTTATGTACGTTTTCTATATATTTTGGTACATTTTCGGTCGTTTGACCGTTATTTTCGTTTATTCTTTTTCTCATTGCTAGATTTGACATCACCACGATTGATCAAAAAGACGCCCCTTTCTTATCATGTTGATTTTCCTTGCTCTGGACCTTCATATTGGATTTGGACACGTAATTTACATTCATGGACAGTTTTCTCGCGTCACTCGATTATAATTTGTGATTTTTCGATAGTCTTTTAATAACTTGATCCCCTTTTATGGTTTACTTACTGAAGCGGTTAGATCTATTTATATATTCCTTTTATTCAAGTTTATTTGCTTTTTTTAACTTTTTCTTTATATGATTGTGATCTTAGGTGGATAGTTTCTTGTACTAGTGATTATATAAAATGTTCATATTATATGTTCTAGTTTACAGTTGTGGTTGTACACTTTCATTATAATTTGGATTTTTTATTTTAAATGCAACCAGTGAATTATATATTGTAAAATAAATTATATTTATTTTATGAAAGATAAATTAATATATAAGTATGAAATATTTTAAAATAATTTTTTATTTAATATAATTTAAATAGTTTCATAATATTAATATTAAATAATATTAGTAATTAATATTTGACTATTAACACTTTAAGAATTTATATAATATAGAAATCTAAAACACTTTAAAATTGAATTATAATTTATTGATTAATCTAGGGCAAATATAAGATAGTATCTATTAGAAGTTATCTCTCAATCATTTTACATTGAATTATAATGTAAATAATTGTATAATATTAAAAAACATACATGTTTACATATTTAAATGATGAATATATCACAATGGATGAGTCTAGAGTGAGTGAGACAGACTGATGTTCACCACTAATGATGTACACTAATAGGCACCACTAATATAAAAATATGATGAAATTCATAAATGATCATTATATTTATTAAAATAATTTCACTTTCATTAGATTTTTAAAATTATAAAATAGACATTAAACTTTGGATTTTATTAAAAAATCGGTCGTAATCATGAAATATTGATAGGGGGTGACGTGACATGTTAAATTAATACAAAATATATTATTTTACTCCTCAATTATAACTAAAATTTTATTTTGATATTTTTCAATATTTTAAGTAAAAATTTCAAAAATATATTAGAAAATTTATTTTTTTTCATAAAAATGAAAATAATTTATTTTAAAATTTAAAGTTATATTTTTTTGAAACTTTTCATTCATCAAATTATTTTATAACTAATTATTTATTAATCATGACTTTATTTTTAAAATTGAATATTTATAATTTTTAAGATCCTGGGACATTAAGAAATAACAACAATTCATTTATCATCGAGGTCACTTGGTTAGTGTAATTGAATTATAATGTAAATAATTGTATAATATTAAAAATCATACATGTTTACATATTTAAAAGATGAATATATCACAATGGATGAGTCTAGAGTGAGTAACACAGATGTTCACCATAAATGATGTGCACTGATAGGCACCACTAATATAAAAATATGATGAAATTCATAAATGATCATTATATTTATTAAAATAATTTCATTTTCATTAGATTTTCAAAATTATAAAATAGACATTAAACTTTGGATTTTATTAAAAAATAAGCTTGCAAGGGGTTTGGCCGAATAATTAGATGGTGTTTCGGAAAGGCTATGTGCCTTTACAAAGGGGTTGCAATACTTTGAATAAATAGGTAAGTATTGGTTCATTTTACCGCCCATGCTTGTTCATATTTGCCGCCCATTTTGATGTCTTCTCATGCTTGGCCGAATAGGTATGTGTCCCCTCACTTTGGCACCTAAATCATCCATATGAATGGCACATGGGTGGGATGGTCATGAGACACTCACATGGGGTCGTATAATGCTTGCTGTGTAGGCTTGTCCATGGAATGAAAATATGCAGTAATCTAGGCTTGACTTGGCTTCCACCATGCGTCTAGGTGACATGGCATCAAATGGGCAACAACTTCTCATGAAAGGTCACATTGTGTGTAAGGTAACCTTTTATCAATTGAGCTACTTCCAATGTGTATTAGCTGAAGATGAGCTGGCCATAGATGAATGATATGTAGGTGAGTATTTGAACAGTTCATTGTGAAAAGACACCTCTTGGAATGGTAACTCTTCGCGAAAAGGTACGAATCCAAAAAAATTAACCTAGACCATATTTAAAGTACTCTGTGTGGTGGTGATGATGATGCAACTCTCCAGCTGAAATAAGATGTCTAGCTATCTCAAAAGTTCATCTCAAGTCAGCTATGAGCTAGTAGGGTAGCTGATAACTTTGTCCTAAAATATTCTTGAGCTGTCCCGGAGTTGTCCTAGTCAAGTTTCCATAGCTCGTGGACTCCAATGCTAGCTTTAAGTTAGCTCCCATTATGTGGTCGCCTATGCACCTATAAAAGAAAACATAATATGAGCTAGAATAACATGACATGAGCTAATAAATGAATGAATACATGCTGCCATGATATGTAAATGATATGCAAACATAATAAATGAATCTAAACATATGTAAAACATAATATAAAGCTAACTAAAGATGTGGAAACATATGTTATGCATGAAAATTGTATAGTATGCAACTGAATGATAACATATGATTATTCAAGTATAGTTTAATATGCAAATGTATGCTCATAATAATATATAGTGCATAAATGAGTAAATATAATATAAAGTAAGGTAGAACTCCCTTATATTGAGCTTAATGGATCTTAATGATGTGAGTATGTCATGAAGAAAGTTTGTGCTAGACAAGATCACATCATCCTCCCCTTCTTTTGGACGATTTGTCCTCAAATCGAAAGGTGACTTCTCCAGATTATACTCCCATTCAATCGTTGTTGGTTTGACTCCATAGGTCATCTTATTAAAGGATTCTTATCAAAAGTCATATCCCTTGAATAATTTCCATGAATGTCCATGACCTGAAAATAAAGAAGACTTTCATAAGTAAGGGAATTATTAATCATTAATAAGTTAAAGGTACACTCCCTGTTCACATCTTTTGGATGGCCAAGAGTGATGTCTTTTGAATAACATGATATGTTGCTTTGAATGATTAAAACTTTTGGCACTCTAAAAGACACATTCTTTGGTGCTCCAAGGGTCATGTCCTTTGATTGAAGAGTTACAACCTTTGGCAAATGAAGATATAAGTCTTTTAAACTTTCATGGATCACGTCTCTTAGTTCCTCCATTTGGAAAATTGTGCCTTTTAGATTATTCTGAATCACAAAGAAAAATTCTACAATTTCATGGTTAGAATAATCATCCTTGATCTTTCCATAGGCATTCTCGAATGACCTTGCCATCACATATTGATAAGATAATACCATAGACATGAATCAAATTGCTGCAAAATAAATCAAAACATGTAAATGAAAAACTATTGACAAGATGAATAGAAATATCAAACAGGGTGGATGTTTAATGGTAGTTGGTTGTTAAATTCTTTTCATAATTGGCAATTCACTTAGAATGTCAACGAACACAACTCTTGGCACTTCAAGTAACGTTTCTTTTGGAACTTCAAACGACATTATATTTGAAACATCATGAGACAAGTTTCGTGGATCACCAAAAGTAACAACTATTTGTTCTTCAAAAGTCACATCTTTTAGTCCTCCAAAAGCCATGATTCTTGAATCATCACATTGACAAGATACGTCTCTTAAATTGCCTTGCAAAACAGAATGAATGATAGGAGAAGAAAGATTAGATAAAATATGTTCTTCACTCTCCTCTTTTTCTCCAAATTCATTCTTCTCATTTTTCAACTCCAACATTTTCTGCATCCACACTCTTTTGTTCAACTTCAAAAAGCTTTCCTTCATTTGAATCTTCCTCCAAATGTTCTCCTTTAATTACATTGTCTTTAAGTTTATCTTTCATTACTTCAATGATCATTTTCAAATGAGTTTGATCTTTACTCACACGACTAGAAGATAATGGAGTCAAGATGAATTTCCTTTCATTGTGAAAGAAAGAATACCAATTTGTAAAGCCATTATGTACAACCCACTTGTCAAATTTCCATGGTCGACCGAAAAGAAGATGGCTTGAATTCATGGGAACAACATCACACAATACTTCATCTTTTTATCTTCTGTTTGAGAATGGTATAAGTACTTGTTTAGTGACCTTAAACTCTTCTTCATAGTTTAACCATTGCAATTCGTATGGGCTGGAATGTTTGATCGTTGTAAGCCCCAACATTTCTACCATATATGTGCTTACAATGTTTGTACAACTTCCTCTGTCAATAGCCAAAAGACACACTTTACCATTTACATGGCAACGAGTGTGAAATGTGTTTGTTCTTTGTTGTTCATCCTCCAATGTTTGGAAAGATGGAAGATCACAAGACATTGTTAATATAAAATAAAAAAATTAAAACCTTACCAGAACGCTCACAAAGCCTCACTTGGTCACTCTAAAGAAAATTCAGATTTCACTCCACTCACACTTATTTTTGCAGTCGGGGATATGTTCTTAGATTTTTCTGATCCCCCTTCTGTTCTCACCCTCTCGTTTGCCTTTTTCCGCTCAATTCTCTCTTTGGGTCATTTAGAGAACTAACTCAAGATTGAACAGTTTCTTTGTTTGTTGCGTCGCCTATAGGATATTGTTAGGGTATAGAAATGGACATGGTAAAAGTAGGATAGAATAGGTAATAAGAGAAAAGGTAATGAAAATGATGAAAGCAAAGGAAATGAAGTAAAGATAAAAATTAAAGATAACTTACAACCCAAGATGTAACACTTACTATCTTCCTTCACAATAAATAATAAGGATACCTCCTTCAAGTTTGTTGTTGGGCAGATTGTAATGTGCTTCCCTTGAATGTAATTTGCAACTTTTCTTCAATTTTGTTTTGCTTTTGAATTTCTTCTTTTCTTTTCTTTCTTTTTGTACTCCAAATTTGATGTAGGAGTATTTTCTTCTATTTTTGTTTTTCTCTTTTCTTTTTGTTTTTGTTGCAGCACTTTGATTGTCAATCCAAATAAGCTCTGATACCACTTGATGTAAGGCTATCCAAGCTTTTCAATGATGGAGAAGTTGGCAGCCTTGTTTTTCTCGATCTAGGAGAGACACCAAATACTACACTTGAATTAATAAGTAATCTGCGCAATAATTATGAATAAATTGGATTAATGAAATAAGATATGAAAGAAAGAAATAAAATAATAAGAAATAAAAAGGACATAATTGTTATCAAATGTAGGCTGCGGAAGTGTTATAGAATTGTCCTTCAAATGTAGCAGGATTCCGCCTCCAATGGTGATGATGGGCGTGAACCTTGATGATAGATGAAGGATAATTCAATGATGAAGAAATGGTAATGGAATGGTGATGGTATAGGCATGAAGGTGATGGAAGATGGTGATGATCAAATAGTATCTTAAATAAGCCAAAGAGGAATCAAAACTACAGGAAGTTTAACCTCGTTCTTTATAAACTTAAATAAGGGATGGTATGAAATGACTTGAACCCTCTAGTTATAAGAACTAGGAACTCAAAGTATCTATGGAAGGGTTTGATGCCACAAACTTAGAAAGTTTGCTTAATCGATATAGTTCTAAAAAACTTGAAGAGAGAAAAATCTCATAAAGGGTTTATATTATCAAAAGGGTTGAGTTACAAATGAAATGCCAAAGCCTATTTATAGGCTTATAAGGGGTTTGGCCGAATAACTAAGTGGTGTTTCGGCAAGGATATGTGCCTTTACAAAGAGGTTATAATGCTTTGAATAAATAGGTAAGTGTTGGTTCATTTTGTCGCCCATACTTGTTCATATTTTTCGTCCATTTTGATGTCTTCTCATGCTTGGCCAAATAAGTATGTGTCCCCTTACTTTGGCATCTACATGATCCACACGCATGGCACTTGGGTGGGTTGGTCATGAGACACTCACATGG
Organism: Hibiscus syriacus; assembly: GCF_006381635.1. NCBI lineage: Eukaryota > Viridiplantae > Streptophyta > Magnoliopsida > Malvales > Malvaceae > Hibiscus > Hibiscus syriacus. The sequence goes on along the minus strand of NW_024062239.1, from coordinate 531,391 downwards.
GGTCATATAAAGCTTGTTGTGTTGGCACGTCCATGGAATGAGGATAGGCATCAGTCTAGACGTGACTTGGATTCCAACATGCGTCTAGGTGACATGGCATCAAATGGGCAATAACTTGTCGTTAAAGGTCACAATGTGTGTAAGGTAACCTTTTATTAATTGAGCTACTTCTCATGTGTATTAACTGAAGATGAGTTGGCCATAGATGAATGATATGTTGGTGAGTCTTTGAATAGTTCCTTATGAAAAGACACCTCTTGGAATGGTAACTCTTCGCGAAAAGGTATGAATCCACAAAACTTGACCTAGACCATATTTGAAGTACTCTGTGTGGTGGTGATGATGGTGCAACTCTCCAACTGAAATATGATGTAGCTAGCTCAAAAGTTAATCTCAAGTCAGCTATGAGCTAGTAGGGTAGCTGACAACTTTGTCCCAAAATTTTCTTGAGCTGTCCTAGAGTTGTCCTAGTCATGTTTCCATAGCCCGTGGACTCTAATGCTAGCTTTATGTTAAGTACCATTATGTGACCGTCTATGCACCTATAAAAGAAAACATAATATGAGCTAGAATAACATTACATGAGCTAATAAATGAATGAACTGCCATGATATGTAAATGATATGCAAACATAATAAATGAATCTAAACATATGTAAAACATAATATCTATCTTTTCCCCTCCCATTCCAACACCAAAAAGGGTACCAACCCAAAACTCTAACCCAAAATCCTAACAAGAATCCTAAAGGTATAATCTTTTACCTTCGGGGGTGATATGCTTTGATCCGATGAGGCAAACGATAGTTGGATTTCGTCAAAATGGTGGGTTTCTAACTTTTTCGAAAAGTTTTAGTTCTGCTTTCTTTTTGCTTTTGGTTCCAAAATACCCTTTTTTTGGTTCGAATGGTTTTGTTTTTTGTTTTTTTCTTCTTTTCGGTTCACTCCCCAATCTCTCATCTGTCTTTTTTTTTTGAAAATTCGTTTGCATGCCCCTTTATGACCCTTTTTTGGGTAGGAAATCACGGGTTCTTATAGGAAATCATTCCCTAAGCTATCATCCTGGATTTAACGAGAATTTAGCAATTTTAAATGGGTTATTGGGTTTGATTGAATCTATGATTGATAGGGTTGTTTGGTTACTGTTCGGTAGGACTTGCTGATGATGGTGGCTTGAAAAACCATCAATGGTGGCTCACGCGGATGGGGAGCTAAGGGATGAAGCGCGTTCATCACACGCGCTGGTCGGACGACCGATTCTTTACTAGTAGCGGCAGTTACTGTTGAGATATATATGGGTAAAACCCTACTTGAATGAATGAGGGCCGTTGGATGCCTTCAGATTCAAGGGCTGGTGCTGGAGGTGGCTGGAGCTGAGATGAATTCCTAATCGGTTTTGGGCCACACGAGTAGGCTCCTTGATGGGCCTGAATCTCTATTGGACTTGTATCTAGATGGGCTTAGGGTTGTATTTTCTGTTTGTTGGGTTTTGTAATTTGGGTTTCAATTTTGGGCCTATATAAATGTAAATTAAAGTTTATTAATATAATAATAATAATAATAATAATAATGAACAATTAAAACCTGGACAAAAATGGTGTCTACAGTTACCCATTTTTGCCCATTTTTGTATTAACAAGAATAGGGCAAAGATGACAAGACAATGAGTTTTTGTCATGTTCTCTTTTTTTTTTTGAAACTTTATATTAAAGACAACACTACTCATTCACATTGAAGAGATCTATTCGCTTTTGAATATGACACTATTCCTTCTCCTTGAGGAAGTCGATTAAATCCGGAGATAATATGGTGTTGAAGACAACACTGTCCATCATTGTTGAAGAGTTCTAGCTACTTTCAGATGAAGTTGTTCCTTATTTTTGAGAATATCGAGTTAAGATGGAGATAATTTGATTTTGAAGACGATACTGCCCATCCATGTTGAAGAGTTCTGGCCACTTTCAGATGACGTTCTTTCTTTTTGTTGAGGAAGTCGGGTCAAGCTGGAGATAATTTGGTTTTGAAGGGAACATTGCTCATATATGTTGAAGAGTTCTAGCTGCTTTCATATGATGTTATTCCTTTTCATTGAGGAAGTCGGGTCAATCGGGATAATTTTAAAGATAACATGGTTTCTTCGTTTTGAGAAAGTCTATTTCTCTGAGTATGACACTGCTCCTTCGCGTTGAGAAGATCTGGTCGATGGACGACATTGTTCCTTCGTGTTGAGGACATATGTTATATTTGGAGATAATTTGGAGACAACATGGTTCATTCGCGTTGAGAAAGTCTGATTGTTTTAGGATGAAACTGCTCCTTCACGTTGAGGAGATCTGGTCAGTGAACGACATTGTTCCTTCATGTTGAGGACGTCTAGCCGTACTTTGACGGTTTTATTCGACATTGTTTTAGGATGAAACTGCTTCTTCATCTTGAGAAAGAAGAAATTAGTTTCTTGAAAGAGATTATAAAGGCATCCTCAAGAGAGGGGAAAAACTTTTTTATTGCATGCAACGATGAATGTATGATGCAAATGTTCAAATTCAAGTAACATATATGTTTATGTTAATGCATGTTTTCTTGATCATTGGTGGGAATGGTTGCATGGGAAGTCTTCATTCTTTGTATGCACCAGCGTGCATCCTTGCAATTCTTGACTCTTGTCAATTTCTTCTTGCCCTAGTAAGTTTTTTTGCCCATGATAAAATTGCCTTTCTTTGCCTGAACTTGTGTAGAAATCTAATAGAGCTTTCATTCTTTCTTTGGAAAGAGAATCCATCATTCCCAGCTTTGGAGAATGTATATGTTTTGCTACTTTATGACAAAAAATCAATGGCCACTGTCTAGAGCTAGCCACCATAGTAATCGATGTGACATCTACATCCCCGACAAGCTCTACGATATATCCATGCCAAGGATGGTAATTGGAGTCATAGAGGCAATCAAATTACAAATTGAAGGTGCATGCTTAATTGGCAACATCGAATTCAGCTCCATGCAACCATACTAAACTCTGTAGGGTTCTTAACTCTTCCATTGACCCAAAAATCAGAATTTTGTCAAGAAAAAGGCAAAGAAGGAACTATGGAGCTCCCTAATAAGTTCATGTTGGATTTACTTGATCATTTCTTCAAATTTTTAAAACAAGATAGTAGCATTTTCTCTGATTGGGCTCTTGGCTCACCTTGGATAGATGGTTTATCTGAATTGAATCCCGAATAAGGCTATTTGTATCATATCGTGTTGAAAAGTTAACGACAACTCATTGTTTAATTAGCTCCACAAGTTTCTAGCTGTTAAAATTTCATTGCCCATCTGTGGCAAGAAAATTTTTTCACTTTTAAGCTTGGTACAGGCAGAACACGACCTTCCACTTGAGTGAAATTGGAATTTAGAAACACGATATGATCGAATCATTAGTTTAACACCATAATTACTGGTATGTAATACACTTGTCAATTCTTGTTCTTTCTATCATCATTAATGCACATTAAATCGCCAGGATAACGCAATTATATGTTGAGGAGATGGACAAAATGATTATATATAGTAAGCTCCACTTTTTCTACTTTATCAGTTTTAGTTCTCACGCCTTTCTACCTCATTGAAAATAAATGTCTACTTAATTCGAAGATCTTGTACTCCTAGATGATATGGGCCTTCAATAATGCCCCAACATTTATCATTTCTTACTCCAATACTGATTCTAAACATGATCTTTTATGTTTGAGAGATATATGCAAACTACCAAGGTCTACTCCAGAGAGATTGTCTTGATTGAAAATGTTTTTCTTCTTCTTTTATTTTCAAAATTGGAAAAATATTAATTAAAAGAATTTTGAAAAATGTTTAATAAATTTTTTTGAAAAATATTACCCTTTTCTAGGTTTTGCAATTGAGGCAAATCATAAAACAAGAGTTCATTGGATATCAAAGAATTAATTACTTTCTTAATTTTTCAAAATTATAGCTCTTTAACTAGTGTCAGGATTATGGATTGGTTTCAGGCTGGGTTCCCATTTTCTAAGGTTTGAGTTATCAAGTCCTTTTTCTTGTCCCTGCTCTTTGGAGCATTATACATGCCCCTCATTTTTGGCTTGGCATTTAATTGGGTATAAATAAATGTCGCAACTAGCATAATCAATTGCTACATCTTTTAGAACATTTCTATTTCATTTCTCTAAAATCTTCCATTTGTTTAAGCTTCATAGACTCTTCTAACAAAAGCAATACAGAAATATCGATTTAAAATGAAATTCTTGAGTGCTCATGTGAAATTGACTATAACAGGTGTTCCTCAACTCCCTTAATCCATCTTCACAGAAACTTCTTATTTAGTAAATTCTATTTAATTTGCCATTGTTTGGTTAGATAAATTTAGCTTTATTGTACATATATATTTTACAATTGCCTTTGTTTGGCTAGGTAAATTTATCCATAAAGTCAGAGCGTTTAACCAATTGCTCTAGAGGGATAGCTCAAGCGTTATTGTATACATATATAATTACATTATGGGTATATAGATTCAATTTCTTAAGCTTGTCTAGAAGAACCTGTTATAGTCCAGGTGTTGTTGAAGGTTAGAAAATCTCATCCTTAGAGTTCAATTTCCAAGAAATTGACCTAAACTAGATTCACCTACTTGACTATTCCATCTGTGAAGATCATGATCATCATTGAACGTCATCAACAAAAGTAGAAACCAATCAGCTTTGCAATCTTATGTGCAAGATGCCTCATTTTGTCCACATCTCTACATACCTGAATGCCAAACCCTTAATTATCTCTTCACATGTGGAGAAGGCTAGCTTGGTCTCTATAAGAGAAATGTATGTATTATGGTGTATCTTTTGGAGTAAGATTAAGAGTTCTTATTTTACACAGGTTCAATCTTGTCACTTACCCAGAGGCCATAACCTTAATACTCAGAAGAACTTTTAATTCAAATGATTTTAAAATAACTACAAGATTAAAACTTGTTCAATTGTTCACAACCATAAAAGGTAGCATAAGTTCAATTATCAAAAGATTTAAAAAATATTTAAGCAAAAGATAGAACATAAACGAGTTCAAACAAAACAGTGATCTTAATGCAAGTGCAAGAAAACTTCATGGTAGATGTAAAAATCTCTTATTGATTAGCAACATCATAACCCATCATTCTTCAAATGTTCATTCCCCCAAATCAATCAGATTATGGAACTTTCGATTCAATGCCCCACAATTCTCAATAGAATGCCCTGAACTTCTAATGTGATAGTTACATACGACATTGACATCGCAACCTTCAGGATATGGCGACTCCTTCGGCTTGGATTGGACCAGAGTCACCAAGTTCTTCTCAATTAGTATTGGAAGTAATTCCTCATAAGTTATTGGAAATATATCAAATTGACGCTTTTCTCAGATTATCTTATAAGGCTCAGCCCTTCGACCCGCTGGATGGGCTCCCACTGTATTAATTTCAGCTTCTTCCTTTAATTGTTCAAATCTTGCTTCTATTGTTATTGTGGTGTCACGTGATTAGGACCACTTTCATCAAATCATCCATAAATTAATTCCATGTTTTTATGAATGATGCATGTGAAAACGCTTAAATAAATACAGTGCGGAATGTAAATATGCAAATGCAAATGCAAAAAGTGTTGATCCCAATGATGAATATCATAGAATAATTTTCTTAAGAGATAAAAGGTCTTCACATCACACGATAGTCCATTTTACAAACATGCTTTTGCTTAGACGATGGGTCAGAAATGGGTCAATGCTTCGTCTCGAAGCTTTATCCTTGAAAATTATGCTCCTCAAATGCTCCATAACATATATCGGTTAATGCCCTTGCGATGCTAAAGTTAAGCATCACTCCTTGGTGATTACCGATGGAACGCTTGTAAATAAGACTCTACTGCTGGATTACTTCTCGGATCAATATACCATCTTTCCAGTATCGAATATTGCATGATCCTCAAGCAAGTTTTCTTCTTGTACTCTCTGAACTTCTTTTAACCCTCAATGCATGTATGTGTACGCGATTACTTAATTGAAACCTTTTATCTCTCCTTTTGAAATTTTTTACTTAAATATTCCCTTACGGACCAACATTTTCACATTATGTCATGTCAATGAAAAGCAACGCAAAAAAATGTGAAAATAACACAACATGAAAATAAATGAGTTAGTACATGTAAGATAATCAATAGCAAGTAATATTTAAAGATAAATATAACACATACCCAATCATGATATCTACCCACATGCTTTTATTAATTAGCACTCCTTCCTAGACATGTTCGCAACTTTCATTCAAAAAGAAATTTATGTTGAAAACATTTTGATATTTCGATATAACAAATTAAGTTAAATGAATTTTAAGATTTTCCAAAATGATTTTCTAAGTATATTCGATATAATTATTCGAATATCAAAACATTACTCAAAATATTTCAAAAATCATTTTTAATCCTTACTTAAGTGTAAAATTAAGTTTTAATATTAAAACAATTTCAAAATAATCTTTCAAAGTATTTCGAACCATTTCAAAGCCAAAAATTCCAGATTGCTCAGAGGGAACCGATTCCCCCCCAAGGGGGTACCGATTCCCCCTGAATGGTGGCTCTGAGATTTCCAAAATGCTCAGAGGGAACCGATTCCCCCCTGTTCAACGGTCGAAATATTTGAATTTTACACTTAGGGAACCGATTCCCCATAGGGGGTACCGATTCCCCCCACGCTCCAAGCTGTTTTATTAATTGTTTTCACACTTAAACGGCTATATTATCTTCATTAATTATCCCTAACGTTCAGAAGTGATTCAAGGTGTATTTAAACAAGTTCTGAAGCCCTTGATCAACAAGAAATTATAGAGAAACAAGAGAGAAAGCATCAAACACCAAGTTTGTGCAAATCAAGCCAATTTTCCTTTCAATATTCATTTTGCTTTCAAGAACACCATTTGTGCTCATTTTTAATTATCTTTGAGTATTCTTTTCTTGTTCTAGAATTGTGCAAACATCTTACATTGTGAGGTTTTCCTTGTAAGTTTGCAAATTTGTAATCTTCTCTTTGGGAAAGAGTGTTCTCAAGAATTAGGGTATATTCTTGAGGGTGTTGTAAGGTTATCTCTTTGGCCTCAAAAGAAAGAACAAATTAGTGAATTTGTTGGAAAATCCTTAGTGTGGATAGCTAAGGTAGTGGACGTAGACTTTGATTGAGAAAGTCGAACCACTCTAAATCGCTATGCAATTACTTTCAATTTTCTGCAAAAGCTTCCACCAAATTTTTAATTGCCAATTCACCCCCCTCTTGGCCAAATCCGTCAATCGATTAACTCAACAATTGGTATCATAGCCTAACTCATTTGAAGGTTTAATCGCCTCTTGAGTCGATCCGGGAAGAGTTAAATCGATAAAGATGGCGTCCACTTCCGGTTCATTCTCCATGGAATAATCCAGACCAATTGACGTGCCTCCACACTTCAATGGAACAAATTATCGTCATTGGAAGAGGTGTATGATGATATTCATCAAAGCATTTGATATGGAAGCTTGGATGATAATCAAGAAAGGATATTCCTCTCCTACTAAGAAGGCAAAGAAGTGGAGTATTCAAGAACGTAATGAAGCTCAACAAAACTCAAAGGCTATGCACATGTTGTGTTGTGCAATTGATCCTAATGTATATAAAGAAGTTTCTTCTTGATCAAGTGCCAAGAAAATGTGGGATAAGCTTGAGGAGATCTATAGAGACAAGGAAGAAGAAGAACCAATAAAAAGTGATGCTCTATTAGCTCTCACAGAGCCAAAGGTATCTTCTAACTCAAATATATCAAATTCAAAATCTTTTAATGAGTTACAAGATGCTTATGATAAATTATTTTCGGAGTTTGAGACCATGAACTCCAAATATAATAAATTGATTTCTAAATTTATTGCTAAAAATGATCTTCTTTTGAAAGCTAAAACATACTTGGAAAATCAAAATGAAATGTTGAGAAATGAGTTAGAGCTTTCAAAAATAAAATCTGAAAACTTTGAAAAATAAATTTTCAAATTAAACAAACTTCTTCTAGAAATGAAAATGGATTTTGAAAATCAAAATGAAATCTTGAAAAAGGATTTAGAACTCTCAAAAATGAAATTTGAAAGTATTGAAAAAGAAAATTTCAATTTAAAAGATAAGCTTGAATGTTTAACAAAAGAAAAAGAGAGATCATTTTAAATAATTCATCTAGTTCAATAATGACAATATGTTCACATTGTCATTATCATGGTCATAAGGAACATACTTGTCCTTTAAAGAAAGGAAAACGATTTAAAATTAGACAAGTATGGGCTCCAAAAGGAACAAGAGGCATTGAAACTAATGTTCAAGGATCCAAAGCAATTTGGATACCAAAATCTACTTAAATGTCTCTTGTAGGTGTGTGGGAGCAATGGTGATAAAGTTGATGATATTCAAGATGCTCTAGCCACATATGAAAAAGGAATGGGTAACCTCTAAACTTAATGTTTTTTTATTTTATTTGGTTGCTCATTTATTCTATGCATGCATGAGGTTTTAAATATTAAATAATTCTAAATGATTATGTTTTGTCTCATGTATGTTGAAAAATATTGTATGATGAACATAATAATTTTTGGTAATGTTTTATAAACTCTAGTTCATCATATTAATTTTTTGGTCAAAATTGTTTTTTTTAATGTAATTAATATCTCTTTAATAATTGATATCGATTTTTCAAGAACTTTGGTTTTGCAAAATTTTGACCTTAAATTTTTCTTAATGATTATGCATATTTTTTTTAAAATATTATAAAGTTTTAATGCATAACATTTTCAAAAACTTTATGCATGTGCTCTTAATCTCGATTATCAACATTGCATAATGTTTTGTATGTGAATGGATTAAAGCATAATCTGATTAGATGAATTTGACAAAAGATACAATGTCTTATTTTTAAATTAAATGTTTGCAAAATTGATTGACATTGCATCTACTTTGATTATGCTTGTTGGTCATAGAATAGGAAACACATACATGGTGCATTTAGATTCTATTGATATGACTAATTTGTGCCTAGTTGCTAAGGATGAACATGATAGTTGGTTATGGCATAGGAGACTAGGACATGCTAGTATGAGTGTTTTGCAACGGCTAATTCAAGGTGATTTAGTTCGAGGGTTGCCTAAGCTTAAATTTGATAATGATAAAATATGTGATGCTTGTGCTAAAGGAAAACAAAAGCGTGTTTCTTTTAAATCCATTAATGACGTATCAACTAGTAGAGTATTACAATTGATCCATGTAGATCTTTTTGGGCCAACTAGGACTACTAGCTTGGGTGGAAAACAATATGCATTTGTCTTGGTAGATGACTATTCTAGATATACTTGGGTTCTATTTTTAAGTACTAAAGATGAAGCATTAGAACAGTTCATCATATTTTCAAAAATAATCCAAAATGAAAAGGGTTACTCTATAACTAGTGTTAGGAGTGATCATGGCACTGAATTTGAAAATCTTGGATTTATTGAATTTTGTAATTCTAATGGTATTAGTCATAATTTTTCAGCACCTAGAACCCCTCAACAAAATGGAGTTGTTGAGAGGAAAAATCGAACTTTAGAAGAAATGGCTAGAACCATGCTTTGTGAAAATAATTTGCCAAAATATTTTTGGGCGGAAGCCACAAATACTGCTTGTTATGTTGTTAATCGAGTAATGATTAGGCCAATTTTAAAGAAAACTCCATATGAAATTTTCAAAAATAAAAAGCCTAACATTAGCTATTTCCATCCTTTTGGATGTAAATGTTTTGTTTTAAACAACGGTAAAGAAAACCTTGGCAAATTTGATGCTAAAAGTGATGAAGGAATTTTTTTGGGTTACTCCTTAAATTCTAAAGCTTATCGAGTATTTAATAAAAGAACTTTAGTTGTAGAAGAGTCTATACATGTTGTTTTCGATGATAATCCCCTTCCAAGGAAGGATTCTTGTGTGAATGATGATGTAGGTGTTATAAATACAAATGATGTTAGACATGAAGTTGGAGAACCATCATCAAAGGAAGAAACGAAAAATGAGGAAACTCATGATCCTCTTGAGAATCCAACCATTGAAGAAAGGGAAGTATCTTATCCAAGAGAGTACAACTATGTCAAGGATGGTGAAATTATAGGTGATCCATCAAAAGGGGTAACAACTCGATCTTCTCTTAGAAATATTTGTAATTATGTTGCATTTATCTCATGAATAGAGCCTAAGAATATTAAAGAAGCATTAAATGATGAACATTGGATTATTGGCTATGCAAGAAGAGTTAAATCAATTTGAGAGAAGTAAAGTATGGACATTAGTTGAAAGGCCTAGTAATAAATCTACTGTAGGTACTAGATGGGTATTTAGGAATAAGCTTGATGAGAGTGGTAATATAGTGAGAAACAAGGCTAGACTTGTTGCTCAAGGGTATACTCAAGAAGAGGGCATAGACTATGATGAAACATATGCTCCCGTAGCTAGGATGGAAGCAATTAGAATGTTATTAGCATTTGCATGTTTTCATGAATTTAAATTATATCAAATGGATGTTAAAAGTGCATTTTTAAATGGTTTTATAAAAGAAGAAGTGTATGTGGAACAACCTCTAGGTTTTGAAGATTCAAAATTTCCAGATCATGTTCTTATAATATGTTTTCAAAAACTATACTATATGTTTTTAAAAACTATACTATATATTTTCAAAAATCATATATTATTTTTAAACAAAACTATATATTATATATTATCAGATATTTTTATATACTAATTTTTTTTATAAAAAAAACTTAAAGTCTCGAACGAAAATGAGTGTCTACAAAGGCTATGTGAGATCGAGTCAATGCTTCAGATAGGATGGTGTTGTATCGATGCTATGTGACACCGGGTTCCCCCCCTGATCTAATCGATGGCTATATGAAGACTAAGAGATCATTTTGTATGTTAGTGGAAACTATATCGATGCTATGTGACACCAAATTCCTTCAGTAACTAGTTTTGATGGCTATGTGAGACTAGATACTAGTCAGGGTGCATTTAGATAATACACAATATGTTCAGGTTTGAATTTAGATAATGCATAGTATGTTTAAGGTTACATTCAAATAATTCATCGTATGTTCAGGTTTGCATGTAGATATTGCATAATATGTTTAGGGTTATATTCAGATGATGCATAGGAGTATCAATGCCGCATTTAGATAATAAGTATCAGTACAATCATTAAGGTCAGAGACCCTTTTATGGTGTACTCATGGCGAGGCCTTTGGCAGAGGACTAAGGCAGAGGACTAAGGGAAGTATAAGACTCCTACATCAGTGATAGAACAATAAATCCTTAAGTAGGTAGCATTTGATCTAGATCATGCATGTACCTACCGCTTAGTACCATGTCTTCAGCATGATTGTGTTTATTAAATTCTTATGATACTCTAGATTACCAATTATGATGTTGGGCTTTGTAAGCTCAGCCTTCGGATGCTTTCAATAGGTAAGTTTGTAACTTGAGCAGTTCGTGGAGTACCATCGCAATTGGAGTTCCAGCATATCCTTTAGAGTGCTAGATTAGTGGACATATGTATTCATAGAACCTTACTCATGTATTCATTTCATTAAACTCAAAGTTGTATTATTTTTGTTTTAAATTATGTCTCACGAAGCTCTGGTTTTATAAATTGTTTTTATAACAGTTGTTTATATTTTAATTATGATACCATTCAGTATGTTTCAAAGGAAAGTAAAAAGGTTTTGAAAATTAGGAGTTGCCTTGGTAGCCCAATGTGGAACTTTACGCCCGATAGGGTTTTGGGTGTTACACAAATGGTCTCCCGACTATAGGGTACTATTTTATTAAGTCTCTCGACTATTAAAAGTTATAAAATGATCCCTTGACTATAGAATGTTGCTTTGTTAAGTTCCTCGATTATTAAAAGTTACAAAATAGTCATCTGATTATTTATTATGTTCCAAACTCATTTTTTCCATTAAAAAATTGGTGTTTGTTTAAGCTAGATGTTTACTTAATGATTGTGATATGATAGTCATTTGAAATTGAGAGATCAAAGTTTATCATATCACAATCAACAGGTTAACGTTCAACTCATAATATCGTCCATTTTTTAATGAAAATTGACGAGCTTGGAACATAATGAATATCCAGGAGACCATTTTATAACTTTTAATAGTTGAGGAACTAAACGAAGTAACACTTTATAGTTTGAGGATTATTTTGTAACTTTTAATTGTCGAGGGGCTTAATAAAAAATATCTTATAATCGGGTGATTATTTTTGTATTTTACCCAATATTTTTTTCTGAAACTTTTAAAGTTTAAATTGTCAAAATAAAACTTTAAAGACTAGTTGACAAAATAAAATATACCAAAGATATTTTTTTATTAAGCTAATAAAATTACAAAGGTAATATATATATACTATTTAAAAAAAATAAAGTTATGTGAATATTTTCTCTCGATATTCTTATGTCGTCTTCTTCTCTTCTCTTTTTTTGTTTTAGCCGACGGCAACACCAATCTTATTATTGGTTGCCGACCACAAGTGATTATTTATTTATCTTTTCTTTTTTCATATTATGCCTTTGTTTTTTCTTAGGGTTTTTCAATTTTAAATAAGAATCTCTATCTTTGTGACACATTTTTCTCTACTCTTGTGGCACACTTTTTCTTTGTTCTTGTGGCACGTTCCTTATGGTTTTCGGTAAGTTTTTTGCATACTTTTGCGGTCATGTTGGTGCTTCCACAAAGATCCTCATAGTATTTGTTTTCTTATTGGCTTGCCAGTTGTCATGTATTGTCAGATCCCCTCTTTTGTAAATGGTCATTTACCAATATAATCAGAATTGTGTAGCGAAACAATCTGGAAAATTGTTTGGTTCGCTCACCACTCCTTTATCATATCATAAAGCATCTCATTCGACAGAGACAAGAAGTTTTAAGAAGGTACTGGATTGTTTAGATGTTTAAAAGTTTTCAATCTCTTCGTATCTTTGGTTTTAATATTTTTATTTTATGAATGAGTTTTTGGTGACTATTGTCTCCAATTTTCTCTTTGGATACGTTGTAATTTTGATTCCTCTAATTTTATTAATGAAATTCAGTTTCTATTGTTAAAAAAAAGTCATGTGATAATTTTTTTTAATAAAGTTAATTCCATCATATATCCCCAAACTATGAACCTCATTTTAAATTATTCCATAAAATTTTAAATATTCAAATTTATTCCCTAAATGATGATTCTCATTCTAAATTAATCCTTAAACTTTTGAACATTCCAAGTTTATCCACAAACTATGACCCTTAAACTAAAGACATGTGTTATCAGCTAATTTAAGAATTAAATTTATGAAATTAATTTAAAATTAGACCAAATTGATAGAATATATAACTAATTAGGATTAAATGTGTAATTATATTAAATTTATTAACTATCATGTCAACTCCTCTATTAAATGTTAACTGTAAGTGACTTAACTGATATTATTTAAATAATTAAGTGATCTAATTGATAAAATTAAAATATTAGTGGTCAAATTAAAACCTTCCTTAGTTAAGGGATCATGTAATACCCAAATTTTGACTAGTGACTAAAATTTAAGTTTTGAAAGTTTAGTGGCTAAAGTATAAACTTTGAAAAGTTTAGGGACTAAAATTTTAATTTTTAAAAGCTATATAGTTTAGCCTGTAAATAAATAGTTTGAATTAGAATATAGATTTTAGTGGGAATCAGATTTTCGGTACGATATTTGTGTTAAAATCTATAAAGTGATAAAGTTTGTTATTGAAATCAGATATTCAGATCAAACCAGAATTTTATGAAAATTTGAAGGATGTTAGAAAATGGTTGAAAATATTATTTTTCATTTTTCAGATCAGAGAAATTTGGCTCAGAACGGTGTAATTTTTCAGATTTGACCAAAACAGTGAAATTTAGTGACTAAAATGCAAATTTTAAAAATTGCATGGCCAAAGTAAAAATTCAATGCCAAGTTGATCCATCTTTGACCAATGAATAATTTAATGGAAGATATTTTAATGGCATTTGGTAATTTTGAATATTTATTAAGGGTATTTTTTATATTTTTCATTAATTGAATATTAAATTCAATTAATTAGAAAAAATCATGTTTTTATCTTTTAAATACTAGAATAATCATGAAAATTAAGCCATTTTCAGCTTCTTTCTTCACCAAGGCCAAACCTCCTAAGAAAAAATAGGTAAGATTTTCATTTTGATTTTTCAAGTTATATGATTAGTTTTTGGATTAAGCTATTAGATAGAGAATTAATCTACATGAAATTCTCTATCAATTGATATAAATATTTCATGGTGAAGATGATTGTGTGATGAGATTTTATGATTAGGGTTTAAGGAGGGTTTATTGATCATGAAGAATTGATGAAGGATTGTTATGTTTTTTTATGTCAGTGATTATTTCTAAAACATGTATAATGATTACAATTAATTGTACATGTGTATATAAGATTTGGCTATGTTAGGGTTTATGGAGAATCATGGGATTTTGATTCAATTTGATGTTACGATGATTGGAAATACATGAATTAATCATAGGAGGTTGAATTCATGCTTGAAATTGAATAAAAAATTTCCCTATGTGTGATAAAGTATTCGACCGTAGGGAAGAAATTTGGGGAAATTGTTGAAAATTTTCCTATGGATTAGAAATGTTATTAGAAGTATTCCATGTGATTTGGATATTGGTTTGGATCAAATTGGAACCTTGGAAGTGTAAAAGGGCTAGTTTACAAGTTATTGGAATTGTGGGATATTATTGTAAGAATGTAATATTTGAGGTATTCAATGTTTGATTTTTGATATTTGTTATGCTGGAAATTAAGTTGGAAACTTGTTTGGAACCAAATTTGCAAATTTGGTAAAATTAGTAGTGGAATTTGAAAGGTCCAAAAACCATGGAGACTTGTTTGCAAGTTATCAAATATTGAAGTACTGATTTGGGTATTTTATTTAAGTTCTGGAATTTTAGTAATTTATGTGCAATGATCATAATGGTGAAGGACCATTATAAATTAAATGGAAAGGTGAAGGTGAATTCTAAAAAAAGAATTCATAATTTGTGGCTTATTTGTGTAAATTAGAAAAAGATGAAGGGTTCAGGATGAAAATAAATATTCATGGATTTGGATGAGTATTTTGAGAAGTTGGAAATTATAATGGAAATGTGATTTAGTTGATATCGATTGAATCTCGAATTTTATTTTATAGATTTTTTAATGTTAAAATCATCTTATGTTAGTACGATACTAATATGTAGTTCGAACATTTTGTGTTATAATTTGGTATTGTCAGACTACGATAAATCTAGCAATCTAAAAGATCCGAAAGGAAAGGACAAAGATCGTGACTATGACTATTGTATACAAGTTCTGTAGTGAGGCAAAGGTGAGTGCAGTTTATTTATTTAATTATTATGATCGAGGACAACTTGCGATAAGTCAACCTCACCTTGTTTATTTTCAAAGATATGGATTATGTTTTGATTTTGGAAATATATTTGTAATATTTTAATAAGTTTAATGAATGATTTTGGGCATGAACTGCCCATGTCATGTTTTACGAATGTTAATTAAATATATTTATGATTCTGATATGATTTTTATTAAATGATTTCGAAATGAACTGAAAGCCCATTGTATGTTATATTGAAAGTCATAGGTACAATTGGCATGCCATGAGGTGCAATGATTATTTGTTCTAATTTTGATATAATGTGGTGTACAGGAGTGTACACTAGCGTATATATATATTCCGATCTGAATGCACTTTGTGCTCATATTGTTATTTCCAATGTGATAGCATTGTGTGTGCTTATATGTTCCGATTATGATGATGGCAATGAGATCTGTATTGTGCACACTGTCTGACTCACGTACCTTATATTCTCTTATATATACTCTGGGCTGTAAAAATAAAATATGAAAGTTCTGAAAAAATGTCTGACTAAAGAGGAATGTTGACTGGTTATTATGTTTGATCTGATTTATTATGATCTTGTGAAAATTATCAGATAATTCTTTTCAGGTTTCCCATTAAAGAAACATCATGAGATATCTGGTTCGAACGTTCTGAAAGTTTTGTCTGTTTTATTTTAAATGATTTCATATATTTTGATACTTTATTTATTTGTTCTCACCTTTAGTATTATTGCCTCACTAAGTTATACTTAGCACGTGATGATTTTCATGCGTATGTTCTGATTGAGACACTTACGTTTTGTGAGGAGCCTCCCAAGCATCGTTTAGTTTATCAGTATTTTGATATGCCTAAATATATAGTAGTTAAAATATTATGTTTTTAAATGGTACAACATTTTAAGTAGAAAAATAATTTTAAAAGTTGAAATTATGAATGTTTTAAAGGAAATAAAATTTAAACAACTGTGAATAATTATCGTTAGTTAGTTTGATGTGACGTCTATGGCTCGTATCTTAGATATTTACGGGCTATGTGTGTTACATTTATTGGTATCAAAGCTACAAGTTTAGTCGATTCTCAGCCTAAACCAAGCTTATTTTTTATCAGAAATATGTACATGCCACTAGGATATCGAAATTACTAATATGGTATGATCTGATGATTTTATTTATGATGCTACTCCTTACTAACGTAAATTTGTGATTTTGTTTAGATGTTGGGTTTGGAAGGCATATGATGGGTCAACGAACAAGAGGTTCCTGAGGGAGCCGGTAGTGGGAGTAGTAATGAGGTAAAACACGTACCTCAACTACTGGGAGAGCAGGTACATCAGGGAGTACCCGCTTCAGATCAGGGAATATTTTTACAAGATCTGGAAGTTATCTTGGCTCGATATCAGCTTGAAAACAACACCTACCCTTCCTCTTCCTCTACATCCTCCTCCAGTTTCGGGAATATCGGTTCTAAAAGAATTAAAAAGTTTAGGAGTTGTAGAATTTAAAGGCGAAATAAATGAAGGCCCATTAGTGGTATATATGTGGTTGAATGATGTGAAAATAATGTTGGATAGTCTTCACTGTTTCAAGGATGAAAGATTCAAGGGAGTAGTTTCACTGTTAAGAGGTCAGGCTTGTATATGGTGGAAGAACGTGACGACACGTGTTCCTCCTGATCAGATCACATGGCGGTTTTTCCTAGAAGCATTTCAGAAAAAGTATATCGGAGAGTACTTTATTACTCATATGAAGTAGGATTTCTTTAATCTGATTCAGGGTGGTAAATCCATGTACTAGTATGAATGTGAGTTTTATAAACTTGCTCGATATGCCTCAGAGAGTGTTCCCACTGAAATAGACATAAGTCATAAATTTATTCGAGGTCTCCGTCCCAGACTTAGGGAACTTTTGTTGGCTGCGAACTTGACCACTTTTCAGAAAGTGATGAACAAAGCAAGAGATTTGGAAATGGCATAAAATGAAAATTATATGATAGAGCGGAGATGACAATATAAAAGATCAGGAGCATCATCTTCGTTTCAGTCTAAAAGAGGTCGAAGCTCCTGTTATCGGTACCAAAATAAATCTGAAAGTGGTGCTTTTGGTCGTAAAGGATCATAATCAAAAGAAAAAGGCCGACAGACTCATATGACAGCTTCAGTAGTCAACAGATCAGCTCAATCACATGATCATATGTTATCATGTCAGTATTTTGGTAAAAATCACCCTAGAGTTTGTATAATGAAGACTGGAGTCTGTTTTCATTGCGGAGATACCGATCATTTTGTCAGAGACTGTCCATTAGTAGGGGAGATCAGTACACACCAAAAGGTCTGTAGTTGTGTCTCATAGAGGAGGTAGAGGCAGAGGTAAAGGGAGGGGATATTCAGAGACAACCTCCCAGTCCAATGTTTGTGCTCCAACTAGAATTTATAACATCAAGACTAATGAGGATCGTGATAACTCAGAGATCATAGCAGATACTTTCTATCTTTATGATGAATATGTATATGTTTTGATTGATCCGGGTTCTACGCATTCTTATATTAGTTCGAAATTAGTTAAAAATAAAAATATTCTGTTAGAACCCATAAATAGTGATATGATAGTTGTTAATCCATTGGGTCATAGTTTTAGAGTTTCACAGCTTAGTAGAAATTGTTCGATCAAGATTCAAGGAGTTGTATTCCCGGTGAATCTTTTGAAGTTACCGTTTGACGAGTTTGAGATTATATTGGGCATGGATTGGTTATCTCGGCAATATCGTTGGGTAGATTATCGAATGAAGCGACTATTTATAAAGGATGTAGAGGGCATCGAGATAATAGTAATTGGAGAAAAAAACAAGATATTTTCCCGATATGATATCAGTAGTGACGGCAATGAAAATTATGGAAAAAGGTTATACATCTTTCTTAGTAAATGTGATTGATACCCTGACATCTGAAATTTGATTGGAGGATATTCCGATAGTTCAAGAATTTCCAGATGTATTTCCTAATAAATTACCTGGATTACCTCCTGATCGAGAAGTGGAGTTTAAAATTGATATTTTCCCAGGTACTGCACCTATTTCAATGGCTCCGTACCAAGATGGCTCCAACGGAACTAAGAGAATTAAAGGTGCAATTACAAGAGCTACTTGATCAAGGTTTTATTATACCCAGTGTATCTCCGTGGGGTACACCAGTACATTTTGTTAAAAAGAAATATGGATTGATGCGCTTATATATAGATTATCGTAAATTGAATAAAGTGACGATAAAGAATAAATACCCTCTTCCGAGGCTCGATGATATGTTTGATCAGCTCAAGGGTGCTTCAGTATTTTCTAAGATCGATTTTTAATTAGGGTATCATCAGCTAAAAATAAAAGAGAAAGATATTACAAAGATGGCATTCAGAACGTGATATGGTAATTATAAGTTTGTTGTGATGTCGTTTGGACTGACTGATGCTCCAACAACATTTATGGATTTGATAAATTGAGTGTTTCAGTCGTATTTAGATCAATTTGTGGATGTGTTCATTGATGATATTTTAGTGTATTCTAAGACTAAGGAAGAGCACGACGCACATCTCCGTATCGTACTTCAGACGTTACGATATAAAAAGTTATATGCTAAATTATCAAAATGTGAATTTTGGCTGTCAGATGTTGATACACATGCATGCCCTACTCCACTTGGTGAGGTAAGACTTACACTTTGATTGTAGGTCCTATGAAGGCAACAAGTGTTTCTGAAATAAGAATACTTAAAAGAAAATGGTTATGTATGAATGAATAAGTTGGTAAGATAAGAAAATGGCAGCGAAAAAATGAAGATGATGATATGTTTGAAAGGATTTAGAGAAGTATTTGTATGGTGGAATGATGGTATGGTTATGGTTGAGTTTATGAAAGAAAATGGAAGATGATGGATAGTATCTTAGAAAGACCAAGGAAGAACCAATGCTATAATGAGCAAAGACCGAGCCTTACAAATCTCTCTAAGGGGTGGTAGAAAAGGAATTGGACCCACTATCTATAAAGAGATAGGAACCACAAGTATCAAGGTGGATAGAAGATAGGTGACGCCACAAGAAAAAGAGCACTTGATAAGTCGATATAGTTCTTAAAGAACTAGAAAGAGAGAAAATCTCACAAGTTTTGATTAAACAAATTTGGTTGATTTGCAAAATGAAAGCTAAACTATTTATTGGCCTAAGGATTCCTAGGATACACATACAAGCTTTAATAAGTAAATATTCATGGATGAATGTTCATACTTTAAGTAGATACAAAGCATGGCTTAGTTGAATAAATTTGATGAATGGATGTTTATCTTTTAATGGAATGCATCCTTTGGCCGAATTCATCCCACCTTGTGTGCACTTGTTGATTTTTCTTCTATGGATGAATGTTCATGAATGTATCCTAGCTGAAATTCTTCCCCCTTGTGTGAACATGACTATTTGGCTTCTTACATGAATATGCATGAATGGATAAACTTAAAAGCCTTTGAATGAATCCTTGTATCTCCTCACAAATGTGCTGATTCATCAAAATATTCTTTTCTCTTCCATGCATGTCTTCATTAATTCCTCCCATGCATAAGTCCTTTGAAAGAGATGAATGGTTGCAAATCCCATATTTATTTCCAGCCTACACTATCTTAAGTAATCTGGGCATATCTAGAGCTCCCAATATTGGATTGATACGATTTAAAGTCATCTGGAAAGCTACGAGACAGGGAATTAAATGTTAAGAAGACTTCATGACCCAAATATGCTTGGAACATGTTTAAAAATGGCGATCAATCTAACTAACATGAACTGTCCAACCAACTCTTCATTTGCCTTTAGTCTTCTTAGCATCTAATGTACCTAGACAAAGTATGTAAACAAATAATTAAGTAGGAATTGAGATATGATAATTATGAATGCATGCTTCCACCTATGTTATTAATGCAAATGAGCTAACTATGAATGCATATGCATTGAATGAGTTATTTAAAGATGTGAATTAATAAGTCATGCATGAATATCATATATTACACATATAAATGACAACATATAATATTCAAGCATAATTAATAATAAGATAAACATATTCACGTGACATGTAATACATAAATAAGTAAATAAATAATAAAATAAGGTAAGGCTCCCTTTGAATCAACAAGGTAGAACATACATGAAGTGATCATGTGTTGAAGAAGTTTGGTCCTTGTCATGATCGCATCAGATGTCGCCTTTTTAGGTCACGTGATTTTTGCAGAAGGAATTAGAGTAGATCCCAAGAAAATGCAAGCGATAGTGGAGTAGAAACCTCCGAAAAATGTTTATGAAGTTCAAAGTTTCTTGGGGTTAGCTGGATATTATCAGAGATTTGTGAAGAATTTTTTAATAATTGCATATCCACTTACCAAGCTACTCCGAAAAGATGTACCATTCATCTGGACTGAAAAATGCCAAGAAAGCTTTGATATGCTTCAAAAGATTCTGACAGAGGCCTTGATACTAGTACGACTAGAGTCGGAAAGGATTATGCAATCTACATTGATGCGTCCCATAATGGTTTGAGATATGTTTTAATACAAGAAGGTAAAGTGATAGCCTATGATTCAAGGTAGCTAAAGGAACACAAATGGAATTATATGATACATAATTAGGAGTTAGAAGTTATGGTGTTTACTTTGAAGATATGGTGTCATTACTCATATGGTGAATGATGCTACATTTATATAGATCATAAGAGTTTAAAATATTTGCTCACTTAGAAAGAATTAAATCTAAGGCAAAGAAGATAAATTGAGCTTCTCAAATACTATGATGTGATTATTGATTATCATCCCGGGAAGGTGAATGTGGTAGCTAACGCACTTAGTCAAAAAAATCTTTACTGTTATGAGAGTGTTAGATGCTCGATTATCAATGGAAAATGATGGTGCTTTGATTGCAGAATTGAGATTGAGACCTGCCCTAATGGATCAAATCAATGATCTATAGAATAAAGATAAAAAGTGTTTAGATAGAATGGAGCAAGCGAAGAAAGGAGAAATGAAAGAGTCTGAAATTAATTCTGATGGATGTTTGTATTATCGAAATCGGATTTGCATACCAGATGATGAACAACTGAAGAAAGATCTTACCGAAGCTCATTATAGTCCTTTGACTATGCATCGAGGAGGAAATAAAATGTATCAAGATTTGAAGTCGGTATTGGTGGACAGGTATGAAAAGATCTATCATTGAGTTTGTTTCTAAATGTCTAACATGTTAGCAGGTAAAAGTAGAACACCGAGTACCTTCGAGGTTGTTGCAACCTATCTCCATTCCTCAGTGGAAATGGGAATGAGTTACCATGGATTTCATAACAGGTTTACCTTTGACACCTAGTAAGAAAGATTCGATCTGGGTGATTGTAGATAGATTGACGAAGACAACACACTTTATCCTAGTTCGAGAAGATTATTATATGAACAAATATGCTTAATTATATGTCAGAGAAATAATACGACTTCATGGAGTACATATTTCGATAGTTTCAGACAGAGATATGAGATTCACTTCGAGATTTGGAAGTCTTTGCATGAGGAATTGGGAACTCGACTAAATTTAGCATAGCTTATCATCCTCAGACAGATGGTCAACCTGAGTGAACTATTCAGATACTTGAATACATGCTAAGGGCATGTGTTATTGATTTCAAAGGATGATGGGAAAAATATTTACCTTTAGCATAGTTTGCTTATAACAACAGTTATCAATCGAGTATTAAAATGGCTCCTTTTGAAGCATTGTATGGAAGAAAATGTAGAACGCCACTGAATTAGTATGAACTAAAAGATCGTGATATAATTGGTCCAGAGGTGATTAAGTAGGTGGAAGACAAAGTGAAAGTAATTCAAGATAATCTAAAGATAGTTGTTGATAGACATAAATCTTATGATGATTTAAAGAGATAAGAGATTTCATATCAAAAAGGTAATAAAGTATTTCTTAAAGTGTCACCTTGGAAAAAGATTCTGAGATTCGGGTGCAAAGGGAAATTGAGTCCAATATTCATTGGGCCATATGAGATTATAAAGAGAGTTGGACCAGAAGCTTATCAGCTGGCGTTACCTCCAGAGATGGATAAGATTCATAATGTATTTCATGTATCGATGCTTCGAAGGTATCTATCAGATCCTTCACATGTTATTACACCAAAGGAAATTAAGATTTAGTCGAATTTATCATACGAAGAGGAGCTACTAAGGATTCTAGCACATGGAGTTAAATAACTAAGAAATAAGACGATACCACTGGTAAAAGTTCTTTGGCGGAACCATAAAGTTAAGGAAGCAACCTGGAAACTAGAATAAGATATGAAGAAAGAGTTTCCTCATATGTTTAATACAGGTATGTAGATACATATGGAAAATTCGAGAACAAATTTTCTTTAAGGGGGAGAAATGGTAATACCCCAAAATTTTGACAAGTGACTGAAATGTAAGTTTTGAAAGTTTAGTGGTTAAAGTATAAACTTCAAAAAGTTTAGGGAACAAAATTGTTATTTTTAAAATTTATATATTTTAGCCTGTAAATGAACATTTGGATTAAAACAGAGATTTTAGTGGGAATCAGATTTTCGGTACAGGATTTGTGTTAAAAGATATAAAGTGGTAAAGTTCGGTATTGAAATGGATATTTAGATCGAACCGGATGTAACACCCCCAACCGTACCCGACCCGGATACGAATTTGAGGTATCACATTGCCTTTTCAAAACTTTGACTCTTTGAAAACATATTGAAAATTTAAACTTTTACTTGTATTTAAGTGGTGAAACCCTTATGACAAAGTTGATATTAAAAATTTATAATTTACAAAGAAAATAAATACTTGATAATTTACATAAATATAAAATAGTATGATTACAAAACTGATCAGGGCATTTAATTTAAAAATTCATGATACATGCCAACAAAATTACAAAATGATAAGAAACCTACAATTCAAATTGTTATAATCTGATCTTTTTAGGTGTATGTTGTCTTTTCCTAGCTTTGCTCTTCTGATCTCTTTGAACCTACGTGTAAAAACTCTTACATGCTAAGTCGTTGACTTAGTGAGGCAATAATAAGTATAATGAAACATTTAAAAACATTTAATATTGAAATCAAGATACATTTAATGAAAATAACGTATATTGTTACTCATTATTCAATTTATATCACTTTATTATATTAGTCCAACGCATATTACTGAGAACTCAAGGTATCTGAGTACATTGAGGTTGTGCACTATAATTGCAGTCACCACTGCTCATATAATTTGCACGAAGTGTCACGTAGAATATGCACCAAAGTTCCACTTAGATATGTCCCAAAAGGACCGCGTAGAATTTGTCCCGAAGGACCACATAGAAATTTGTCCAGAAAGACCGCGTAGAACCCTCGACTCTTGGCATGCCAACTATACCTCTAATTCTCATACATATACTTTGGAATTTCGCTTTATAATTAATTTTCATTACTTTATTCAAATGTCTTTTATCCACATAGAACACTTTCGAATAAAGCATTTTCATGTAGAACACATTCACAAAAAGCACTTTCACGTATAACACATTCACATAAAGCACATTCACATAGAACACATCCATATGTTAATAAAATCAAACAATACTTTGGAAGTACAATTATATAAAACATCATAAAAATATTGCATAAAATAAAATAAGTAAAAATGTTTTCAATCGAAAACCTTAGGTTGGCTTATTGAAAGCCGTCCTTATATCTAATATAAAATAATAAATTGCACTCACTTTTGCCTCACGTAAGTCCTAAACGAAATCCTTTTTAACTTTCATTCAATCTCCTACTACGTCGGTTTGTCTGGTATGCTTTTGATCCAAATCTACACATAGACATGTCCAATATCAATACAGAATTTCCATTAACCGGTAACCATTAGAACTTACATAAAGGAAACTAGAACTCCTAATTTAAATTTCAGACTGAATAGTATCGGTACCCCTCCTACAGTACCGATATTTATGTTCTTTGGTATCGATTCCGACTTCAGTATCGATACCATTTTGGCATTCTAAAATTTTATTTTCAATTATAGTATTGATACCTCACCCTTGTATTAATACCTCCAACAGTATCGATACTACTTCAATCAGTATCGATATTGTTCATCTGATTCATATTATTTCCTTCAGTTTAACCTTATACTACTCTTCCAGTACTGATACTCTTGCCCAGAATTTACCTATTTCACTTCGAATTTTACCTATAATTCACATAAATCTCTTACCATTAACTCTATTCATGCCCTCAAACTCGTAATCACTTTTCCCAACTAATTTATATCCATTAATTTCCTTTTAACATCTAAAATTCTCTATAGAATACTTAAAACAAAAATCATACCCATTATTCAAACATGTTATAATCCTTCCTAACACTTCAAACACCTTAATTTTACCTTTGACAAGTCAAATATATCTTTAGAAATCCCAATACTAATCAATCTCATCAAATCCCTTAAAACCCCATTTTACCAAATTATCATTAATTCCTTAATCACTTAGTTTCTCTTCATCTTCAAGCTTCCTTAATCTTCTATACCAACCAAATTATCAAAACCAACCAAAAAATAAAGAAACAACCAACTTGAAAGTAACTTACATAACAATAGAGGCTTACGGGGAAATAAAAGAGAATAAAAGATAACCAATGTTTCCAAACTATTCTTTTCCTTAATCTCTAATCCCCACATGTTAATATCCTTTTAAAAAATGAATTTTAAATTCATTTCCAGTTAAAAGACCAAATGCCCTTCCACTCTTCAATCTTTAATAACAATTCCTAGAAAAAAATTTCAAAATCAATCCTTGAAGTTTTTAATTTATTCAAATAAACCACCAAACATTAAATTCTTACACTTTAGTCACTTACCCAATGTTTAGGGTATTACAAATCTTCCCCTTAAGAAAATTCATCCTCGAATTTTCACTATACAAAGAGATGAGGAAATTATCTTTTTAGGTTCTCTTCACATTCCCATGTTGCCTCTTCCACTTTGTGATTTCTAACTAATGGAATCATCTTGTTCCTTATTTGTTTGACTTCATATGCTAAAATATGTATTGGTTCTTACTTATAAGTCAAATCATATTGAACTTCTATTTCTTTGAGTGCTAAGATGTACGAAGGATCCGAACGATATCGTCTAAGCATTGAAACATGAAAGACATTGTGGATCTTTTCCATTTCTGGTGGTAATGCTAACTGATATGGTATTGGTCCCACTCTCTTTATAATTTCATATGGTTCAATGAATCTAGGACTGAGCTTTCCTTTTTGACCAAAACGAATTACTTTATTCCAAGGAGAGACTTTTAAAAATACTTTATCTTCTACTTGGAATTCAATTTCCTTTCTCTTCAAATCCGCAAAGGACTTCTGTCGATCAACAACTATCTTTAGATTATCTTGAATAATCTTCACTTTGTCTTCGACTTCTTTGATCAGATCTGATACCACTAAGTCTCGATCTTTCAATTCAAACCAATTTAATGGTGTTCAAAACTTTCTTCCATATAAAGCTTCATAGGGCACCATCTTGATACTCGATTGATAACTATTGTTATAAGAAAAATCTGCGAGCGGCAGATACTTTGGAGAGCCTATCTTTCTGTGGATGAAAAGTCGTGCTAAAGTTCAATCGAGTACCCAATGCTTCATTTAAATATTTCAAAAACCTCGAAGTGAACTTTGGATCTCTATAAGATACTATTGAAACTGGTACTCCTTGAATCAAACTATCTCCTTGAGGTATAATTTCGTATACTTATCCATTGAAAAATCAGTTCGAACAGGAACAAAGTGTGCGGTCTTGAACAATCTATCGACAATTACCCATATTGAATCATTTTTATTCGGTGTCAAAGGTAAACTCATTATGAAATCCATCGTAACTCTTTCTCATTTCCACTAAGAAATAGAGATCGGTTGTAAAAGTCCTGAAGGCACTTGATGTTCAGTTTTCACTTGTTGGCAGGTTATACAATTGCAACAAACTCTGTAATAGCTCTTTTCATGCCTGGCCACCAGTATCGATCATTTAAATCTTAATACATCTTGTTTCCTCCTGGATGCATAGTCAACGGACTACAATGTGCTTCAGAAAGTATATTTCTCTTTAAGTCTTCATTATTTGGAATACAAACTCGGTCTCTGTATTATAAGCATCTATTTGACTTTACTCTAAAGTACTTTATTTCATCTCTTTCTACTTGTTCTATTCTTCCTAATAACTTATCATCCCTTCTTTGTGACCCCTTTATTCGCTCCAACAATAATGGTCTTACCTTTAATCCAACCATCAGAGCAGCATTTAATTTTTAACACAAATCGGACGTCTAACATACGTAAAGCTGCAAAAGTCTTTCGGCTAAGTGCATCAACTACAACATTAGGTTTCTCGGGGTAGTAATCTATGATTGTATCATAGTCTTTAAGTAGCTCGATTCATATCCTTTGTCTCAAGTTTAGCTCCTTTTGAGTCAACAAATATTTCAAACTTTTGTGATCCGTGAAAATATAATAACGCTCACCATATAAATAGTGGCGCCATATCTTTAGTGCAAACACCACTGCTGTTAACTAAAGATCACGAGTCAGATAATTTTTCTCATGTGGCTTAATTTGTCTCGAAGGACAGGCTACTAATTTTCCATCTTTCATTAAAACACACCCAGACCATTATGGGAAGCGCCACTATAAATTGTATAGTCCTTGCCCGATTCTGGTTGCACTAGCACTAGAGCTTCCGTAAGCACCTTATTTAAGGATTCAAAACTCTCTTGACATTTATCCGTCTAAATAAATGGCTTGTCCTTCTTTAACAGCTTGGTGAATGGGGAGGAAATCCTCGAAAGGCCTTAACAAACCTTCGATAATATCTAGCCAATCCAAAGAAACTTTCTACTTCAGAAACATTTCTTGGAACCTCCTAATCTAATAAAACTTTAATCTTCTGAGGATATACTCGAATCCCCTCTGCAGAGACCACATGTCCAAGAAATGCCACTTCATGTAACCAAAAGTCACACTTAGACAATTTAGCATAAAGTTTCTTGTCTCGAAGTGTTTGAAGAATCACTCAAAGATGTATGCCATGCTCTTCATTTGTTTTTTAATAAACCAAGATATCGTCAATGAATATAACCATGAACTGATCGAGGTACAGTTAAAATACTCTATTCATGAGGTTCATAAATGTTGTTGGTGCATTAGTTAACCTAAATGGCATTACTATGAATTCATAATGGCTATACCGAGTCCTAAAAGTTTTTTTGGAATATCTTTTTCTTGTATCTTCAAATGGTGATAGCCAGAACGCAAATCAATTTTGGAGAACACGAATCTCCCTTGAGTTGATCAAATAAATCATCGATTCTTGGGAGTGGATACTTATTCTTTATAGTCACCTTGTTGAGCTATCGATAATCAATATAGAGACGCGTCGAACCATCTTTCTTCTTTACAAACAGCACTAGTGCACCCCAAGGTGACACACTAGGTCTGATAAATCCTTTATCCAAAAGCTCATGTTGCTGAGCCTTTAACTCAGTCATTTTCTTTGGGCCATTCTGAAAGGAGCCATTGAAATTGGTGTTGTTACCGGTATAACCTCAATTTGAAACTCAACCTCTCTATCTGGAGGTAATCCCGGTAACTCAGCTAGAAATACTCAAGAAATTCTCGAACCATCGAAATGTCCTCTATTCTTATCTCCTTGGCTCGAGTATCGATCACATTGGTGATGTAAGCATGACATCCTTGTAGCATTAGCTTCTTTGACGACATTACCCATTACCGATATAACATTAGCTAATGGATTAAATCTTTCACTGATTACAATTACTTCTGATCCATTAGAACTTCTCAACATCACTCGCTTCAATCGACAGTCTACATTGGCATGGTAACGATACAACCAATCCATTCCCAAAATAACTTCGAACTCATCAAATGGTAATTATATCATATTAGCAAGGAATTCAATTCCCTGAATCCTTATGGGAAACCCTCGACACAATTGATTCACCCGACCACTATGCCTTAACGGGTTAGTCACAATCACATTATTACTTATAGGTTCTATTTAGATTTTCAATTCCCTCACCAATTTACTACTAATATAAGAATAAATTGATCCCGGGTAAATCAAAACTAATACAGGTTTATCTACTAACTGTAAAGTACCTGGAATGATTTCTGGATCATCACAATCTTCATTAGTCTTAAGGTTGTAGACTCGAGCAGTCAAACGCACTTCAGGTTGAGTGGCCGACTTATACTGATTTATGCCTCATCCTCTACCTCTCTGAGGTGCAGTAGTAGATCTCTCAGACTATGCTGGCTCTCCAACCATTCGACATACGCCACTATGATTTTTACCACAATGCGGACATTGACTTGGTCTTCTAGCTCCTGATACAATAGTTTGTGTCTGCTTAACTTTCACCAGGTTTGATCCTCTACCTGAGGATGCAGCTTATTCATATTTAGATAGATGTCAAAAACCCAAACCTCAGTTTTTCTTTGATTGCGATGCACTCGACCAGGCACCCGCTCTCTTGTTCAACTGGGTCTTCTACTTCCTATATCGTTCATTTTGAGCTCGCTCTAAGGCTTTAACTTGATTTACCGCCTCTTAAAATATAGAAAGGTTCAACGCTAACAGCAGCTCCTTCAATCTAGGGCACAAACCCTCTACAAACCAATCACATGAGTCTTTTTTCTTCGGGACCAATTCACTACAAATTGCTAAACTTATTAAACTCGCACTTGTATTCATACATAGTGCGATTCTCTTGCTTCAAATTCATGAATTCTTATTTCATTTGTCTGATGAACTGATCACCGATATACTTATTCTTGAACTCTTCCAGAAAGAACGACCATGTCATTTGGTCAATAGGAGCTCTCATCGTCACGTTAGTCCACCATATACGCGCTTGATCTCGTAGCAATGAGACTACTCCATCTAGACTCTCCATTTCAGAACAATGGGAGACCCTCAAGCATAATTTTAACATCATTTAGCCAAATATCCGTATAAACATGACCTTCCTCAGCTTCTCCCTTAAATTCGGGTGCTCCTAAACTTCTTAGCTCATTTGCCACATTCATCTTAGGAGCTGAGGGAGCAGACGGTTAGAAATGGGTCAGAATCACGTCCAATGTCCTGAAAAAGATTCCCTGATCTTGCACAAACACTCCTTGAGGCGCCTGTTCTTTACTTTTCCTAACTGAGGCAGATGAATTACTACTTCCTTCATGTCTATCTCCCGCTTCACTTCGGAAACCCTTGTAGTCCAACATCTATTAAGATATAATCATTAACTCTCTTAGCAAGGACAACATACTAATTACCTTATCATATCATAAATTTTTAACCTTTTTTTGGCATGTAGACTTTTTAAAACACAATGTACTTCGTTTCAAACATAAAATTAGTTAAACCTTAGCTCTGATACCAATAAATGTATACCCCAACTCGTACCAGATCGGGATACGAGTAAAAGGTATCACTTTGCCTTTTCAAAACTTTGACTCTTTGAAAACTCATTGAAAATTTAAAATTTTACTTGTATTTAAGTGGTGAAACCCTTATAACAAAGTTTCTATTAAAATTTATAATTTACAATGAAAATAAATACTTGATAATTTACATAAATATAAAATAATATGATTATAAAACTGATAAGAGTATTTCAATTTAAAACTTGATAATACATGCCAAAAAAATTACAAAATGATAAGAAACCTACAGTTCAAATTGTTCTGATCTGATCTTCTTCAGGTGTATGTTGTCCTTTCCTAGCTTCGCTCTTACATATCTTTAAACCTATGTGTGAAAACACTCAAACACTAAGTCATTGACTTAGTGAGGCAATAATGAGTATAATGAAACATTTAAAAACATTTTATACTGAAATCAAGATACATTTAATGAATATAACGTATATTGTTACTCATTATTCAATTTATATCAATTTATTATATTAGCACGACGTATATTACTGAAAACTCAAGGTATCTGAGTACATTGAGATTGTGCACTATAATTGCAGTCACCACTTCTCATATAATTTGCACTAAAGTACCACGTAAAATATGCATCGAAGTGCCACATAGATATGTCCCGAAAAACCGCGTAGAATTTGTCCCGAAGTATCACATAGAAATTTGTTCCGAAGGACGGCGTAGAACCCTCGACTCATGGCATGCCAACTATACCTCTAATTCTCATATATATATTTTGCAGTTTAGCTTTATAATTAGTTGTCATTACTTTATTCAAGTGTTTTTATCCACATATAACACTTTCGCATAAAGCATTTTCACGTAGAACACATTCACATAGAGCACTTTCACATAGAACACATTCATATGTTAATAAAATAAAATGACACTTTGGAAGTACAATTTATGTAAAACATCGTAAAAATATTGCATAAAATAAAATAAGTAAAACTGTTTTCGATCAAAAATCTTTGAGGTTGGCTTATCGCAAGTTGTCCTCATATCTAATATAAAACAATAAATTACACTCACCTTTGCCTCACT
Source organism: Hibiscus syriacus (assembly GCF_006381635.1). Classification (NCBI taxonomy): domain Eukaryota; kingdom Viridiplantae; phylum Streptophyta; class Magnoliopsida; order Malvales; family Malvaceae; genus Hibiscus; species Hibiscus syriacus. The sequence continues at coordinate 500,276 of NW_024062239.1, read as the reverse complement.
CGCAAGTTCTAAACGGAATCCTTTTTAACTTTTGTTCAATCTCTTACTACGTCGATTTGTCCGGTACGCTTTTGATCCAAACCTACACATAGCATTTTCTAATATCAATACCGAATTTCCATTAAGGGGTACACAATTAGCACTTACATAAACAAAATAAAAACTCCTAATTTAAATTTCAGATTGAATAGTATCAGTACCCCTCCTACAGTACCAATACTTCTCTTCTTTGGTATCTATACCACTTTAGTATCAATACCATTTCAGCATTCTGGAATTTCATTTTCAATTATAATATCGATACCTCACACTTGTATCAATACCTCCACATCAGAATTGATACTTATATCGATACCGTTCATACGATGCATATTATTTCCTTTAGTTTAACCTTATAGTATCAGTAATGTTCTTCCAGTACTGATACCCTTACCCAGAATTTACCTATTTCACTTTGAATTTTACCTATGATTCTCTTTTCATGCCCTCAGACTCATAATCACTTTTCCCAACTAATTTATACCCATTAATTTCCTAACACTTTAAACACCTTAATTTAACCTATAACAAGTCAACATAATTTAGAAATCCAAATACTAATCAATCTCAACAAATCCCTTAAAAAAACATTTTATCAATTTATCATTAATTCCTTAATCACTTAGTTTCTCTTCATCTTCAAGCTTCCTAAATCTTCTATACCAACCAAATATTCAAAACCAACCCAAAATTTAAAGAAATAACCAACTTGAAAGTAACTTACCTTAACAATGGAGGCTTACGGGGAAAGAAAAAAGAATAGAAGATAACCAATGTTTCCAAACTATTCTTTTCCTTAATCTCTAATCCCCACATGTTAATATCCTTTTACAAAAAAATAAATTCATTTACAGTTAAAAGACAATAATCCCCTTCCACTCTTCAATCTTTGATAACAAGTCCTAGACAAAAATTCTCAAAATCAATTCTTAAACTTTTTAATTTATTCAAATTAAGCCACCAAACTTTAAATTCTTACACTTTAGTCACTGACCCGATGTTTGGGGTATTACATCGGAATTTTATGAAAATTTGAAGGATGTTAGAAAATGGTTGGAAATATTATTTTCATATTTTAGATCAGAGAAATTTGGCTCAGAACAGTGCAATTTTTCATATTTGACCGAAATAGTGGAATTTAGTGACTAAAATATAATTTTCAAAAATTGCATGACCAAAGTGAAAAGTTAAAGCCAATTTGATTCATCTTTGAACAAGTAATATTTTAATGGAAGATAGTACAATGGCATTTGGTAATTTTCAATATTTATTAAGGGTATTTTGAGGTTTTTCATTAATTGAATATTAAATTCAATTAATTAGAAAATGTCATGTGTTTTATCTTTTAAATATTAGAATAATCATGAAAATTAAGCCATTTTCAGCTTCTTTCTTCACCAAGGTCGAACCTCCCAAGCAAAAATAGGTAAGATTTTCATTTTGATTTTTCAAGTTATATGATTAGTTTTTGGATTAAGCTATTAGATAAAGAATTAATCTACATGAAATTATCTATCAATTGATATTAATATTTCATGGTGAAGATGATTGTTTGATGAGATTTGATGATTATGGTTTAAGGTGGGTTTAGTGATCTTGGAGAATTGATGAAAGATTTATATATTTTTTATATTAGTTATTATTTCTAAAGCATGTATAATGATTAGAATTAATTGTACATGTATATAAGATTTGGCCATGTTAGGGTTTATGGAGAATCATGGGATTTTGATTCAATTTGATGTTGTAATGATTGAAAATACATGAATTTAATCATAGGAGGTTGAATTCATGCTTGAAATTGAATAAAAAGTTCCCCTAGGTGAGATAAAGTATTTGGCCATAGGGATGAAAATTGGGGGGGAAATTTGAAAATTTATTATGGTTTAGAAATGATATTAGAAGTACTCCAAGTGATTTGGAGATTGGTTTGGATCAAATTGAAACATTGGAAGTGTAAAATGACTAGTTTACATGTTCTTGGAATTGTGGGATATTATTGTAAGAATGTAATATTTGAGGTATTGAATGTTGATTTTTGATATTTTATGCTGGAAATTAAGTTGGAAAGTTGTTTGGAACCAAATTTGCTAATTTGGTAAAATTAGTAGTGGAATTCGAAAGGTCCCAAAACCATGTGGACTTGTTTGCAAGTTATCAAATGTTGAAGTATTGATTTGGGTATTTTATTTAAGTTTTGGAATTTTAGTAATTTATGTGCAATGATCATAATGGTCATAATGGTGAAAGACCATTACGAATTAAATGGAAAGGTGGAGGTGAATTCTAAAAATAATTCATAATTTTTGGCTTATTTGTGTAAATTAGCAAAAGATGAAGGGCTAAAGATGAAAATAAATATTCATGGATTTGGATGAGTATTTTGAGAAGTTGGAAACTATAATGAAAACATGATTTAGTTGATATCGATTTAATCTCGATTTTTATTTTATAGATTTTGAATGTTAAAATCAGGCTTGTCGATCGGTTGGGAGTCTTCCATGTAGAACAAGTTGGAGGTGAAAGCCATCTTCTCGATGGCTTAAAAAATGGATAGAGGTTATTCAAGGACCATCTCAAGGTTGTTATACCTTCTAATGAGTCAAACTATGTTACCAATTGTTGGGTTTGATGAAGCTCGTTCGATCAACTGAAATATGCCAAGAGGGGTGAATTGGCTTTTGAAGTATAGGGAGTAAGAAGTATAAAGATAAGAAAATTTGCACAATGATTTATAGTGGTTCGACTTATCAATCAAGTCTTCATCCACTACCTAAGCTCCTCACTTAGGATTTTCCAACAAATCCACTAATTGTTTTCTTTCTTTTTCAATGAACAAGAGTAACATTTACAACTCCCTAGTTTTTCACTTGGCTAAACTATAACCAAAACCCCTTTACAAAGGATAAGAGAAGTAAACAAAAAAACCCTTACAAGGTAGGTGTTTACAAATTAACACTCATAAAAATACAAATATTTACAAGAGAAAGAAAAATAAGATTGAAGAAATCTTCTCTTATGTTTGATTGCTTGGATAGGTGTTGTTCTACCTTCTTCAAGTGTCTTGAACTTATTTTTATATATTGAAATGAGTTACTAGGTGTTTCTAGCCATTGCGGAAGGTTTGGAGCCGTTGTAAGACTTTCTACAAGCAAGTTTCAAAACTCTTCGAAAGAGTCGTTGGAAAAATATGACTGTTGGAGCCAAAGTATCGAAACTTTAGGGAAAGTTTCGAAACTATTGTAGAAGTTTCGAAACTTATTGTCAAAGCTTGTTTAAAAAGATAGTTTGACATTTTGAGAAAAACAATACTTTGAAAAATATTCTAAAGTATTTGAAATATTTTTTAATATAATTTGAACTTAAAAGACCCATTTTAAAATTTTGATAAAGTTTATAAACATTGAACACATATCTTTCAAATTTAGTTGGACTTTGAATTATTTTTTAAAACTTTGAATAAATTCAATTTAGTCCAACAAACATTTTTCCCTTATTTGTTATATCAAAATATAAGTTCTACAAGAGTAAATAGAAGAAGGAAAATGGAGAAATGGAGAAAAGAAGAAGATGGAAGAAATAAAAGGCTCTATCTTTTTATAATAATCGCACTACAGGTCCTTCCACATTTGTCTACATTTTGAATCCCTCCTTTTTATGGCTAATTGGGCTCACATCCAACACAATTAAGCCTAATAACTTAAATTATAAGTTATGTGGGGTCTACTTACTCTCGGGTAAACCCGAAACTACTAGTTCATAATTTGGTTTGTTACATAAATTGTGTTTATTTTAACAAAAACAGTTAATTTTAATAAGAAGTAAAAAATATCTAAAATTAAAATGAAGGCTTATAACTATAATCATAAACTAAACATATAATTATGACATTTTCCTATAATCATTGATATGATAAACTAATCACTTAAGATCATGCAAGGAGCATATAAGGAGAAGGTTAAAATTTAAACCTAAAAACTTGGAGAAAACATATATATGAACAAATTTGATCACATCAACAAACAACCCACAAAAGAGGATCAAACTACTAAAAGATTATCGACAAACCACTAAAAGATTATCGATAAACCACAAATTAGAGTCGAATGGCATGAGAAAACTATCAACGAACACAAATTTCATATCCAAATCCAATCTGAGTGTCATAAGCAGAAAAGATCAGCACGATAACAAATAATCATCATTTTGATCAATGAGGTGATGTCAAATCTAATCCTAAAAAATATAAAGAAAAACAACAATCAAACAATTGATAACAAATATAAAAAAATGTATTAAAGCCAGCAAAAATGTCATAAATGTAAAGAAAAATGTGTCATCGAGATAAAATTCTTAAAAACTAAAAAAATAAAGATGTGATTAAAAAATTAAAAATAAGAAATACAAACCGCGATAACCAACACCAAAACTAATATTATGCCTACTAATCAAAAATGAAAAATAGATAAGAGGCTCTTCAAGGTTTTTGGGTGTGAGAGAGAGCTATGTATTATATTTAAAAAATTTATAAATCTAATTATTTTAATAGTATGTATCTTATTTAAACTGTAAGGATTTATGTTTAAGATTTAAGATTTAGAAGTTAGAGTTATTTGAGATTAAAATAGATTTATCAGGTAAATAAATTTACATTAAATAATTCTAAACAATAATTATAATTTTCTTTCTAAGTTTACTATAGTAAAACAGGTCTGTAGCGGTGTTTTTTACACCTATTAGCAACTTTTTAAAGTTCCGCTAAAAATACTCGTGGCACAAAAAGATGCCACAAGAAACACCAGCTATGCAAGAGCCACAACGGGTAGCGACATTTTACATTCACAAATGTCGTAAAAAATCATGTTATTTAGCGACGTTTTTTAAAAACACCACTAATAATTGTCTATATAGTGGCCTTTTTACTTACAATTGCGACTATATACAAACACCCCTAAAACACTACTAATCACAATTAATTTTCAAATAAAATTTTTCCTACTTTATATTACCAATTTTAACCTATGCAATGGCAACCTTGAAATGTAATTAAGATTTGAATCAAGTAAAAATATGTAAAATATGATTAAATCAAAGTTTACAAACATCCAATTGAAATGTATTGTAGTTCAACATTATTCACTATAATAAACAAAGTATGAATCTAAGAAATCACTTAAGATGCTTCCATGAAACAACAAAATTATGACTCCACCATGCACTTAAGATGTGAGTGTTCGTGCCAACTGTTGAATAAGATTGTCCATCATGTGTTTTCCTACTACCTAGATACGAACGAACCTTGTACCTGAGACACAATAACAATATTAAAGGCATCAATGTTTTGTGCGTCAAATGGAGCCTAAACTTCTAAAGGTTAGTACCATCAATAACGATATCAAAGGCATCAATTTTAAATGATTTATGAAAATTCATTATAGAAAGTTCATTTCATTTTTTGTCACAAATTAAATGAAATAAACCAACAAAAAAAGTAAAAGATACTAAAAGAATTAAATGAAACCGGAACTTGGGACTTACCCGTCACTCCACTAACGCAAATGTTTAATTTTTCATTCTTAGATTGTTGATTCTGATATAAAAAAGGGAAGGAGAGGGGTTGTAAAACCTCAACCCATACCCGACCTAGATACGAATCCGAGGTGTCACATTGACTTTTCAAAACTTTGACTCTCTAAAAATTCATTGAAATTTAAAACTTTTATTTTACTTTTAGTGATGAAGCCTTATTCAACCACTTATATTAAAATTCATAATCACAAAGAAAATAAATGCTTCATATAATTTTATAAACTCAAAATAGTATAATTACAAACCGGATCGGAGAATTACAATTTAAAAGTTTATGATACATGCCAAAAATAATTTCAAAATAACAAGAAACCTACAGTTCAAATTGTTCTAATATGATCTTCTACTTGTGTATGTTGTCATCTTCTAGCGTTAACCCTCGGATCTCTTTGAACCTACGTGTGAAACAATCACACGTTAAGTCGTCGACTTAGTGAGGCAATACTGAGTAAAATAAAACATTTAGAAATAACTTCTTATTCATCCTATAGAAAACATTGCATGCTGAAATCAAAATACATTTCATGAAAATAGCGTATACTTTTTACACATTGCTCAATTTATATCACTTTGTTTTAATAGCCCAATGCATATCATTGAGAACACAAGGTATCTGAGTACATTGAGGTTGTGCACTATAATTGCAGTCACCACAGCTCATATAATTTTCACCGATGTGCCACATAGAACATGCACCGAAGTGCCACATAGATTTGTCCCGAAGGACTGCGTAGAATTTATCCTGAAGGACCACGTAGAAATTAGTCCCGAAGTACCGCGTAGAACCTTCGCCTCTTAGCATGCCAACTATACCTCTAATTCTCATACATATACTTTGGGCTTTAACCATATAATTATTTCACACTTCATTATTCAAGGTATCCTTTATTCACGTAGAACACATTCATATAAAGCATCTTCACATAGAACACATTCATGTAAATCATTTTCACATAGAACACATTCACATATTAATGAAATCAAAACAGTACTTTGTAAATACAATTTATATAAAACATCATAAAAGTATTGCATAAAATAAAATAAGTAAAACTATTTTTGATTGAAAACCTTTGAGGTAGGCTTATCGCAAGTCGTCCTCATATCTAATATAAAACAATAAATTGCACTCATATATTCCTCATGTAAGTCCTAAACGAAATACTTTTTCTTTCGTTCAATCTCGTACTATGTCGATTCTTTCGGTATGCTTTTGATCCAAATATACACATCAATATGTCCAAGGTCAATACCAAATTTCTATTGACGAATAATCAATTAACACTTACATAAACGAAATGAAACTCCAAATTTAACATTTCAAACTAAATAGTATAGTACCATTCCTACAGTACCGTTCCTACAGTACCGATACTTCTCTTCTATGGTACCGATACCCACTTCAGTATCGATATCATTTTGGAATTTAGAATTTCATATCTACTTCCAGTATTGATACCTTGCCCTTGACATCGATACCTTCACATCAGTATCGAAATGGATCATCCAATTCACGTCATTTCTTTCAATTTAACCTTATTGTATCGGTATTGTACTTCTAGTACCGATACCCCTACCCAGATTTCTCTTATTTCAATTCGAATTTTTCTCCAAACTCACAAAAATCTCATGCCATTAACTCTATGTATGCCTTTAAACTCCTTATCACTTACCCCAACTAACTTATATTCAATAATCTCCTTTTAACATCTAAATTTCTCCATATAACACATAAAACTAAAAATCATACCAATTAATCAACCATGTTCTCAATCATTTCTAAGACTTCAAATTCTTATTTACACATTTGACAAGTCAAATATGCTTTTAAAATCCAATTAATAACCAAATTTCATCCATTTACTTAAAAACCCACTTTACTAATTCATCCTTAATTCACTAACTCTTAGGTGGCGTATGGTTTGCTGGAATGTTTATGAGGGAATTGGAATTTGTGAAGGAATTGGAATCTGAATCTGAAACATGTTTGGTTGGCAGGAAATTGAATTGGAATCCAATTCTATATTCTATTTGGTTCGCAGACATGTCAGATGAATTTGATTTCATTAATATAAAATGACAAAATTGCCCTTCTTGTTGTTTTGCTTAATTTTAGTTTGTTTTATAACTTACATGTAGCAATATATTATAAAAAATTTAAAAATATTAAAATTTCATTTTATTGATTGATTATTCATTTCAATAAATTATAAAAATCATACCAATTAGGGATGGCCAGAGGTCGGTTGGGTCGGATTTTTGGTCCACCCGACCTGAGAACAAGGGAACCTCCACCCGAGACCCGAACCGAACAAAATAAAGTTTCACCCCACCTGACCTGACCCGACCCGAATATATGAATATGAAGCCAGAACCGACCCGAAATAATAAAAATATTTATTTTTATTCAATAAAAACAGTGACTTAATTGAAAAAAACTATATATAGAGGGGTATTATTATAATTATTCCTAAATATATAAGGTAAAATTATATATATTTTTTCGGGTCAGGTCGGGTATTTTTCACCCTAAACCCAAACTCGACCCAAATATCACACTTAAAAAAACAAGACCCGAATATAACATTTAAAAAAACCTGACCCAACCCGAATATCAAACTTAAAAAAACCCGACCCGACCCAAACACTAACCCAAAATTTTTTAAAAATGTCCGACCCGACCCGAAAACTTTTAAAAAAACTGACCCGAATATCAAACTTTAAAAAACCTGACCCGACCGAACCTGAATTTTATTTAAAAAAAATTAGACCCGATCCCGAATTTTTTTTAAAAAAAATCTGACCCGAATATCAAACTTTAAAAAACCTGACCCGACCGAACCTGAATTTTATTTAAAAAAAATTAGACCCGATCCCGAATTTTTAAAAAAAAAATCTGACCCGAATACCAAAAGATTGATGAGGGTAGTATGGTCAAATTCCACATTCCCTCCTCCAAAGGATTTCAATTCCATCATGTTATGGATGGAATTTACTTTCCCTCCCTTGATGGAATTGGATTCCAATTCCTCCTTTGAAAACTTGAACCAAACATAGGAAAGTGGTGGAATTGGATTCTAATTCCCCCTAATTCCAAGGGATTCCAACGAACTAAACGCCACCTTAGTTTCTATTCATCTTAAAGCTTTCATTAAGCTTCTATACCACTCAAGATTTTAAACCAACCCAAATATTAAAGAAATAACCAACTTAAAAGTAACTCACCTTAAAATAGAGGTTTTACCGTGGGAGAAAAGAAGATAACCAAAGTTCCACATTTTTCCTTTCCTTATCTCTCTTTTTCCCACATGCTTAATTATCATTTAAAATGAATTTTAAATTCATTTTCAACTAAAAGACCATAATGACCTTCTATTCTTCAATCTTTGAAAACAAGTCCTAAACAAATATTCTTAAAATTAGTCTTTAAACTTTTCATTTTATTCAAATTTAACCACCAAATTTTATATTCTTACACTTTAGTCACTGATCCGATGTTCGGGGTATTACAATTCTCCCCCTTAAGAAATTCATCTTCGGATTTTCACTGTACAAAGAGATGATGAAATTGTCTTCTCATGTCCTCTTCACGTTCCTATGTCGCCTCTTCTACTTTGTGATTTCTCCAAAGAACTTTAACTAACGGAATCGTCTTGTTCAATAGTTGCTTGACTTCATGTGCTAAAATTTGTATTGGTTCTTCTTCCTAGGTAAGGTCAGATTGAACTTCTATTTCTTCGATGTTATATTGTAAGAAGGATCTGATCGATATCTTCTTAGCATCGAAACATGAAAGATATTGTGAATCTTTTCCATTTCTGGCGACAATGCTAACTGATATGCTACTGGTCTCACTCTCTTTATAATTTCATATGGTCCAATGAATCTAGGACTGAGCTTTCCTTTTCGACCAAACCGAATAACTTTCTTCCAATGAGAGTCTTTCAAAAATACATTATCTCCTACCTGATACTCAATCTCCTTTCTTTTCAAATCCGCGTAGGACTTTTGCCTATCTGTTGCCACTTTAATATTATAATGGATCATCTAGACTGTTACTTATACTTTTTAATCAAATCATGGCCCAATACATTCCTATCTTTCAATTCAAACTAATTTAATGGTGTTTGACATTTTCTTCTATATAAAGCTTCATAGGGTGTCATCTTAATACTCAATTGATAACTATTATTATAAGCAAACTCTGCAAGCGACATATACTTTTCCCACGATCCATGAAAATCAATCACACAATCCCTTAAATATCTTCCAGAAATGAATCATCCATTTCGATTGACCATCTGTCTGTGGGTGAAAAGTTGTGCTAAAGTTCAATCGGGTATCCAATGCTCCATGTAAATATTTCAAAAACTTCGAAGTGAACCTTAGATCTCTGTCAGATACTATTGAAACTGGCACTCCATGTAGTTGAACTATCTCCTTGATGTATAGTTCAGCATACTTTTCCATTAAATAATCAGTTTGGACAGGAATGAAATGTGTTGTCTTTGTAAGTCTATGGACAATTACCCAAATTGAATCATTTTTATTCGATGTCAAAGGTAATCCCATTACGAAATCTATCGAAACTATTTCCCATTTACATTGAGGAATGAAGATTGGTTGTAAAAGTCTTGAAGACACTTGATGTTCAGCTTTCACTTGTTGGTAGGTTAGACACTTTGCAACAAACTCTGTAATAGCTCTTTTCATTCCTGCCCACCAGTATCGCCCTTTTAAGTCTTGATACATCTTGTTTCCTCATGGATTCATAGTAAACGGACTACAATGCACTTCAGAAAGTACATCTCTCTTCAAGTTTTCATCATTTGGAACATAAACTCGGTTTCTATAATATAAACATCCATCTAACTTTACTTCAAAGTCTTTGATTTCACCTTTTTCCACTTGTACTAATCATGTTAAACACTTATCATCTCTTCTTTGAGATTCTTTAACCACTCCAAAAATAGTGGTTTTAGCTTTATTTCAGCTATTAGAGCACCATTATCATTTAACGCAATTTAGGTGTCTAACATACGTAAAGCTGCAAAAGTCTTTCGGCTAAGTGCATCAGCTACAATGTTAGCTTTACCAGGGTAATAATCTATGATAGTATCATAGTCTTTAACTAGCTCCATTAATCTCCTTTGTCTCAGGTTAAGCTCCTTTTAAGTCAGTAAATACTTTAAACTTTTTTTATATGTGTAAATATAACAACGCTCACCATATAAATAGTGGCGCCAAATCTTTAGTGGAAACACCACCGTTGCTAACTCAAGATCATGTGTCGATAATTCTTCTCATGTGGCTTAAGCTGTCTCGAAGCATAGACTACTACTTTTCCATCTTGCATTAGAACACATCCCAGACCATTATGGGAAACGTCACTATAAATTGTATAGTCCTTTCTCGATTCTAGTTGTACTAGTACTGGAGCTTCCGTTAGCACCTTCTTTAAGGATTCAAAACTCTTTTGACATTTATTCGTCCAAATGAATGGCACATGTTTCTTTAACAACTTGGTTAATGGGGAATAAATCATTGAAAAGTCCTTAACAAACCTTTGATAATATCTAGCCAATCCCAAGAAACTCCGTACTTCAGAAACATTTCTTGGAACTTCCCACTCTAGAATAGCCTTAATCTTTTGAGGATCCACCCAAATCTCCTTTGTTGATACTACATGTCCAAGGAATGTCACTTCCGATAACCAAAATTCACAATTAGATAATTTAGCATAAAGTTCTTATCTCGAAGTGTTTGAAGAATCACTCGAAGATGAGTATCATGCTCCTCATTTTTCTTTGAATACACTAAGATTTCATCAATGAAGACAACAACAAATTGATCAACATATGGTTGAAATACCCTATTCATGAGGTCTATAAATTATGCAGGTGCATTGGTTAATCCCAACGACATTACCATAAACTCATAATGGCCATATCGAGTCCTAAAAGTCGCTTTTGGAATGTCCTTTTCTTGTATCATAAATTGCTGATAGCCAGAGCGTACATCAATCTTGGAGAACAATGAAGCTCCCTTGAGTTGATCAAATAAATCGTTGATTCTTGGAAGATGATACTTATTCTTCATAGTCACTTTATTGAGTTGTCGATAATCAATGCATAGATACGTCAAACATATTTTTTCTTTACAAATATCACTGGTCCACCCCAAGGTGACACACTAGGTCTGATGAATCCCTTATTCAATAGCTCTTGCAACTGAGCCTTTAATTCACTCAGTTCCTTTGGGGCCATTCCGTAAGAAATTATTCCCGGTATAACCTCAATTTGAAAACCACCTATCTATCTGGAGGTAATCCTAGTAGCTCAGCTGGAAATACGTCTGAAATTCTTGGACCGTCAGAATATCCTCAAATATCATCTCTTTGGCTCGAGTATCAATCACATTTGTGATGAAAGCTTGATATCCTTGCAATAATATTTTCTTAGCCGATATTATCGATATCACATTAGTTAATGGATTAAATCTTTTGCTGACCACTATTGCTTATGATCCATCAAGAACTCTCAAAACTACTCTTTTCAATCGACATTCTACATTTGCATGGTATCGATACAACCAATCTATTCCCAAAATAACTTCGAACTCATCAAAGGGTAATTCCATCAAATTAGCAAGGAATTCAATTCTCTGAATCCTTATGGGACACCCTCAACAAAACTGATTCACCAAAGTACTATGCCCTAACGGGTTAGTCACGATCACATCATTACTTTTAGCTTCTAATTGGATTTTCAATTCTCTCACCAATTTACTATTAATATAAGAATAAGTTGATATCGGGTCAATCAATACCAAAAAAGGTTTATCAACTAACTAGAAAGTACCTGCAATGATCTCTGGATCATCGCAATCTTCAATAGTCTTAAGGTTGTACACCGTGCATTCGAATGCATTTCAGGTTGAGTGGCTGACTCAGATTGATTTCTTTCTTTGCCTCGTCCTCTACCTCTCTGATGAGAGGTATAGTATTAGATCTCTCATACGGTGCACTCTCTGGTTATTAATGGGCAATCCTGGATAAAATGCATTGTATCCCCACATCTAAAACATGCTCCATAGACCATTCGACATACACCACTATAAGTTTTACCACAATGCTGACATTGACTTGGCCTTCCAGTGCCTGATCCAGTAGATTGAGTCAGCTTAAATCTGACAGGATTTGATCCTCTACCTGAATGCAGTTGTTTTAAATCTAGATTGAGGTCAAAAACTCGAACCTCGACCTTTCTTTGATTGTGATGCACTCGACGAGGCATCTTCTCTCTTGGTCAACTGGGTCTTTTGTTCCCCAAATCTTTCATTCTGAGCTCGCTCAAGGCTTTAGCTCGATTCACCACCTTTTGAAATGTATAAAGATTCAGCACTAACACAACTCCTTCAATCTGAGGCATAAACCCTCTACGAACCAATCACATGAGTCTTTTTCCGTAGGGACCAATTCAACTGCAAATATGCTCAACTTATTAAACTCACACTCATACTCATATACAGTGTGATTCCCTTGCTTCAAATTCATGAATTCTTATTTCATTTGTTCTTGAATTATTTCATAAAGAACAGCCATATAACTTGGTCCCTGAGAGCTCTCATCTTGATGATAGTCCATCATATACGCGCTTAACCTCGTAGCAATGAGACTACTCCATCTAACTTCTCTATTTTAGAACAATGGATAACCTCAAGCATAATCTTCACGTCATTTAGCCAAAGGTCCGAAGAAACGAGACCTTCCTCAGCTTCTCCTCTAAACTCATATTCTCTTAAAATTTTAAGCTCCTTTGCCACATTGATCTTAGAGCTGAGGGAGTAGATAGTTGGAAACGTGTTAGAATAGTGTCCAACGTCCTGAAAAAGACTCTCTGATCTTGCACAGGCACTCTTTGAGGCACATGCTCTTCACCTTGCCTAACTGGGGCAGTGAATTACTACTTCCTTCATTTTCATCTCCTGCTTCACTTCGGGAGCCCTCGTAGTCTGACATCTATTAAGTTATAATCACTAACCCTATTAGCAAGGACAACATATTAATTACCCAATCAGATCCGAAATTTTTAACATTTTGTTAGCATGTACACTTTTTAAAACACAATTTGCTTCGTTTCAAACTTAAACCCAGTTAAACCTTAACTCTAATACCAATAAATGTAACACCCAACTCGTACTCGACTCGGATATGAATCCGAGGTGTCATATTGACTTTTCAAAAATTTGACTCTCTAAAAATTCATTGAAATTTAAAACTTTTATTTTACTTTTAGTGATGAACCCTTATACAACCACTTATATTGAAAATTCATAATCACAATGAAAATAAATACTTAATATATTTTTATAAACTTAAAAAGGTATAATTACAATCTGGATCAGAGCTTACAATTTAAAACTTTATGATACATGCCAACAAAATTTCAAAATAACAAGAAACCTACATTTCAAATTGTTCTGATCTGATCTTCTACTTGTGTATGTTGTCCTCTTCTAGCTTTAACCCTCGGATCTCTTTGAACCTACATGTGAAACAATCACACGCTAAGTCGTTGACTTAGTGAGGCAATAATGAGTATAATAAAATATTTAGAAACACTTGCTTATTCATATTATAGAAAACGTTGCATACTGAAATCAAGATACATTTCATGAAAATAACGTATACTTTTTACATATTGTTCAATTTATATCACTTTGATTTAATAGCCCAATACATATCATTGAGAGCTTAAGGTATCTAAGTACATTGAGGTTGTGCACTATAATTGCAATCACCACAACTCATATAATTTGTACCGAAGTGTCACATAGATTTATCTCGAAAGACCGCGTAGAATTTGTCCCGAAGAACCACGTAGAAATTTGTCCCGAAGGACCACGTAGAAATTTGTCCCGAAGGACCGCGTATTACCCTCGACTCTTGCCATGCTAACTATGCCTCAAATTCTCATACATATACTTTGGGCTTTAACCGTATAATTATTTCACACTTCATTATTCAAGATATCCTTTATCCACGTAGAACACATTCATATAAAACATCTTCACATAAAACACATTCACGTAAAGCATTTTTACATAGAACACATTCACATATTAATAAAATCAAAATAGTACTTTGTAAATACAATTTATATAAAACATCATAAAAATAATGCATAAAATAAAATAAATAAAATTATTTTCGATCCAAATCCTTTGAGGTTGGCTTATCGCAAGTCGTTCTCATATCTAATATAAAATAATAAATTTGCACTCACATTTGCCTCACGTAAGTCATAAACAGAAATCATTTTTCTATCATTCAATCCCGTACTGTGTCGATTCTTTCGGTATGCTTTCGATCCAAATCTACACATCAATATGTCCAAGATCAATACCAAATTTCTATTAATGAATAATCAATTAACACTTACATAAACAAAATGAAACTCCTAGTTTAACATTTCAGATTGAATAGTATTGGTACCCTTCCTACAATACTGATACTTCTCTTCTATGGTATCGATACCCACTTCAGTATCAATACCATTTTGGAATTCTGGAATTTCATCTCTACTTATAGTATCGATACCTTACCCTTGGTATCGGTACCTCCACATCAGTATCGATACTACTTAAATAAGTATCGATGCGGTTCATACTATTTCTTTCAATTTAACCTTATAGTATCGGTATTGTTCTTCTAGTACTTATACCCCTACCCAGATTTCTTGATACATGCACCAGAGTCCAGAATACATGCTTTGGACTAATGTTTCTACTCGAACCTATTAGAAGAACAAAGTCTCGAAGATTCAAAACATATCTATTCGGTAAGAATAATGTGAATGAATCATTAAACGATTCTAATGTTGCTCCCTTTAATGTTTCAATTCGAGGTCGAATCTTTTTGAAGAAAGAGAGGATGATACATGCATCACAAGGCTCACATCAAAGGAAGAAGTAATAACTCTTCCAATGATCCACTCGTCCAAGCATTGGAAAAGAAGACCATAACAATAGCAGACTTGAGACGACTTTTTGAATGGGATCTGATCTTATTTGGTCAACATGTCTTCTGGACATAAAACTGTCTGTCTCTTATATTTTCAACGGTTCTTGAATCACATAAATCCGATATCGGGAACTCAAGATATGACCATTTTACTGAAGATGGTGCATGCAGGAAATCCTATATGGGATTAATACGTTATTTTGTAAATATTACGAATTTTCAATATTTATATTGATTATTTGTAATATAATTTAATATAGGATGATTAATTATCTTTTAGGATCAGATTTATTATTTTATTAGGAATTAAGGTTGGGTTAAAACAATATTTTTAGTTATTATTATTTTATTAGGAATTAGAGTTAAAACATGTTTAATTTATTATTATTTTATTCTTTAGTTATTTAGGACCTTTAGAATTCAGCCCCTATATAAAGGAGGCTTCATTCAACTTTGTAATTAAGATTTCTTTGATCAATAATACAACGAGATTTTGTTTTTGCAAGTGCTGATTGCCTTGTGCCTTCGAAACTTCTTCTCCTGGAGTTCTTTCAAGTTCTTGTGAGGGAGATTAATCTTCACACTCCAATTTGCCTTTTCATCACGACTAGGAGGGTTGGTTAGAGCCATTTATCGTGTTTGCCTTTTTATTGCGACTAGGAGGGCTCGATAGGACACTTATCCATCTATTATCCACAAATCCATTCGCACCAATAATCATCTTTACCGTTCACCTTAATAAGGGAGATCTTCTGATTTCTTTATTATCTTATTTCATCTTCCGTTTATTTATCTTTTCTTTATTATATTCTAATCTTATTGCCTTGATTCCAGCACATAAAAGAAACCCTAAAGAATCCTAACTGCTGCCGCCACCTTCCCCTATTCATCCCCTTGTTCTTCATCGAGTCTAGAGATTTCTAGGTTTGATTCTTCAACAAGAGCAACGTTCTTCAACATGCATCACAAGGCTCACATCAAAGGAAGAAGTAATAACTCTTCCAAATGATCCACTCGTCCAAGCATTGGAAAAGAAGACCAGAACAATAGCAGACTTGAGATGACATTTTGAATGGGATCCTGATCTTATTTGGTCAACATGTCTTCTGGACATAAAACCGTCTGTCTCTTATCTTTTCAAAGGTTCTTGAATCGCATCAATCCAATATCGGGAACTAAGATATGACCATTTTACTGAAGATGGTGCTTGCAGGAAATCCTATACGGGATTAATACGTTATTTTGTAAATATTACGAATTTTAAATATTTATATTAATTATTTGTAATATAATTTAATATAGGATGATTAATTATCAATTGGTATCAGATTTGGGCTGATTCTTGGAAAGAAACAAGCAATCTTGCTTGTTCTTGCACATAAAACCGTCAAGGTACCCCAACGGAGCTAGTTCACAAAAGATTCAGCGTTTCAGGTTCTTTTTATTTAATTTTAATTTAGATTTAAATCCTTCTTGTTAGTTTGCTATTTTTTTTCAAAAAAACAAAAAAATGCAAAAAATAAAGGCAAAAAAACAATAAAAAAAAGCTAAAATTTCAAAAAATTGCAAAAGAAGGTATTTAGGGGATTTTATCCATATATCATATTCATCTAAGATTAATCCCCAGTCAAAATTTCACCCCAATCGGAGTTCATTGGAGCCTTCAAATACATCATTCAAGTTTCATCGGCAGATTCGTTTAGAATATTGTCGAATTTCTTGAAAATTTTACAGGAGGAATTTCGTGGTGAAAATTTCCAGATTAAAAATTAATATATTTAGGATCATTCATACAAAAAATCAGAATATTTTGAGATCAACAACACCTTCGAACAAAGCAATCAATAAAAACAGATTGTTTGAGGACTCACCGTTCAATAGAGTCTACTGGATACTACTGAAGATATTTGGTTCTGAAATTTTACAGGTGGTTTCTTGACATCAAAAGACATTCAAGAATTTTTCCATAATTCTTTGACACCGGTAACCCCCTCAAAAACGTTGCTCAAATTGATCCAGCGTTTTCCAGGTTTCTGGGTTGGTTCTTTTTTTTCTTTGACTCTTAGTGTTTTAGGTTCTTTTATTTTTCCTTGTTATTGCTCTTTTGCATTATCTAACACATTATCTTCATTATGTTAGTAGGACTAAAGAGTTTGCATACTTCTTCCTTCTTTGCATTCTCGTTCTCTTGGAGTCTAACCCTTGTTTGGCCTCTTAGAACTTTTAGTTTTTTCTTATCGCCTTTGCTAGTAATCAAACTCCGATACGAACTGTGAAAGACTACTTGGTAAAGTGAGTTTTAAAGAGTACAAGATCGGCTTACTTGCCTCTCGTTGTGTTACTTTCTTGGAGTGACTTGTGAGGTTTCTTGCTTTGTTGAATTTATTTTATTTTTATTCTACTTTAAAATTTTCTTTTGAGTGTTATGATTTCAGGATGGGCGACAATAACAACAAGACACTTACGGCTATCTTAGCCACACTTTCCCGACTCACGTCTCAAGTTGAAAGATTTGATGAAACCGTGAGAAAATGACAAGAACCACAACTGGATCTACCAAACCAAAATCCAAGACCAAACAATGTTGAACTTTTGGTACCCAGGTGAGAACAACCACGTTTACAAGCACCCGAACTCTTTGCAAAACCAAAGTTCACGATCCCGTCTTTCAAAGGAGACAACGATCCAGACAGGTACATCGATTGGGAAGGAAAAGTTGATCTCATGTTCGTATACCATGATTGCCCCCAAGCTAAACAAGTTCACCTTTATCACCATGCAATTCGAAGGATATGCTCGAACATGGTGGATGCAAACAAGGAAAAAGATCCAGAACTTCCAAATTCCAACAATCACTTCTTGGACCGACCTCAAACAAACCATGAGGAAGCGATTCCTACCGACACATTATACACGAGAAGTTAAACTACGACTACACCAACTTCGACAAGGTAGAAGTTCAGTTGAAGACTACTACAAGGAGATGCAGTCCTTACTCAATAGGGCTAACATAACCGAAAAAGAAGAGGTAACCGTGTCAAGATTCGTCGTCGGCTTAAACTCAAACATCACTGATCTTCTTGATCTCCATGAGTACGAAAACCTCGAAGATACACTAAAGAAAGCAATGACAATCGAGACACAAGTACAAAGGAGATTCCGATTCAGAGAATATTACCAAGGTATTTCATCCTCTTACCAAGGTAATCCTTCAAATCCTTCCTCATCTTCTACTCCATCTTCTCTGAAAAAGCCAAGAGATGACAAACCTGACAAGGAGAAAGAACGACCAGCAAAGAATGACACACTTCCAACCCCTAAAGATCAAATGATAATTTGTGAGGAGGTAGAGAAAGTAAAAAAAGAAAAAGCTAAGAAAGAGGCAAAAGAAAAAGAGGTCACTAGTTTCAAAAACCAAAAGAATAATGACCCATGGGAGGTGAGTGAACCTAATTGTGAGAAGAAAAGAGTGACTCAAAATCTATGTGTGAGCACAAAAGAATTGAGAGAGAACCTTCTTTACAAACAACCTTCCATCCTTGTTCACTTTAGGGAATCAATTGTTTCAATTTCTAACATTAACAAGGATTTTCCTAGTGTGTTTTCATCTTTGTTATAGGATTTTCGAGAAGTGTTAGGTGATCCACCTAATGAATTACCACTGAAAAGAGGAAAAAAACACCAAACCAATCTAATTCAAGGTTGCATCATACCTCGTCAAACATACAATCTCGAAGAAACCAAAGAGTTAGATTTGTTACAAAAAGGCTACATCCAGGAAAGCCTTAGTCGTGACGCCATCTTAATGACGAAACATGACTTGAACAACTCCACATGCTTTATAGTTCATGCACAGAGAATCCATGTAAATGATGAGAAAGTAAAAGTAACACGAGACTGGACCACACCATCTTCCATCGCCAAGAGTTGTCGAATAGTGCTAGGTGACCCTCCTGACGGATTATCACCTGAAAGCCCTAATCACTATGCCATATCAATTAAGAGTCACGATTTACGGGAGTCCAAAGACCGAGGTAAGCAAAACACAATAGACGATGCACTACCACGAAGGTATACTCTTACCTATCAAACACATACTACTATTCCGAGAATTGAACATATCAAAGATGTATATCACAATAACTCGGATATTTCTGATAATTCTACCCATACTTTTAAAAGTGCTTCTAATGAGCTTTATCTTGTATATGAGTTTCCTTTCCAACTAAACAAGTTTTACAGTCCACAAATCTCCTCCCGAGAATTATTAATTCATGAACCACACTTAGGAGACTTAAGGGATTACTTTAACAAACCAGTTGACATGGTTTTAAACACTCATTCTCGCCACACAAGAATAAAACCATGGAGAAATTATCTAAAGCAATCATACAGAAAGCCAACAGAGGTCGACGCCATGTTGAATTTCAACCAAAACATCATATTACAAGACTTTATGCAAAAGAGGATTTCAATACTACAAGAAATCAGTTCCTATAAATAAGAAACCTCGACTAAAACGCATAAAGACATATCACATTGATCCTGGTAAATGTTTCACAAGTTTTCCGTTCAACACATCTAATTATCTTTCTTTTGGATTTTCATATTCGAGGACGAATCCTTTTGAGGAGTGGGGGAATGATACATGCACCAGAGTCCAGAATACATGCTTATTTGTACTAATGTTTCTACTCAAACCTATTAGAAGAACAAAGTCTCGAAGATTCAAAGCATATCTATTCGGTAAGAATAATGTGAATGAATCATTAAACGATTCTAATGTTGCTCCCTTTAATGTTTCAGATTCGAGTTTGAATCTTTTTGAATAAAGGGAGGATGATACATGCATCACAAGGCTCACATCAAAGGAAGAAGTAATAACTCTTCCAAATGATCCACTCGTCCAAGCATTGGAAAAGAAGACCAGAACAATAGCAGACTTGAGACGACTTTTGGAATGGGATCCTGATCTTATTTGGTCAACATTTCTTCTGGACATAAAACCTTCTATCTCTTATCTTTTCAATGGTTCTTGAATCTCATCAATCCGATATCGGGAACTCAAGATATGACCATTTTACTGAAGATGGTGCATGCAGGAAATCCTATACGGGATTACGAATTTTCAATATTTATATTGATTATTTGTAATATAATTTAATATAGGATGATTAATTATCTTTTAGGATCAGATTTATTATTTTATTAGGAATTAAGGTTGGGTTAAAACAATATTTTTAGTTATTATTATTTTATTAGGAATTAGAGTTAAAACATGTTTAGTTTATTATTATTTTATTCTTTAGTTATTTAGGACCTTTAGAATTCAGCCCCTATATAAAGGAGGCTTCATTCAACTTTGTAATTAAGATTTCTTTGATCAATAATACAACGAGAGTTTGTTTTTGCAAGTACTGATTGTCTTGTGCCTTCGAAGCTTCTTCTCCTGAAGTTCTTTCAAGTTCTTGAGAGGGAGATTAATCTTCACACTCCAATTTGCCTTTTCATCACGACTAGGAGGGTTGGTTAGAGCCATTTATCGTGTTTGTCTTTTCATTGCGACTAGGAGGGCTCGATAGGACACTTATCCATCTATTATCCACAAATCCATTCGCACCATCAATCATCTTTACCGTTCACCTTCATAAGGGAGATCTTCTGATTTCTTTATTATCTTATTTCATCTTCCGTTTATTTATCTTTTGTTTATTTTATTCTATTCTTATTGCCTTGATTCCAACACATAAAAGAAACCCTAAAGAATCCTAGATGTTGCCGCCACCTTCCCCTATTCATCCCCTTTGTTCTTCATCGAGTCTAGAGCTTTCTAGGTTTGATTCTTCAACAAGAGCAACGTTCATCAATCCGCCACCGCTTCCCTATCATTTCTCTTATTTCATTTCAATTTTTTCTCCAAACTCACCTAAATCTCATACCATTAACTCTATGTATGCCTTTAAACTCCTTATCACTTACCCCAACTAACTTATATCCAATAATCTCCTTTTAACATCCAAATTTCTCCATATAACACTTAAAACTAAAAATCGTACCAATTAGTCAAACATGTTCTCAAACGTTTCTAAGACTTCAAATTTCTTTTACACCTTTGACAAGTCAAATATGCTTTTAAAATTCAATTAATAACCAAATTCATTCATTCACTTAAAAACCCATTTTACTAGTTCACCCTTAATTCACCAACTCTTAGTTTCTATTTATCTTAAAGCTTTCCATTAGCTTCTATACCACTCAAGGCTTTAAAATCAACCCAAAAATTAATGAAATAACCAACTTAAAAGTAACTTACCTTAAAATGGAGGTTTTACGGTGAAGAAGATAATCAAAGTTTCAGATTTTTCCTTTCCTTATCTCTCTTTTTCCCACATGGTTAAATATCCTTTAAAAATAAATTTTAAATTCATTTCCTGCTAAAAGACCATAATGCCCTTCCATTCTTCAATCTTTGATAACAAGTACTAGACAAAATTTCTCAAAATCGGTCCTTAAACTTTTCAATTTATTCAAATTTAACCTCCAAATTTTAAATTCTTACACTTAGTCACTGACCCGATGTTTAGGGTATTACAGGGATCATTCAATGCATGAAGAAAAATAATGAAAAAATATATAGTGCAAACTTATCATACAAAATAATTTCATAACTTGTCGAGTTATTTAGCTTTACCTGGTTACTTATGTCCACAAGCGAAACCCCAAAGAAATAACTACGAGACAACATATATTGATTTTTGAGAGGAAGTGCATGCAACTACTTTAGGTTATATCGCATACAACGTAATATCGTAATAATTCAACTAGATCAAAACTAAGTTATGAATATTGGTCTATCAAGAAAACAAAGAAAAATGAATTCCAACAGTTCTAGTTTAGAAAATGCCAGGTCAACTAGATATCAAGATATAAACTGATATTTGCTGGCAGAGTCTCTCATGCAACACAGATTACACAGGATTCTAGGTCAAACTAAGAGTAAGAACTACACACGTGAAAATGCACCTGAGCATGTGTGAAACAAAGTTTATGGCTAACAGTAAACAGCAACACCATATTTTTGGGTACAATTTATAATTGGGGAATGCAGGAAGGTATGCTCGGGATTGGGCAACTGGAAAATCAAGGCAATTGTTACTATATTTAAAACCACTCAATCAAGTGCAAAATCACAAAGCTTTATAACAACCCATTTACATTAAGTGCAGATCAAGCACTCAAATACACAGCATCATGAGTCATGACCAAGTGGAAAAAAATCAAGGCATGCAATTGCTACCTATGTGCACTGATACGGATACGGGGATGGGAAACAATAATTTTAAAATTATAGGGTATGGGGACGACAAGGGTACGTCATATAAAATAATTTTAAAATTATAAATAGATGTAAAAAATTATAAATAAAATCAAATATCAAGACTCAAACCACAATATTTAATTTAGAACAATAAAATCCATAAACAAATCACAATATTAAAATGTCAAATCTCAATATTTAAACCACGGCCATGATTGAGATAATTGGCCTCCCCCATCAGAACAACTCACCATTAAACTTCCATTTTTTTCATTAATTATCATTACTTTATTATTATCATTTATTATTATATAATCTTCAATCCACCACTCCCATTAAACTCCCCAACCCCAAACTCTCTCTCATCTTTGTTCACACCACAAAAATTAAAAGTTGTGTTTAGCTCGAGAGAAAATATTAAGGATGATGGGGAAAGAAAGTATGGGTTTGAGTCTGAGTTTGAGTTTCCCTCACAGTCATCACCTAAATCTAACCCCTTCTTCTGCTAATACTTGTTATTCTCCTTCTGGTGTTCCCTTCAAAAACCCTCATGGAACGATGTCGTCTCTCCTCCTCCAGGTATGCTTTAGCGTGACAGTTTTCCCATGCAAAAGCCTCTATATCTGCAACTTTTTATATGAAAAAAAGTATGGTGTGCTTGCATGCAGATCCTAGCTCTGGATATTTTTGACCACCGAGGCTAGAACGTTTCTTAGAGGAATCGACGTGAACCGGTTACCGTCAACAGTCGACTGTGAAGAAGAAGCCGGAGTTTCATCTCCGAACAACACGATATCGAGTGTGAGAAAAAGGAACGAAAGAGAATCGAATGGAGGCATCAGTGATGATGAAGATGGCGACACTTCAAGAAAAAAGCGAGTGCTAGTCACATGTCGTCCCCGAAACGTCCTCAGCCAGCACCGAAACGTCCCCGTATCATTCGGCTAGACCCTGCCACCGTGGAACGTCCCCGATAATTACCCCAACCATCCCCGCACCGTCCCTGTCCCAGAGACGTTTAGGGTACTTGAAACGTCCTTCCTCTGCCGTCCCATACAACAGAGATTGCTACTAGCCTACAACTCAAATACCACTGCCCCCTCCACGATACATGCTTACACTCATACTATGTTTGGAAAGGCCTCTATCGTTCAAGCTTGACATATTCCACATACCCCCATTATTCAAATAGTTTCTAGCAGATGAAATACTTTCCAGGAAAACATCGGGAAACAAAAAAGTAACTTCTAGGTTCTACTGTTTACACTAATTTCTTACATCAACCGTTATCTATGAACTGAGATTTGGAAAAAGGTTAAATAAATGAGCAAACCTCAGTAACACTTTCGGATTGTCGACGGACTGGATTATCTTCAGTCATGAACATGTCCATTTCTGAAGACCATAAAGATATCCAGGCACGTTTTTATAATTGTCCATCACTAAACAACAAACAAACAAAACAGTAACTTTTAGTCTTAACTTCATATGAACCGCACTCAAAGCAGCTTGTGATAATTTCATAACTCAAATAACGAACAACCATCAAAGCTCCATCTAGAACTAAAAATATCACCGAAAAATACATGGATTAATCAAATCATTCCAATATATTAATCTTTCATGTTCCATGTTTATGACAGTAAAAATATAAAAAGAAACTCCAACCAGCATTTGCTTTATTCTTTAAACTGAAAGTAAAATAAAAAACATTGTTCCCAAATCAAAAACCCTTTCCAAAAGAAACGCATAACAATATTATGTTCTTAGCTTTAAAAAATCTGGAAAAAAAAAAAAAAACTAACATCAATCTTTAAGATTTTTTTCTCTGAATTGGTTGGATTGACTTATCAAAGGGAGATTTGTAGCATTTCTGAGCAGTGGACTTTCGAGAACAGGGCTTCGTCGACAATAAGAGCTTGGTGCCGGTGAAGAAAGACGATTTAGAGGCTCCGATAATGAGACCCATCGCTTCTGGGTTTGGCGCTGTTAACGATAAGAGCTGCGAGGCCGCCATGAGAGAGGAGATGCGTCTGCTTCAAGCAAGCAAACTGTCGATGCTAAACAGAGAATGAAGTTACGTAGTATCCTGACCTTCCCCGAACAAAGGCATGGTAACTGACAAAACAACACCCACACGGCCGGTGGAGGTGACCCCGACGGTGCATCAACCATCCTGACCTTCCCCACACGAGCGCTGATCTCGTAGTATCCACAAATGGCCGATTACACATGGTTGTAGCGGCGTTTGATAGAGCAAAGCTCGCGGTTTCAACACAAACAGCCCCCAACACCGGAAGCGACGATGTGGCTGCGACGGAACCTTAAACCGATGACCGGTGACCTTGCTTACCCTTGGAGACGAACGTCGGCAACAATGAAGGTGAGTGGGGAGTTTACTGCTAGGGTTTGAAACAAAATAATAAAGAAGAAAAGGCGTCGCACAATTTTAAAAGTCGGGGACGGAAGATTTTGATATCAAAATAAAATTGGTATAAGGTAAGCCATCAAATTTTCTAGGGTTTTGCAAAAATAGAGACTCAAAAGCGCGGCAAAAAGCCGCTATATAAATCTTATTGTGGCATTTGTATAAAAAACACTACTAAAGAAATAGTCTATAACGGTGTTTTTATAAAACGCCGCTATATATAGAGCTTTGCGGCACTTGCGGCGCTTGTATAAAAAACGCTACTAAAGTAATTGTCTGTAGCGGCTTTCCTTAAAAAAACAACGCTATATATAAACGTTATTGCGGTGTTTAGTAAAAACGCCACTAAATTAATAGTCTATAGCAGCGTTTTGTTTAAAAGTGCGGTTGATGTTACAATTTTGCAGCGTTTGGTACAGAAACGACGCTATAAACCTGTTTTGTGGTGTAGACACCCATTTTCGTCCGGGATTATTATATTATATTATATTATATTATATTATATTATATTATATTATATTATATTATATTATTTATTCTATTTATTATTCTATTTATTTATTTATTTATTTATTTATTCTATTATATTATATTATATTATTATATCTATTTATTTATTCTATTTATATATTATATTATATTATATTATATTATATTATATTATATTATATTATATATTTATTATATTATATTATATTATATTATATTATATTATATTATATTATATTCTATTCTATTCTATTCTATTCTATTCTATTCTATTCTATTCTATTCTATTCTATTCTATTCTATTCTATTCTATTCTATTCTATTCTATTCTATTATATAGTATATATAGGGTATTATATAGTATATATATAATATGGTATGTTATGTATTATAATATTATATTATCTATATATATTCTTTATTATAGTATATAGTATTATTTATATATTATTATTATATATTTATTACATTATTCTATATATGTTATATATTATTTACTTATTTATTTCATGTCCAAATTAAAGATAAAGTCCAAGTCCAATCGGTCCAAAGTGAAGCCCAACTGAGCAAGTAGGCCTGACCCAGCAAGCAAGCCCGGTTAGGGAAGGCCTGATCCAATCCAATAAGCTCATCTGCCTAACCCAACAGAGATTTCATGAACCTTAAAATAGCAATAGCACTTCAAGCCTAGAGGCCAGCCAACGCATAACAGTCGGTGAAGGAAACGGTGCATGTTAAATCGAAGTTAATCATAACAAAATCGGGAACAAATATTTCTAGTGATCCTCGGCAAACATGAGCAACAACTCGAGTAAAATGGGGACGAGGGAAACATTCCCCATTATGATTAAAAACAACTCTGTCGGGGGGCTATATAAATACCATAAAGAGAAACCGAATAGCACAAGGCAATACACAACAAAAAATGCAATCGAAACAAAAAAAATGAAGCATCACACAAGGGAAAAAGCATTCAAAAATATCAAAGATTCGGTTTTGACTGCGTGGAGGAAAGAACGGTTGCGAAAACCAAAGGTCGCCAGAAAACGAGAGGCTCGTCAGAAAAAGGTAACCCAGACTTTGTTTTTGGATCTACGCTAATGGGTTTTTTTAGGGCATTTGGACCTCAGTTTTGGGTTCGGATGTTAAGAGGAAGCTTTGGGTAGGATTTTAGGTTCCCAGCCACCGGAGGCAGCGATCGAGCGACGGTCCGGGAGGCAATGCCTCGTCGGGGAATGGTCAGTTTTCGGTCGGCGTGGGGAGAGTCTAAGAGAAAGTTGAGAGAGAGAGAGGTTTTTATTTTGGAAGAATGGTTAAAATGATTTTTTTCATGATTTTCGGGCTATTTATAGGGAGGGCCTTTGTGTAATTACTAAATAGTTAAATTATTTATACAGTCCCTATAGTTTTGATGCGCAATTTATTTTGGTCACCTGTTGTAATTTTGCCCTTGAATTTTGAATTAATTCAATTTAATCTATGAATATATTTCTTATATTTTGCAAATTAACCCCATAACTTTTTATTTTTCCTTGCAGCTTTCATTTAGCATCAATTTAACCCCTAATTTTAAATTCTTTTCAATTTAATCCTCCTTAATTTTTGTTTTTTTTAATTTAATACATGGATTTTTTATTTTATTTTATTTTATCTGTTTAACATTAATTTTACTTTGTTTTAAGCAATTTTAAATTGGTCAACGGTAAGTAATTCAGATCAAATTTTTAAATTTTAATTTCAATGGTAATTTTCACAATTAATACAATCGGGAAATCAAATTGGTACAGAAAGGGCAGTGCAAGGGTGCTAATCCTTCCTTGATTGTAATCAACTCCCAAATCCGACTAATTTCTGGTAAATCCTAGATCAAATAAATGGTAAGTTATGGTATCCAATCAACAAAATTAAAATGATCGGTGGTGACTTCATCACATCAAATTAAGTCGAAACCCGATTTCGGATCCACCGAAGAGCGGTTACGACAGCTTGGCGACTCCACTGGGGACAGGTAAGAGAGTTAGGCCAAAATTTATATAAGGTTGTCTTCCTAAGCAAAATTGTAAGTTTGGATTATAATTTATCTTTTTGATCCTTGTTATTTACCTTTGATTATTATTTTTCAAATAAATAGTTGTATTGATAGTTTTCTAATGATTTCAGTTTTTTTTAAATCATTTATCTCAAGTCATATTCTCGGTTTAAATGGAGGTGAAAGTTAAGCCTTCGTGGGAATTTATTTTTCGTATAAGCCTAGCAATTAACCTTCGGGATTCATATACCTTATGCCTTCGTGTGAATTTATTCTCTGTACAGGCATAAGGAATGTATCCTCTCGAGTTTAACTCGGTCCACATTAGCCTGTGATGGCTTAGGACTGAGGGTATGGCAGGCCCAAGGGGTATTAGCAAGGAGAACTCAGGTACCTCTTTTATATCCAAACCGTGATGCTGCAAGGAATTAGAGCCCACCCCAAAACTTCATTCAAAACTTGGGATGCTTGATTTATTTCCTACTTTATTTTTAATGTTCAAAGCATACGAATTAGAAGTACATGCAGTTAGGATTTGTTCAAGAAAATAACATGCGAGATATAGATCATGTTTGGGTAGGAACAAAAAGCATGTGGGGTAGGAATTTCTGTTTTCATTATTATTCTGATTATTATTTTTATTTTACTAATTTTTTTCCTTTCATTTTTTGTTTTATTTTCTTTTTATCATTTTCATCATTTAAAAGAGATGTTGATCCGCAAAGTGATCGTTAAAACTCAAATAATTTGTATTAATGGAAAAAGGGGTTATAATTCAAGAGATAAAAATTATAGAAGTACGACTATGGTCATAAAAGACTCAGAAGGAAAAATAGATAGCCTGCAAGATAACTATGTGTCAGACCTGGCTGGCTACGCTTCCATCAGCCTCAAACAGAATTATACTCAAGAGTTGTATAACATTTGGGACAGTTGGAAAAAAGACATGAAACAGAGGTTTTGCCAGTGATACTGTGATATTGCACACTTGCTCTATGTCAAGATACGAACCTCTAATTCGAGCCTTAGTGTAATTTTGGATTCTAGGATATAGTTGCTTTACATTCAACCAATAAGATGGTGCCCAAAATTGAAGAATACACTACCCTTTTACATTATAAGGGAATCATAATGGGTCGAGTCTTCATCAAATACATCAAAAGTCAACATTTCAAGAATGGGTTGGCAAAGGATCCAGGGGTTGATGAAAAGTGGGTAACTGACCGGATTCAACACAAGCGTAAAGGAGAAGGAAATAATTGGGCTCACATCAAGCAACTAATGAAGAATCATCCTGAGGAATGGAAGGTGATTGATCTCTTCACACTGGGTATCTATGGCTGATTATCTTTCCTAAAACCCTGGGATACATTGAAGCAGCTGTGGTGGAATTATTCGAACAACTGCCTAAGCGACCAACAATCCTAGCTGAGACCTTTCATTCATTAAATCACTGTAGAAAGACTGGTGGAGGACATTTTATAAGATGCACACAGTTGCTTCAGGTTTGAATCCATAGTCATTTTTCGAAAACTGATGGGATTTCTTACTACCAATTCAGTACGACATACTTACAAAAAAAATGATGAGAAGGTGTTCCAAAGTACAAATGGGCCAAAGTATTTATACCTCGAGGACAAAGACATCGTATAGAGAGCCCCTTGGCTGACTCATACTGACATTCTTTACCGGTGTGGAGATTCAAAAGTAGTAATGTTACTTGGGTTGTGGGGACGAATTGGCTATTCTCCACTTTTAGCACTTCGGCATAATAGGGCACGTCAATTTGTCCCAGGCACACATGAGATATCTGAATCCGAGTTCGCATACATGAGGATAATTACAAGAAGAAAGTCAAAGACGTTACTAATCATGGAACAAGAATTAAACTAAGGGTTCGTTTGTTTCATTTAAAACATTTTTCGAAAAATGTTTTCCTCGTTTTTCAAAAAAACGTTTTCCTCATTTTTAGTGTTTGGTAGAATGAAAATTGATTGGTCAATGTAAAACATTTTTCTGATCAATAAAATTTCCTTTGAATTTTTGGAGAATGACTTACGATCTAATTTTTCATAAGTAATTTTTTGAATTTTTCACTTCAAATAATAAATATTCAAAATAATTTTATTTGATGTATTTAATAATAATATAATATTTTAATATCATTTTAAAAAATATTAATTATTAAAATATTTTAAAAAATATATATTTATTTATATTTTTAACAATATAATATTATATTTTTTAATATTATAATTATATACTCAATTATATTATAATAATATAAGATGTTATATTTTTACTTATTATAAAATTTATATTATTTATTAATTTCATAGACATAATATTATTCAATTATTGAATAATACTATTTATGAATTTATTATTAATATAATAATTTAATAATATTTTAAAAAATATATTTAAAATATATTAATTAATAATTTAAAAAATATAGTATAATACTTTATTTTAATAAATAATATAATTTGTAATATTTTTGTTTCAATAGCATACACTAGTTTTAATATTTTTATTTATAAAATTATAAATATTATTTTAATTTCAAAACATAGTAATTTTAAATATTATATTACATTTAATATTTTTAATAAATAATTTCTAAAAAATTCTTCACGAAAAATAATTTATTCAAAACACCATAAATTGTTTTCCACAAAATGTTTTTCAAAATGGAAAATATTTTTCAAAAAATATTTTTATAAAAAAAGACCATAATATTTTATATAAAATTAAAAATCTATTTAAATTCTATCTAAAATTAAATTAAAATTAAATAATTTCTTGAAATTAACGTATCACCGAAGTAACGACGTAATTTTGATTATCGAAAGTGAACAAGAAGTGAGCACATCGACAGTTTACCTTTTAAAACCCATGCCATTATTATTCACAACCAAACTTCAGAATTGCCAATAATTTCATCAAACTTCATCTCAAGCAAACCATCTCAACTAAATCATAAAAGTAGGAATATGAAATACTATAGATTTGATCCAACATGAAGAATCAGAGAAATTATCTTCTTCATCCCCAATTCATGTCGACCGACTCTTTTCTCCCTTTCTGAAACTTCTTTTATCCAATTCTGAGATCTAGAAATAGATCTCCACAACTTGCTTCAAGTTTCAGGTCCAGAAAAAATTTGTTTACACTACTTTATTTAATTTAATTTAATTTAAACTCAAACTCTGATAATCTTGGCTGCTTTAACAACGAGATTCTCCCTGGCGATGGCCTTGTGACCCGCTGCCTTGTAATCGTAGCTACAATCATGTCGATCCGAGTACCGATGATCCGAACAGAAAAGCTCCCGCATCGACACCTAAACCCGGTCAACCCGACGCGTTTTCTGTAATCGGAACACCGGTTCACCGATTTTTTTTCCGCGATATCGTTTCCTGATCTATTCGATGGTGTTATTGGACAATTCCTTGCTGTTGAAAGCGGAGAAGAATCGGTTCGGCTTTCCCGTGAATGAGACGGCGTAGATCTAGAGGATCAAACGGCAGGGAATTTGAGGCTTGAGACTCTGGCGGCACTCGCATCACCGGAGGCGGCGGTTGTGGTGGAAGAGGAGGATGTGGCGGCGGTAAAACATTTCTGGCACATGTTGTTGGTGGCCGGATTCCCCGTAACACCACAGTTGTTAACGCATAACGTTAAGGCCAAGGTTTTAAAAAACGATCCGCGACCGCGACCGCGATATAGCGGTTTCGCCGTCGTCCGAGTTACCCGCGACGACCGTAATAGCGCCCGCGACAGCCGTAATAGCCCGCGGCCGCAATCACGGTAAATCTGAAATAACCGAAAATGTGACCGCGACCACGATTTGAAACCCTAGTTAAGGCCTCTGGGACTTTGAATTCGGTCTCTTCTTTTTCGGTCCGTTGAGCCATTTCTTCTCCATGTGTTGATAATTTCGAAAAGGGAAGCAAAACGACGATTTGAAGGGGATGAAAAGGAGGAGGAAGATAAGAATTTGTTGTTTGGATTTTGGGAGAGAGGAAAATTAGGGGATTTGAAGGGATCGAGAGACGTTGGTCAGTAATGGTGACGGGATATGGGCCTTATAGAGACGCGTATGATTTGAAACCACCATTTTTATCTATTTATTTATTTTGTCATTTGCACATCTGTATTTTACGAAATTAACCCCTTCGCTTTTGCCCTTTCTGACGTGTTTAATCGTCATTATCATGGATATGGACTAAACTCTCAGATAACGTTCTCGAACAAATTATTTTACGAGATAATGCTCTCCCAAGATTAATTGCTCAAATAGGGTGAAATCTACAGTGTTGGCCGTAGGTCGCCATGCCATCCGGGCGACCTACTAGGTCTCCATGTCTTCCCGGCGAGCTATGAGAGAGATTACATGTGCCATGCACGTTCCAACACGTTGGGCATCCGAGGCCATCCGACCGAGGCTATCCGAGAGAGCTATGCGAGGGAATCCGAGGGCAAGAGGAATAACGCGAGGAGTAGGAGGGAGTGCATGGCGACCTACAAGGTCGCCCGGAGTGCATGGCGACCTACAAGGTCGCCCGGAGGGCATGGCGACCTATGCTTGGGGACGTGCATGGCTGGCCACGTAGTAGGCTGCCCGGAAGGCATGGCGTCCTACGGTCAACACTATAGATTTCACCCTATTTGAGCAATTAATCTTGAGAGAGATTATCTCGTGAAATAATTTGTTCGAGAACGTTATGTCGAGAGTTTAGCCCATGGATATGTATTGGAGTAATATATTACATGGAATGCGCTGTGTGCGCTTTTTTTTTAATATGGGTGGTCCGCGGTTTCAACTACACCGGTAAAAATAAATGGCTAAACTACACTTCTAACCACTTACTTTTATGGTCTATCTCTTTTTAGATATTGAGGTATAAAAAGTTTCAATTTTATCACTAAACTATTCAAATTAGTTATTTATCATTGAACCATTAAATCATTAAAAATCAGATGGTGTGGCATTTTGATAATGACATAGAAGCCCAAAGATTTTTATTTTGTGTAAACATGGTGTTTTTCATCCTTTTTTTCATCTTATCACTTCATCAAAAATTGAAGTCTTTTTTTTATTCATTTTCAACTGTTATCGGAGATCATCATTCTTTGGTGTCTTTTATAATCACTGTAGATACTACTAAACTCATCTCATCGTTCTCTACCATTCTATAAATTTTTGTTTTCTTAAAATCCACTAAATTAAACACAAAACTCATAATTTTAGAGTTTAAGAATTTTCTCGAATTTGATGAGTTTGAGCGTTCGTTGAAAAATTCAAATAGTAAGAATCATTATTTCAAGAATATGAGCAAGAAACAACGAAACTATCATTGTAACACACCGACCCAATACGAGTTCGAGATGTCACATCAATCTTTCAAAACATTTCTTCTATATATAGAGAGGAAAAATTCAGATTTAATTTAAACATTCGAAATAATTTACATATATTACTCAAAAAGGTTACAAAAACTATTCAGAGCTTATACAGTTTAACTCTTTAAATACATGCCAACACTATAATAAAACAAAAAACCTACTATTAATTCTTCTGATCTGATCTTTGCAAAAGTTATGTTGTCTCCTCTGCGAAACTTCTCGGATCCTACGTGTGAAACACTCACACGCTAAGTCATAGACTTAGTGAGACATGTAAATAAATAATGGAACTATAACTACTTAGGAAATTCATGTACATATCATGCAACACAATGTTTATATACACACCTAGATCATCATTAACATGTTAAACATTAGTTATATTATTATCATTAATTTCTTTTATCATATGAGCATGTACTTATCATTTCTATACACATCACAAAACACATATATCATTTCACAAAAGAGCACACATAGCATTATACCACATTTATTTATTTATTCTCTTTAAAGCCGATGTATACTTCTGAGAACTTAAGGTTTGTGAGTACATAGAGGTTGTGCACATATGTTGTCACCACAGCTCGTATAATTTCCACTAGGAGTGCGTAAGATTTGTCCCGGATTACTACTCCTTAAGAACCATATACATATTCCAATAGACCCAATAAGTGTACCGAAGTATACGTTCCAAAGGATTACATATATGTCCCGAAGGACTCTTGGCATGCCAACTATACCCCTAACTCTCTTATCACATAACATGGCCATTTATGAATTATGTTTGTAACATAATCACATAGACATATCACATGAACATATACCCTTATAGTTTCTTATCATATCATATGGCTCATATCTTGGGATCATGTAATCATATCCCTTACTTTTCACATAGCTCAAAGTCATATGGCTTATATCATTTCACACAGTCACATAGATCAATATTATTTAGCTCATTTCATTTTTCATATATTCACATAGATCACACATAGAGATGCACTTACATTTAGACATATGCATGTACTCATGTATATCTAAATATCATATCACTACATGCTACATTTGGGTACTCATATAACCTAATATCAGAATTAGACTCCTTGTAAGTCTTAATTCCATAACATAACTACACTTAATATCATGTACTCACTTTGGTTACTTACCAATACCAAGCTCTTGTTCTCTCTCTTGAATCTTACTCTGACAGCCTATCTGAACTTTGTTTCGATCGATATCTACACGAATACGCAATTTAATGAAGATCAGGATTCAAATTACTTGATAAGATTTATATCAATGCAAACTAAATAAAACTCCAATTTAACTTTCCAACTTAAGTAGTATCGGTACTACCAGCACAGTACTGATACCCCACTTTGATATTGATACCAATATTAACTTCGATGTTTCCTGGTATCGATACCCTCCCACCGGTATCGATCTAATAGTATCGATACTATCACTTCACTACAGATAATTCATGAAGATTTATCCCACTATTGCCTTATGGTATCGACACTGCTCATGTAGTATCGATACCGTAAGCTTAAATTTCATATGTTTTGCTTGTAGTATCGATACTCACCCAACAAGTACCAATACTACTCACCCAGAAAATGCTTCTTAACCCGAAAATTTCCAACACTTTACCCAAACTCTACTTATTTAACTCTCTTTATGCCTTTAAACTCAACTATAGATACTTAACCCGTCTTTAAACACTATAACACCTCATCATCTTCAATAACTTACTATAACTCTTGAATTTAAGAATTTGACTAAACTTTCAATGTGTTTTGAACTCTTTTCTAATACTTTAGACTTCATAATCCTTCTTATGACAAGTTAAATTTTATCAATAAGACTTCAAGAACCTCTTCATACCAACAATTCATTTCTACACCCTTATTACAATCCCCTTTCTAATTATCTCTTCTTGACGTCTTAAACTTATATAAGCTTTCCTTAAGCTTATATAATACCCAAAGAATAAAACCTAACTTAAAAATAAAAGAATTAAACATCTAAAATTAAACTCACCTTGGACCTAGAGAAAACGGGAATAAGAAGAAGAAAGTAAAAAGAAAGATTCTAGATAAATCCCCAATTTCACGTGTTTATCTCCTATTAAAGGAGATAAAATATCTTTTAAGTTAAAATTACCATAATGCCCT
Organism: Hibiscus syriacus; assembly: GCF_006381635.1. Taxonomy (NCBI): domain Eukaryota; kingdom Viridiplantae; phylum Streptophyta; class Magnoliopsida; order Malvales; family Malvaceae; genus Hibiscus; species Hibiscus syriacus. The sequence goes on along the minus strand of NW_024062239.1, from coordinate 464,768 downwards.
TCACTCCTTCTATAATTACTATTTAATCTAATACTCATATATTTCACTTTAAATCCCTAAAATTTTCTATTTTTCCTAAATTGGTCACCAAATTTCAAAAACTTTCATTTTAGTCACTAACCCAGTATTTGGGATGTTACAATCATCATTAGGCAACCATCGGAAGAGATCAAAGCATTGGAAGATTGAATCCTCAAATAGTTTTTCATTGGTTTTGAGTGAGTTCGTGAAAAATCAATTTGAGAAGAAGAAATATGTCAGCTGTAATATCCTGAAAATCAAAAACAATTTTAGTAGGTTCATTTTTACTAAAATTGAGTTTTCTCTAAAAATAAAAATATGGTTCGAGGAGTCACCACCACTCGTTATTTAGGATGTGATTGGATCACCCAAAAATATTTTATCATTTTAATAAAATTTAATTTTAAAAATTATTAAAACAACATTTTGGTCTACTTTTCTAGAAAAACAGGTTCATGAGTCGATTACGTGTAGGGAAGATTAGCACCCCTACGACACCCGAAAATCGGTACCTAGTCTATTAATTATTGTCTTTGCAATGGAATTTATGAATTCAAATTTTAATTTAATTAATGATCTATTTTTAGTTAAATAAATACAATGTTATTTATCGATTAAAATGTTATAGAGAAAGTTAATAATTCGTTATGTCTAACTGGAGAGAGTTAACCACCTAATATAGTGTAAAATGGCATCCCTCTCATTGTCAACTAAAGCGGTGAATTATCAATATTTCTTCTAAAAAATTTAGGTTAAATTGGCAACACTTTAGCATTTCAAACCAAAAGGAAACACCACCTAATATAAGGTAGAATGAAAATTTTCCTTTTTTGGAAAGAAATAAGAACTATTATAATCATACGTGGTTTTTATTTACCTAAGGTTATGAAAAAAGAAACGTTTTATTTTAAAAATTACCCAGGCTTTAAGAAAGATAGGGAACGCTCAAATATTTATAAATATCGAGTCTAAACCACCGAATAGGGTTGAATGACACATCCTCGTTAGTTCTAAATACAAGAACATTTCCCTTTTTACCCTCTTGATTAATTTTAAGATGTCATTATTTTTAAATGGTTCTACTAGAGGATACTTGTTTATTTTAAATTACCAAATTAAACTACTTATGTGCATTAGGATAAATCTCTTCGATAATGTAAAATAAACAAATATTACATTTTAATTTATTATTGAAAAGGATGAGTGATGCGGATGAGGATGAGGATATCGTTTTTATGAGAATATAATGTCATGTAATCAATAAATTTCATAGAAATAAACAATTTAATTACATGTTAAAATAATTAATCGTGCTTATACTATGAACCAAGTTAATTAATCATGCGTATTAAATAAAATGTCATAAAATCAAATCTGTATAATTTACACAAAATGCATACATATAAGAAAACAAATTAATACCATATAATACACAAAATCATGCTTAATAAATATAAAAAGTATAGATAAAACACAAAAGAAGTCAAACAACTTGATTGTAGGAAGAATCTCAACTAAAATAAAAACTGAAAGGTTTAAATAGTATGTCATATAAATCGAGTTGTTCCCTAAATTATTATTCATGATGTTTTTCCCTCTAAAGTTTAAATTGTTACCTAGTTTGTCATTAGTTTGCCCTAAATCATTAACTCCATTAAAAAACTCAAGGGTAAATTACATATCTAGTCACTCAACTATCATGTAGTTCTGTTTTGATCACTCAACTATTTTTTCCTCAAAATCATCAGTAAAATTAAGTTTTTGTTTTATTTTGGTCACCTAATTCGATTCCATTTTTTTAATTTGTAATATATAAAAATTTATTTATATCACATATTTTTTTATCAATATATAAATTTAATTTATTATAATAAATAATATTACAAGGTAAATAATATTCGTTAACGGTTCCTCATGAAAAATTTATGAAAGAAAAGGGGAACAATAATGTAATGTTGCATTTCAACTTGGTTTTTTTGTGGAAGATGTTCAAAACAAGAACCCTATAATTCCAAAGATGGCAAGAACTATCAAAACACACTACAAAAAAATGTAATTGTTGATGGAATTTCGAAGGGAATTTATGACCGAAGTTGATTTCATTAATAAAAATTATGAGAAAAGAGAGTGGTCAGTAAAATGCTAGTCAAAACCAAGGTGGTGTTTGTTTTTGCAGAGGTAAAAGGTCTGTAGTCTGCGGACCACATCTGCAGCCATCTGCAACAGAAGAGGTGGACCAAAAATCTGCAGTCTGCAAGAAGAAGACTGTTTGTTTTTTAACGTCTGCAGACTGCTAAAATGAACTGAAATATAAATAAACTGATTTTTTAAACTTAAAATATTTTTGCAATACTGAGATTTAAATAATTTTAGTTTTACAATACTGAAATTTAAATAATCCATACAACTACAATAATAAATTATTTAAAATAAATCAATCCATATTTTAAAATAAATCAATTCATTCTAATAAATTATTTAAAATAGATCAATCCATACAACTACAATAATAAATCAATCCATATTTTAAAATAAATCAATCCATACAAATAAATTATTTAAAATAAATCAATCCATACTAATAATTATTTAAAATAATCAATCCATATTTAAAATAAATCAATCCATACTAAAAATATTTAAAATAAATCAATCCATACAACTACAATAATAAATCAATCCATATTTTAAAATAAATCAATACATACTAATAAATTATTTAAAATAAATCAATCCATATTTTAAAATAAATCAATCCATACAAATAAATTATTTAAAATAAATCAATCCATATTTTAAAATAAATCAATCCATACTAATAAATTATTTAAAATAAATCAATCCATACAACTACAATAATAAATCAATCCATATTTTAAAATAAATCAATACATACTAATAAATTATTTAAAATAAATCAATCCATATTTTAAAATAAATCAATCCATACTAATAAATTATTTAAAATAAATCAATCCATATCTTAAAATAAATCAATCCATACTAATAAATTATTTAAAATAAATTATTTTAAAATAAATCAATCCATATTTTATAATAATTTATTTTAAAATAATTTATTTTATAATAAATTATTTTATAATAAATTATATTAAAATAAATTATTTTATAATAAATTATTTTAAAATAAATTATTTTATAATAAATAATTTTATAATAAATTATTTTAAATAAATAACCTTATTAAATTATTTAAAATTATTTTAATAAATAAATATATTTTATAATTGTTCTTGAAGAGGTTTGAAGACATAAAACTAAGTCTGCACCAAGAAGAGCTCGCCCAGACGTTTGAAGAGCTTTTGTCTTCTAAAAAACAAACAGTCTGCGAAGCCTAATGTCTGCGCGTGGTCTGCGCGACGTAGACATAAGTGGTTTGAAGAGCTTGCACAGTAAAAACAAACACCACCCAACATTTCCGATGGGATAAAGTAACCTGTCAGAAGTTTACTGACGGAAATCCGTCAGTATATTACCGACGGAACATTTAAAATATGTCGGAATGATATATATAAAAAATACAATATTTTATGTTTCTGACGAACATATATTTTTCATCGGGATATTTAAAAATATAGAAAGAAAATCTGAATTATTAATTTATGATAGATTACATGTTTTTTCATCGAAAATTTAAATGTTAAATTTTTTATAAAAAAAGTAGGGTCAATTTTACCGGGATTCTACTTGAAAAAATTTGCATTCCCTCCAAAATATTATGAATCTAATTTTTTATTTAATTAATTAATATGTCAAAAATTAATAATATAATTCAAATAATTACATTAATTTAAAAAATCAGATAATTATAATAATACTAACAAGTTCATATTGTATTTTGGTAATGCCTTAATAAGAAAATAATAATATATGATAAAAAAACTAAATGCACCATATTAACTAAGATTAAATATGGATTTACAACATATATTTCACGATTCAATGTTTCTAATAAATATATATATATATATAGTTGTACGCTATACATAAAAAAAATATTTAATAATAATAAAAAGTGTAAAATAAAAAGTTTGCGTATTAAAGAATTGTTATCATTTAAAATTTTCAAAGCAACCTACAAAATATAATAAAAGATGTTAGTGATTAGTTAAAAATAATATAATAAAAATATATATTTAAAAAATTTCATTGAACAAAAACTAAAAATTTCATCAATATTGATAATAATGATAATAAAAGAGTATGAAATTAAGAGAATGACTTTTGGGGAGGGAAAATGAGTTAATAAGAAGAAATGAAACGATGATTAATAATGTGGCTGTGAAAAACTTCTATTTCTACATTTAGGTGGATTACATGGACACCTAATATTTTCTCGATCTGTAAATCTAAGCTTGCTTAACGTAAATGTGATGAACTCCAACAATGGTCGCTCAAAATCAAGATAAATAATGTGACCATTTATTAGCCTATCAATATTATACATCCAAGATCGATCCATACTGAATACCAAAACATGTTTCTATTGTATTATTAAATTAAGATACTTAAATTAGTAAAATTTTAAATAACAAATTTTTATTTCTATTTTTTAAATTTTCTAAAAAACCAAGAATAAGGACTTATGGTAATATTATTGTAAATTACTTGTAAAAATTTTGGCTTAATATCACAGTTGTCTCTGTAGTAGACGAAATTTATCAATTTCGTCCCTATCATATTTTTTCATTACTTTTTCCCTCGAAGTTGTTTAATTTCATTAATGTCTACTTTTGACCGTCTTGACTAACAGAACCGTTAATTTCTGCGATGTGGACGTCAACTGTTCCATCTAAGATATCTTTGCTGACGTGTCAGCCTGATGACGTGGCAATAAAAAATATATATATCATTATTTTTAAATAAACAAGAAAATATTGGGATTTTCCCCTAATCCCTAATCAAACACAAGCAACAGTTCTTCAACTCTCTTATCCCTTACAATCTGAAAACCAAAGAAACAAAAAAAGAGTGTTTGCTTACCTTCACCATTCGGTCACATCGGTCGCCCTATTGTCATGGAGGTGAAGAGTCGAAGGGTCTTTCTGTTTTAAAGTTAGGAGACTTGGGTCAACACCGTCAGCATTTCGCCGGAGAGTTTCAAGTTCGGTTGGTTGAGTCCTCGGATTTCATTCAGCCGGGAAGAATCGTCGTCATCCGAGTTTTTCACCAAAACACATCCAAAACCTATTCATTTCTCCCAGCCTTTTGTTGCAAAACATTCAAAAGAACATCCAAAATCCATTTCCGTGCATGGCCATACGACCTCACCCGCGACAGATGAATCTCTGAAGTCAAGTTCCACCGTAAAACCCTCCATAAAGGGTCGTAAGAGGCAGAATTGATGCTATGTTGGTTGTTGTTCATGATATTATTAGCTTGTAGAGATTTGGGTCGATCAGAAAACAACGAACCGTTCTGGAGCAAAGCTCTGTGAGCCAAAGAACGATCGAAGATGAAGATAGAAGGGCGTGGACCAAGGTGGAGAATGATGATGGGGCTGAGAGTACAGCGGAGGCGGCGTACGGATCGTTCAATTGGAAAAAGATTTTCGGATCCATAAAAATTTGTCGATGAGAGGGAAAGTGGGAGGGAAGGAGGGAGCTTAGGTTTGGGAAAGGAAAAGAGGTTGAAGAAAGCTTTGAGGAGAAGAGCAATTGAGATTGTGAGCACGATGATGAGCCAAGTCTCCAAGAGATTGTGTTTGATTAAAGATTAGAGGGGAAATCCCAATTTTGTTACTGATTATTTAAAAAATAATAATAATTTTTTTTGTTATTGCCACGTTATCTGACACGTCAGCAAAGATATCTTAGGTGGAAACAGTTGGCATCCACAGCAGCATAAATTAACGGTTCTGTTAGTCAAGACGATCAAAGGTAGACATTGATGAAATTAAACAACTTCGAGGATAAAATTGATGCGAAAATACGATAGAGGCGAAATTAATTAAATTGGTCTACTATAGGGACAATTGTGACCCTTAACTCAAACTTTTTTAATTATTGTTTTTATTTACATGTAAAAAAACATTATTAAACTATGTTACATGTAAAAATATTTTTTTTTACTTTTTGATATATTTTGCACATTTTTAATTAAAATGCTAATACTAATAAATTGGGAGCATTATGTTTTGAAAAATAAATTAAAACTTACCTTAACTCACAAATTCGATAGAAATTTTTTGAGTTTTGCAAAAAAAAAAATGAAATAAAAAATCAAAAAAAAAATTAAAATATTATTTTTCTTATAGATATAAAAAGTAATAACTATGTTATCAATATCAATTTACACCTTAAAAATCCATTCACCATAAAATATAAAAATTCTGCGAAAAAAAGAAAATGTAAGAAAAATATTTTATAGAAATATATAATAGAAATAAAAATATTGAAGAAATACTAACAAATGGTTTTAAAGGGTCTCAAGGGGGGCCACGCATCTTCAACCAAAACTTGTGGTGTGGTCTCGGGGGAGGGTGCCACGGCTCCAAGCAAACTGGAATTTGGGGTGTTGGGGGGTCCCGGGGGAGGGCTCCAACAACTGGAAATTGGGGGGGGGGGGGGATCCTGGTAGATGGAAAAGGGAAAGTAAGAGTAGGGAATAGCAAACGGAAATGGAACTGGAAATGAGATGATTGTAAAAAAAAATGGTAATTGTTTACAGGTGGTGATAATTAATAAGTTTTAATAGATATAATTAATTTTTGTATGTGGGGTTGAAAAGGAAAATGAGCAGTTGTAGAATAAATCTGCTGTAATTAGTTATTTTTTATATATTTTATTATTTCTGATAAAATGATTATTCGATCTCAAATTAAATTGGTATTTTTTATTAAAGTGAACAAAATTTCTGACAGGATTATTGTTCCGTCATAAATTAAATTGATATTTTTTTATTAAAATGAACAAACTTTATGACAGAAAAATAATTCCGCCGAAAATTACAATCAGATCATAACTTTGTGAAGAAATAATTTATTTTCATCAGTAAATTATGATAAATTTTAAATTCTTTTTCCGTCAGTAATTTAAAATTTTGTTTGTAGTGACGTGAAGAAGTTGAAAGCTAGAGGATGACTCACATAGATGTGGAAAGAAGTCAAAGAACGCAAATGAATGAGCATCTTCGAGTCCTGAGATCTCTCATGCCAGGCTCTTAAGTTCAAAGGGTAATCTCTCGATCGAACACGATTATTTCATGAATCGATCTCTTGTTTTCCATTTTCTAATTCGTATCGGGTGATTTTTGCAGGGAGATCAAGCCTCGATTATCGGTGAAGTCATAAAGTCTGTGAGAGAATTAGAGCAACTCCTTCTGTGTATGGAATCAGAAAAAAGAAGATTGTATGGAGAAGCTTTCAAGGCAGATGGTAGATACATCCATGGGGACTGAACAACATCAACAACCACAGCCACCAGTCTCCGTGAAGAAACAGGTGAAAACAAAACCATGCTTGGCCGATGTTGAAGTGGAGGTTTTAGGGTTTGATACAATGGTTAAGATACTGTGTAGGAGACAACCATCCAACTGGCTAAAGCCATAGTTGTTCTCGAAGATTTGCAGCTCAAAATCCATCACACACCACCACTACCATTGAACAAACAGTTTTATATTCCTTCAACGTGGAAGTACACAATTAATATTTTTATTATCTTCCTTAACTTTATCATTACAAATACAAAAAACAAACAACCGCTTTGAGATTCGATTCATGAAAGCATCTGCATAGACATAAGACATGTATCGAGTGAATCTGGGTTCAACGCAGAAGATATTGCGAGCTCAATCCAACAAATTTTCAGTTTCATTCATTCAAACATGCAATGTAGTGAAATAAAATAAAATCAAATTAGGTGACCAAAATGGAACAAAAACTTAAGTTTGATGATGATTTTGAAAAAATAATAATAACATGACCAAAATAAAACTACATGAATAGTTGAGTGACTAAATATAGAAGTTACCCTTATATTTTTTTACGGAATTAAATGTTTGGGACAAATGAGGTAACAATTTAAATTTAGGGAGCAAACCGTCCTGAAAAATACTTTAAGGGCAACTTGATCCAAATGACATATTTCTAGGAGATAATGAGACAATTAAGCCAAATAGAAATAAAAGTTTATATCAATTAAGGAAACAAATTAAAAAGTTTAAATTAGATAAAAATGGAAAATAATTCAAGGAAAGAAACAATTGAATAGAACCAATTTTTTAAAAAAGTTAAAAAGGTAAAAAAAATTATGTATAACACATAGTAAAGAAAAAAAAATTAAGCTAAATAAGATAAAAACAACAAACGGGAGACAATGAAACTAAATTTAAAAAAAAAATAAAGGAAAATGGTTAAAATAAATTAAATGGAAATGGAAATAATGATTTAAAGCGCATGAGATGAAGTGATGAGATGAGGACGATAACGGTTGCATGAGATCTGCCACTAGGGAAAGCACTGATGTTCTTACTTGTAACTTCCGGGGCACTCAGTTTTTCGTCGGTTCAAGGTCTAGACACTCATTTTCCTACATTCTTTTTATATTATATGGTACTATGTTATATTATATAACTTATATTATATATAGTATTATGTTATTAGCATATATATTATAATATTATATTTTATATATTATATATTATGGTATATATTTATATTATATATTACATATTATATATATTATATATATATTACATTATATGTTATATATATTATATTATATATTATAGTATTTAGTTATATATTTATATATTTATATTATATATTTTATATATTTATATTGTAATACCGTTAACATCGGGTCAGTGAATATAGTGAAAGGATTTAAAATTTTGTGGATTAATTTGAATAAATTGAAAAGTACATGAATTGATTTAAGAAATTGTGTTTAAGACTTATTATTAAGAATGGAAGAAAGGAGGGGCATTATGGTCTTTTAGAAGGAAATGAATTTATTATTCATTCTTTTATGGATATTTATTAAGGGATGAATAAGAGAAAAAGGAAAAAACTGAAAACTTTGGTTCTCTACTCTTCTTCTTCTTCTCGTCCCCGTACCTCCATAGCAAAGGTAATATTTCTTCAAGTTGATTTTTCCTTTCTTTTTTAGGCTGGTTTTGAAGCCTTAAGTGAATAGAAGCTTAAGTAAAGTTTAAGAGTGAATAAAACTAATAGATTAGTAGTTTATTAGTGATTTAAATAAAAGGAGTTTTTAAGTGATTTGATGAAATATAGTAAGTTATTGGAGTTTAAAAGCATTTTTGACTTGTCAAAGAAGTAAATAAGAGATTTGGAGCCTTATAAGTGATTGAAAACATGTTTGAAATTTTGGTGTGAATTTTAGTTTTAAGTGTTTGAAGGAATTGGGATGTTATAAGGGGATTTATGGAGGTAGGTTAGCTAGATTGTGTTGATTAAAGATTAGAGGGGAAATCCCAATTTTGTTCCTGATTATTTAAAAAATAATAATAATTTTTTTTGTTATTGCCACGTTATCTGACACGTCAGCAAAGATATCTTAGGTGGAAACAGTTGGCATCCACAGCAGCATAAATTAACGGTTCTGTTAGTCAAGACGATCAAAGGTAGACATGTGTAATCGATATGAGGAAGGTATCGATACCGTAATAAAAAATGGAATTCCAAACTGCTAGAATGGTATCGATACCGAAGTGGGTATCGGTACCATTGAAGAGAAATATCAATACTGTAGGATGAGTACCGATACTATTAAGTCTGAAATTTTAAGTTAGGATGAATTTTATTAGAATTCGAAAAATAATAGTACTTTTGAGTGTTATTATTTTGTATAAATGTTAGAAAGTATACTACATTTATATTGTATGTGTGATTATAGATGTTTGTGTAGATCGTAATAAAACTCCTGAGTCAAGCAAATAGAAAGGCAAGGATAAAGTAGCAGAATAGTAGGACATCATTAAGGCATAATAGTGAGGCAAACCAGGTGAGTGCATTTATTATATACTTATATGTTATGAGGTTGACTTTGGATAAGTCAACCTCGAATGTTTTTATAAAAGCATGTTTTATCGTATTTTGACATATTTTCATAAAGTTTATGAAAATGATTTTACGAATAATTTTAGAGTATGAACTCCTCTAAAATAGATTGATGAAAATTTATATTGTTTAACAGCTATTGATGTTTCAGAATAAATGTTTAATCTGCGATTTTGATCTTAAAAGCCTATTGTATATATAGGTGCATTTTGTTTAATGCATATGTTACATTTTTTTATTAGTACTATCGACACTATGTGTGCAGCCCACAGAATTCATAATGAGTTTGTGAATTATCGTATCGGCACTATGTGTACAACCCACAGAATTCATAATGAGTTTGTGAATTACCGTATCGACACTATGTGTGCAACCCACGAAATTCATAATGAGTTTGTGAATTACTGTATCGACACTACATGTGCAACCCACAAAATTCATAATGAGTTTGTGAATTATCATATTGGCACTATGTGTGCAACCCACAGAATTGATAATGAGTTTGTGAATTACCATATCGACACTATGTTTGCAACCCACAGAATTCATAATGAGTTTGTGAATTACCGTATCGACACTATGTGTGCAGTCATGGAATTCATAATGAGTTTTTGAATTTTCATATCGCCACTTAGGTGCAATTCATGTACCATGCATTATCATTTAACATACATTGGGCAAATAAAAGAATAATTTAGAAAAATATTGATTGCTAAGTATGACGGGCATACTCTATATTGTTTAGCAGGTTATGTGAAAAAACTTGGTCTACCAAACCAGCTTTATGTATTATTAAAATTTATACAATTTAATTCGTATGTTGATAATTTATGATATACTTATGTTTTGATTTCACCTCATTATTATTATACCTCACTAAGTGAATACTTAGCGTGTCTTGGTTTCACGTGTAGGTATTAGTACGAGCGGAGTAAGGAGTTCAGCTGACATCGTCAATCAAAATTATTGACTGTATGAAAACTATGTCTACTTTTGATATGATTAGATGATATGTAATGGACTTATGATAAATGCTCTGGAAAGTATTTGACTTATGATGAATGTAATATTTAATATGTTAGAATTTCAAGACTATTTTACATACTATAAGTTAATGATTGTTTTATTATTACATTAAAATGTTTTATATATACAAATAAAATTTTACTGGTTTTCAAAAGTGGAAATGTTTTAAAAGTCATGTGACATATGTGACTTGTGTACGGAAACGTATACAGGAAATGGGTGTTACATTTTATTGGTATCAAAGCTATAGATTTAGCCGATTCTCGGCCGAAACCGGGTGTATTTTACTTTAAAGAAAGGGTTTACATGCCACTAAGATGTCAACGTTTCTGATATGGTATCGTTAGAATATGATTGATGTCACTCCTTACTAACTTGAGTTGTTATTATTATTTATGTCCTATTTGATGTCGGAATTTGCAAATTCGCAGAGAGCGATTGATCAAGAAGTTAGATAAGGGTTGGGTAGCGAGAGTAATGAAGCTAATAGTGAGCATCCGATCCCATCAGAAAATGCTAGTGCATCAGTACATCAGGGTATGTTAATGCCAGAGTTTTTTTTAGTTTTTATGCAGGCTCTCGATGCAATCTTAAGAGTTTGGGAGCTCCTGAGTTCCGGGGAGAAGAGGATGAAGGTCCTATGGATGCTGATTTATCACTGCTCATATTTTGAAAAGCTGGGCAGAGCTGTATCTTTACTTCGAGGATCAGCTCGAGTGTGGTGGACAAACACTACAATGTATGCACTACCCTGAGCAAGTGGCATGGCAATTCTTTTAGGATGAATTTAAGAACAAGTACATCGGTGAGTAGTTTATGTGGGTGATGCTGCTGAAGTTTCTTAATTTGAAACAATGTGATCGAGCAATATATGAGTACGAGGTTGAGTATCACAAGTTGAGCCATTTTTCTACTGAAGTATTTCCCAATGACAAGGCTCGACGTGATTGGTTTATTGAGACATTGAAGCCTAAGTTGAAAAATATGATGTTAGCATTAAGCTTGCCTAGCCCGCAATAAATCATAAACCAAGCTAAGGCCATCGAAAGAGCTCAAGAGTAGACTTTAGCCGCAGAGTAGGGTATGTAGACGGGAAAAAGAGTTGGAACGTTTTCAACTTCCTATCATACTAAGAGATGCAAAGGTTCGAGTTCTAGATACAATAGTAGAGATGGTTCTGCAGCAGCTTCGCAGAAGAATAATCAATCATAGTCTTTTGCTGCTAGCTCGGGTAGAGCATATAGAGAAAAAAACTACTCCATGTAAGACGTGTGGAAAATTTCACCATGTAGTATATAGATTTCTCCATGGCGCTTGTTTCCATTGTGGTGAAACTGGTCACTATACTCGAAATTGTCCTAAGAGATCCAGGGATAAATCTGTACAGACTGAGAGATTAGTAGCAGCATCTGATAGAGGCAGAGGAAGAGGTAGATCCAGTGGACAATCTGAGTCAAGTCAGTGACATGAGACACGGGGAGTAGCCTAAATTTATAATAATAAGACTAATGATGATCGAGATGACCCGAATATTTTAATAGGTATATTTCACCTTTTTGATGAACATGTATTTGTTTTGGCTAATCTTGGTTTTACACACTCTTATATTAGTACAAAGTTGATTAGAGCTATATGAATTCCTTTAGAACCAATCTTTAGTGAGATATGGGTCATAGTGCAAGGGTAACAATAAAGAATAAGTATCCTCTTCTGATGATTGATGACTTGTTCATCAATTGAAAGGTGCAACAATGTTCTTTAAGATAGACCTTCGGTCAGGATACCACCAATTAAAGATTAAAGAGGAGGATATTTCAAAGATGACTTTTCAAATGTGGTATGGATATTATAAATTTATGGTTATGACATTCAGGTTAACTAATGTTCCTGTATCATTTATGGATTTGATGAATGAAGTATTCCAACCTTATCAATTTTTGGTGGTATTTATCGATGATATTTTGGTGTATTCAAAGTCAAGAGAGGAGCATGATGCTTATCTTCGTATTGTTCTTCAGAATCTTCAAGAGAAGAAGTTGTATGCCAAACTATCCAAAATGTGAATTCTGGTTAGCAGAGGTTGCTTTACTTGGCTATATAATCTCTACAGAAGGCATAAAAGTAGATCTTAAAAAGATTCAAGCTATAGTGGATTGGAAACCCCCAAAGAATGTTTTTAAAGTTCAAAGTTTCATGGGGCTTGCTGGTTATTATTGAAGGTTCGTGAAGAACTTTTTTATGTTAGCTTCACCGCTAACTAAATTGTTAAGGAAATATGTGTCTTTTGTTTGGACGGAGAAATGTTAAGAAAGTTTTGAAATGTTAAAGAGGATTGTAACAGAGGCACAATGCTTGTACAACCTGAGTCGGGTAAAGACTATGTAGTTTTTAGTGATGCATCTCATAATGGGTTGGGATGTGTGCTTGTGCAAGAAGGGAAAGTTGTGGCCTATGCCTCAAGATAGCTGAAGACTCACGAGAGAAATTACTTAACACATGACTTAGAATTGGTAGCGGTCGTGTTTGCTTTGAAGATTTGGCGTCAATATCTGTATGGTGAGCGGTGCCACATTTATACAGATCACAAAAGTCTAAAATACTTGTTGACTCAAAAAGAACTGAACTTGAGACAGAGAAGATGGATCGAGCTTTTAAAAGTTTATGATGTGATCATCGATTTTCATCTAGGGAAGGCTAATGTTGTAGCTGATGCACTTAGTTGAAAGACTTTTATAGTTTTACGAGCTTTGGATGCATGTATATCATTAAAGGAAGATGGCGCCTTGATTGCTGAGCTTAAGTTAAAGTCGATGATGTTGGATCGGATAAAAGAGTTGCAAGGAAAAGGTGGAAAATATTTGGCAAGAATTGTACAAGTAGAAAAATGTGAGAGAAAAGACTTTGAAATCAAGACTGATGGATGTTTATATTATCGTGGAAGACTTTGCATTTCAGATAATGAAGAATTGAGAAAATATATTCTCTCCGAGGAACATTATAGTCCTTTGACCATGCATCTAGGTGGAAATAAGATGTATCTAGGTGGAAATAAGATGTATCAGGATATAAAAAGTCATTATTGGTGGCCTGACATGAAAAGAGCTATATAAGAGTTTGTTGCAAAATGTCTGATATGTCAGCAAGTGAAAGCTGAACATCAAGTGCCTTATGGATTGCTACAACCGATATCTATTCCTAAGTGGAAGTGTGAACAAGTAATTACGGATTTTTTTTACCTTTGTCACCCAATAAAAAGGACTCAATATGGGTAATTGTGGACAGACTAACCAATACAACTCACTTTATTCTAATTCGAGTAGATTTCTTGATGGATAAATATGGGGAGTTGTATATAAAAGAAATAGTTCGGCTGCATGGAGTACCTGTATCGATCGTATCCAACCGAGATCCAAGGTTTACTTCAAGATTTTGGAATTCTTTGCACGAGGCATTGGGCACTATATTAAATTTCAGTACGACTTTTCATCCACAGACAGATAGTCAGTCAGAGCGAACTATTCAAGTATTGGAGGATATGCTAAGAGCATGCGTGATTGAATTCAAAGGACCATGGGAAAAATATTTGCCTTTAGCAGAATTTGCCTATAATAACAGTTATCAATCGAGTATTAAGATGGCTCCGTATGAAGCCCTGTATGGGAGAAAGTGTCGAACACCGTTAAATTGGTTTGAGCTAAAAGATCGAGATCTAGTTGGCCCGGATTTAATGGAAGAAATGGAAGATAAAGTGAAAGTTATCTAAGATAATCTTAAGATTTCCGATCAAAAAAATTCTTATGATGATCTGAAGAGAAAAGAGATTAAATATCAAGTGAGAGATAACGTATTTTTGAAAGTATCACCTTGGAAGAAAGTATTACGGTTTGGGCGCAAAGGGAATCTGAATCCAAAATTTATTAGACCTTATGAGATTTTAAAAAGGGTCGGACCAATAGCTTATCAGTTAGCTTTGCCCCCCGTTATGGACAAGATTCATAATGTTTTTCATGTGTCGATGCTTAGGAAGTACCGATCAGATCCATCGCATATTATCACACCAGAGGAAATAGAGATCCAACCAAATTTGACTTACGAAGAAGAACCAATGCGGATCTTGGCTCGAGAAAACAAAGAACTGCGTAACAAGAATATTCCTCTAGTTAAAGTTCTTTGACAAAATCATAAAGTCAAGAAGCTACTTGGGAAAGAGAGGAGGACATAAGGAAGCAGTTTCCACACCTCTTCGCATCAGGTACGTCTTAAAATTCGAGGATGAATTTTTCTAAAGGGGATGAATTGTAATACCCCAAACATCGGGTCAGTGAATATAGTGAAAAGATTTAAAATTTTATGGGTTAATCTGAATAAATTGAAAAGTACATGGATTGATTTAAGAAATTGTGTTTAAGACTTATTATTAAGAAAGGAAGAAAAGAGGGGCATTATTTTCTTCTAGAAGGAAATGAATTTATTAATCATTTTGTTAGGGATATTTATTAAGGGATGAATAGGAGAAAAAGGAAAAAGTTGAAAATTTTGGTTCTCTACTCTTCTTCTTCTTATCGTCCTCGTACCTCCATAGCAAAGATAAGATTTCTTCAAGTTGGTTTTTCCTTTCATTTTTGGGTTAGTTTTGAAGCCTTAAGTGATATAGAAGCTTAAGGAAAGTTTAAGAGTGAATAAAACTAAGAGATTAGTGATTTAATAAAATAGGGTTTTAAGTGATTTGATGAAAATGATAAGTTATTGGAGTTTAAAAAGAATTTTTGATTTGTTAAAAATGTAAATAAGAGATTTTGAGCCTTAGAAGTGATTGAAAACATGTTCGAAATTTTGGTGTGATTTTTAGTTTTAAGTGTTTTTTTTAAAGGAAATGAGATGTTATAAAGGGATTTATGGAGGTAGGTTAGCTAGGATAAATGACTTGATGTTTGAGGGCATGATTGGAGATGAAAGTTTAAGATTTAAGTGAGGTATGAGAAAATATCAAAGTGAAATATGTAAAATCTGGGTAAGGGTATCAGTACTGGAAGAATAGTACCGATACTATAAGGTTAAATTGGAGGAAAGAGGATGAACATGATAAACAATATCGATACCGATTTAAAGAAGTATCAATACTGAGGTATAGGTATCGACACCTTGAGGAAGATATCAATACCATAATCAAAAATGGAATTCCAGAATGCTAGAATGGTATCGTTGCCGAAGTGGGTATCGGTACCACAGAAGAGAAGTATCGATACTGTAGCATGGGTACTTATACTATTAAGTCTGAAATTTTAAGTTATGATGAATTTTATTAGAATTCGAAAAATAATAGTACTTTTGATTTTTATTATTTTGTATAAATGTTAGAAAGTATACTAACATTTGTATTGTATGTGTGATTATGGATGTTTTTTGTAGATCGTAATCATACTCTTGAGTCTAGCAGACAGAAAGACAAGGATAAAGTAGCAGAATAGTCAGACATCGTTAAGGCGTAATAGAGAGGCAAACCATGTGAGTGCATTTATTATGTACTTATATGTTATGAGGATGACTTGCGATGAGTTAACCTCAAATATTTTTATAAAAACATATTTTATCGTATTTTGACATATTTTCATAAAGTTTATGAAAATGATTTTATGAATAATGTTAGAGTATGAACTGTTCTAAAATAGATGGATGAAATTTTATATTGTTTAACAACTATCGATGTTTCAAAATAAATGTTTAATCTACAAATTTGATCTTAAAAGCCTATTGTACGTACATTGAGAGTCATATGTGCATTTTGTTTAATGCATATATTGCATTTTTTTATCAGTACTATGTGTACTACCGACACTATGTGTGCAACCCAATGAATTCATAATGAGTTTGTGAATTACCGTATCGACACTATGTGTGCAACCCACAGAATTCATAATGAGTTTGTGAATTACCGTATCAGCACTATGTGTGCAACCCACAAAATTCATAATGATTTTGTGAATTACCGTATCAGAACTATGTGTGCAACCCACGAAATTCATAATGAGTTTATGAATTACCGTATCGACACTATGTGTAAAACCCACGAAATTCATAATGAGTTTGTAAATTACCGTATCAACATTATGTGTGCAATCCACAGAATCATAATGAGTTTATGAATTACCGTATCGGCACTATGTGTGCAACCCATGGAATTCGTAATGAGTTTGTGAATTTCCATATCGACACTTAGGTGCAATTCATGTACCATGCATTCTCATTTAACATACATTGGGAAAATAAAAGAATAATTTAGAAAAATATTGATTGATAAGTATGCTAGGTATACTCTATATTGTTTCGCAGGTTATGTTAAAGCAACTTAGTCTACCAAGTCAGCTTCATGTATTATTATGTTTTATACAATTTAATTCGTATGTTGATATTTTATGATATACTTATGTTTTGATTTCACCTCATTATTATTGTGCCTCACCAAGTGAATACTTGGCGTGTGATGGTTTCACGAGTAGGTATTAGTACGAGCAGAGTAAGGAGTGCAACTGTCATTGTCAATCAAAAGTCATCTCATCGGTAACTGTATGACAACTATATCTACTTTTGATATGATTAGATGGCATGTAATGGAATTATAATAAATGATTTGGAAAGTATTTGACTTATGATTAATATAATATTTAATATGTTAGAATTTTAAGACTATTTTACATACTATAAGTTAATGAACGTTTATTATTACATTAAAATGTTTATATATAGAACAAAATTTTAATGGTTTTCAAAAGCGGAAATGTTTTAAAAGTCATGTGACATATGTGACTTATGTATGGAAATGTATACGGGAAATGTGTGTTATATATATTATATAGTATATATATTATATTTATATATTATTATAGCATATATTATTATAGAATGTATATTATACTATTATTATAGTATTATTATATTATATTATTATTAAGTTATATTTAGTAATATGTTTTTATTATATTTTTAGGGTCCAATTAAGTGGTCCTAACGAGAGTCAAATCCAACAAGGGTATGAGGAAGCCCAACCGAGCAAGCAAGCCTGATTAGGGGAAGGACTAATTCAGCCCAATAGCCTGTCTACCTGACCTAGCAGATTAGGGTTTCAAACTTAGCAAGGGCGCCACACAAATGGCGCATGAGAGCCACACACCAGCATCAATCACAGAAAAATTGGAATAATGTTTTGCTTGAACTCAAACCGGGATGAAATTGGCCGAATTTCTAGCTCAAGAATCAAACGAAGAAAATCTCATCCCTTTCGGGATTGCAACAACCAGAAGTAGCCCTTTTCGAAGGCTATAAAAAGGCCTTCAATAAACACAACGAGGAGGAAACAATCAAGCATCATCGAGTAACAAGCACACAAGAAATCAAGCAAAACAATGAAATCAAACAGCAAGTATATAATGAAAATCCATAAAAAAATCGCAAAAACACAAAGATAAAAGGTTTCGTCACAGGAGAAAATCCAAATGATGTAGAAAAGAAAAAAGATGCTACCGAACTAAGGTAAAACCGAAACTCTAAGTGTAGATCTATGCTTTTAGGGCTCTTGGCTAAATGGTCCGGGCGGCGGGTGGGCGGCGGGGGTTGGCCGACCATTGGCATGATGGGATGAAATGAGGAGAGAATAGAGATAAACTTTTAAAAAAGGGTTTTGGTTTTAAGAATTGTTTTGAAATGAAAAACATTTGGGTTTTAAAGGCTTTATATAGGGGGACCTCTTTGTAATTACAAAAATTTTAAATTATTTTTATAGTCCCTTTACTTTTGATGCATAATTCATTTTGGTCACCTATTGTAATTTTTCCTTTGAATTTTGAATTAATTCCATTTAATCCATGTTTATATTTTTCATATTTTGCAAATCAGCCCCTAACCTTTTTATTTTCTTTCTTGCATCTCACTTTTAGAATCAATTTGACTCTTAAATTTCAATTTAATCCTCTTTAATATTTATATATTTTTTAATTTAACATTTTTTATTTTATTTTACTATTTATTTTAATAATATTTTATATTTTTAATTTAACATTTTTCTTGTTTAACATTAATTTCATATTTTTTAGGCTATTCTAAATTTGTCAAAGTTAAGTAATTAGAATCGAACTTCTAAATTTTAATTCAACTTTTAATTTTTTCAATTAAGACAATCGGGAAATCAAATTGGTACCGAAAGGACAGTACATAGGTGCTAATCCTTCCCTAACTATAATTGACTCCCGAATCCGAAAAATTTTTGGTAAGTTGTAGATCAGATAACGGTAAGTTATGGTATCTGATCGACCAAAATAAAATAATCAGTGGCAATTTCATCGCACCAAATTAAGTCGAAACCCGATTCCGGGACCACTCGAAGGATGGTTACGACAGCTTGGTGACTCTGCTGGGGACAGGTAAGAGAGTCAGTCCAAAACTGATTCCCGATTGTCTTCCAAAGCAAAAGTTGTAAGTTTATATTATAATTTATTTTTTGAACCTTGTTATTTACCTTTGATTATTATTTTTCAAATAAATAGTTGGACTGACGGTTTTTTAATGATTTCATTTTTTTTATAAAAAATCATTCATCTCAGGCTCTATTCTCGAGCTCCAAACCATTTTTAAGTGGAGGCGAGAGCGACACATTTGTGGTAATTTATTCTCCGTATAGGCCTAGCAAGTAACCTTTGAGATTCATATACCTTATGTCTTTGTGTGAATTTATTCTCTGTACTTACATAAGGGAATGTATCCTCTCGAGTTTAACTTGGTCCACATGAGCATGTGATGGGCTTAGGACTAAGGGTCTGGCAGGCCCAAGGGGGCACCAGCAAGGATAACTTGAGTACATCTTTCAGAACCAAACCGTGATACTGCAAAGAATTAGAGCCAACCCAAAACTTCATTCAAAACCTAGGACGCTTGATTTATTTCTTGTCTTATTTTAATGTCCAAAGCATGAGAATTAGAAATACATGTGATTAGGATTTGTTCAAGAAAATAACATGCGAGATAGAGATCATGTCCGGAAGGAACAAAAAGCATGCGAGGTAAGTATCATATGGGGTAGGAATTTCAGTTTTCATTATTATTCTGATTATTATTCCTATTTTACTAACTTTTTTCCTTTCATTTTTTGTTTTATTTTCTTTTTATCATTGGTATCATTTAAAAGTGGCGTTGATCCGCAAAGTGTTTGTTAAACTCAAATAGTTTGCATTAATGGACAAATGGGTTGTAATGAAGAGGTAAAAAATGTAGAAGTACGACTATGGTCACTACAACAAATTTATCAATTTGTGACAAAATTTCTATATGACGTTGCGTATAACGTCACAAAATATCATATAAAATGACATTTTTTTCATTTTGTCATATTTAGTGATTAATGTTATATCTTTTATGACTATTTCAAAAATAGTCATTATATATCTGGCGCTAAAACCTTCCCCCAAATTTTTTGGTGGGAAACCTTTTAATAACATTTAGATAAAATAGTGACGTTTTAAAATTGTCTCCAATATAAAAAAAGTATTAGTGATGTTTTATTATAATAACAATGTGATTTGAATTCACGACGTTGCACATTTGTCACTAATAAATTTTATTCTTGACATTTTGATTCGTCATATTTTATAAAACATTAAAAGTGGTGTTTTATTATTGTCACAAAACTAGATTTAGCATGACAAAATCAACTATTTGTTACTCATTGTTATATCTTTTTTATATAATGATTTTTAAAGACATTGTGAAATTATGTCACTTAATGTATTGCACCAAGAATATTTTATACCTTATTGTGACAGATTGAAATATTTTATACCAAGAGTGACAGTGGTAGAATTCGAACTTAACCTTACAAGCTTAAATTCATGAATCTCAAGCACTTGTACCAACATTATTGGCATCGATCATATTATTTTAAATTTTACAAATTTTCAATAATTTTAAAATAGAATAATAAGAAATAAATATAATTCATATGGTTATTTATAGTACAATCAGTTTAGGGTATTAATATTCTTATGATTACAATAAATTTCTATTATTGTGACAAATTTAATTTTGTCAAAAGTACTTTTGTCACTATTAATTGCTTTTTTGTGAACAAATAGATAAGCGCCACATTAAATTAGAAAAACATATACGGTGGTGATAAAAACAAAACTGTCATAATTAGTAAACTTGTATAACATTTGGTTACAAAATATATTTTGTTTCCATTATTTGACACAAATGTTTCCCTTCAATTTTTTTAGCGTAAAAATTGTATAGTGATAAGTTTTGTAACTATAAATTTTAGTAATTATTAAAGAAAAAATTGTCACGACAAATAATTAGATTCAATTTTTTGTGATAAATTTTATTTTTAGTTATAAATTTTAATTATAGTGACAAAATATATAATCACAAATAATTTATTTATTTTTAGTCTTAAAATTAATCTTTTAGATACTTATTATGGAAAATTTAATTTTTAAATTTATCGTAGGACCACTAAAATCTAAAAATTGGACCTGCCATCCATTTGTGTTACACTTAGCATTCCAAAGTATCCATATATCTATGAAGTTAGGAGCTAATTTAAAAATTCTGGAAAGAAGGGTGGATTGTTAGGTAAATTACCCATTTTTTATAAGTAAAATTCTTGCCTCAACCACCTGCCGCTCCCATTTTTTCGAAACCCTTGATTCCTCAATTAGTTATGGCCGCCATGAATCAACATTCGACCATCCTTTCAGGGGTCAAGTATCTTCGATTCGATTGAGCTCCCTGACGACTAGGACCAACGCTCTTCCGTACCATCTATCTGTCCACTCTATCGTGTATTTTTCCAAGGCCACGTCGTTTGGAGCCTTAAGCATTGTGTTATCATCGCTACCTTATTCCGACCATTTGTCTGATGAATCAAGCATATTTCTTTGGGTAAGACCTCAGTTCTATAATATATTATTTTTGAGTTTCGTCCATCGCCTTATTGCTATGATTAGGAGCCCCTCTGCCCAAATTATTGTGACGTCGTGTTATCATCTTCGTTCTCTGCTACAATGATAATTATTTTCTTAGTTGTATGTGATAGTAATTTCTTTTGTTGTTTTTCCTGGCTACTTTGTTGCACTGTGATTTCCTAATTTTTAACCCAAATCCATTAATCGTGAAAACCCCTCCCCTTTTTCCATATTTCTTAAATTGCAAATTGAATTTTGCAAGGTAGCTTTTGCCTGTTGAAATGTAAGATTGGGAGTGGAGCAATAATAATTAATAATATTATACTTTCACTTTCCATATGGTAATGTTTCATTTAAATTTCGAATATTATTATTACTTTTAATAATTATAACAATAAGAATATGGTAACATGTCACTTTTAATTCAAATCAATTCGACGGTATCCAGATTATATTCTTATTTGTACATAACCTTGTGACTTAATCCGTAATGCCTTGACTTGAAACCTGACTTGTTTAAACGACTAATTTATTGTTAGGCCCGATAACTTTTTGTTGACATTGATGAGATAAGCTGACATTTTACACTGATTTATTTGACTCAACCTAGTTATTAATACATTATTTTTATATTTTTGAGGTGGTCTCGAACTGTAAATGTTAAATCTGAATCAGCTATTGATTAACTAAGATTATTGTTCTCGATTCATGAATCTGGCTTAACATTTTAAAATCTGTACACGCTTATTAATTTGTGTCTCATATTTGTGCTAAACTTATTTGTGTACTATGTACGATGATTGTTGTATGTCACTGCTTGTACTGTTAATATGTAATTATGATTGTTCTGATATAATAACACTGTATGTCTGATTGAGTTGTATGAATGATGAGCATATTTGCTTAAATTGTATGTATGACTGAAATGCATGTTTAATCCGTACCATTTGTAAGTGTTTATGGTTGACCACATATATGTTCCATTTGCACAATTGATAAGGTTATTCGTTCAACATGTATTACTTCACATCCTTTTGTATAGCACATGGATATCTTGATAAAATTGGTATAATTTGGAACATGTATGTATGACATTTTGTATTCTGCACTAGGATTTGTTTAAACTGAGAAAGTTACTGTTTTAGCTTGTTTCCTCTGTTTTAGTTTGTTTCATCTGTTTCATACATTGTTCCTCAAAATTTTGTAAAAACACTGATATGTATATGGAAGTCCAAATTTAAAAAAATGTTTGTTTGCCTCAATAGTAACATGTGCATCGAAACAGGAAGTCAATAATAATACTGCTTGTGAACCCATGGGGTTGTATAGAGAATGGGTTAAAATCAAAGCAATTTTTAGTGGTGAAGAACACAAAGAGGATGCCAAATGTTAGCTTCCTTAAATTGATTCCTTGGTTAAATTGAATTATCATATGGTTTTAGGGGTGAAATAAACTTAATAAATCCGTTAAATTCCTTGGTTAAATTGAATTATCATATGGCTTTTGGTGTGCTGCTCCATTAGGAGCTTGAATTCGAAAAGAGGGAATTGTTCATTCTCTCATGTATTTATTGCTTTAATTCTGTTTTTGTGTGTATGCTACTGAAATATTAACTTGGTAGGGAATTGGATTATCTTAAAGTTATGTACTCTCATTTTGTTGTTTTGATGGTTAGAAATATTATGGCTTTTGCTTGTTAAATTGAATTACATATGGTTTTAGGGTTGGGATAAGCTTAATAAAAGTGTTAAAATTTTTGTTTCTAGCTTTTGTTGTGTTGCCTAATTGTGGGACAATTGTTGTGCATGCACTGTTGTAAGATACAATTGTTTAATTTATTTAAGAATCTTATAATATTCGTTTAGTGATCCTTAATATCAGGTACGATTACAACATTTTGATTTATGTGATTCATATTTTTTTTAATAAATTATAAATTATGTTTATACATGTTTATAATTGAAGAGGAGGTGTGAAACAAAGGCAAGAGTCAGAATAAATGTCAAGTTAACTCTTAATCAAGGATCTCGGGCTTTTGTCGCTAGTCGATATGCTATGGTAAGTTGGACACTTTTAATATTTATTATGAATTTTATTTTTATTTTAAAATCTAATTTTATTTTTCAAATCATATAGCGCAAGGATGATGAAGAACCAAATAGGATGGATTTCTTCAAGGCAACTCATTATTCAAATGACAGAGGATGGACAACATCTGAGGCACAAGCAAAATATGTAAGACCTCACAAAATTTAAGTATTAAATTATAATTTTTGATCTAAGGATTATTTTATTTATGAATGACTTTTTTAAGAGAAAATGGAGTTGCAATCAACTCCAGTTGAAGAAGAGGCAAAGCCCAAGAATATTGATGATATAGTGGATGACGTACTTGGTACGAGACCAGGATACATTCTGGGGCTTGGATATGGCCAAAGCCTAAGAAAACAAATTCAAGTGTAGATACAATCAAGTTAAAAAAGCGTTTGAAGAATAAAGAAGACGAGCTTAATGACTGTAAGTCGAATATTGAATTGATTTAAACTCAAATGGAAGCTATGATATATGCTTTGTTAGCTGCTGGAATTCAAGTGACATGGCTTCAATTTTCAGGCAAACAAATATAGTAAATCAAATAAAAATTATTATATAATATTAATTGTAGTAACGAATGTTGATTATTTTAATTTGTAGCTTTAAGTGATACCACGAACTCAGAATCAACAGAATCACAATTGACACAAGGTTCGGATTGAGATTCCTACAACAAACTATGCCACTAGTTATATTATTGTCATTTTTTTTATTTTCTATAAACATTTAAACCTTTTTATATTTATATAAATGAAATTATTATGTATTTAGTGAAATATTTGTTTAAATCTTATTATTTTGCAATAAGTGAACTATTTTATTTTTTTATTTAGATTTGTATAAATAATTTTATTTTAATATATAATATCATTAAAAATGTGACACTTTTTGGTTTTGCCACTATATTGGTAACATTATTTATGGTGATGTTATGCATAATCATCATTCATAATATTATTAGGTAACGATATATTATGTCACTAAAAATGTGACTATCTCATTTGTCACATATAAGTTGATTTTAATGTATTATTTGTGATAATATAAATTATCAGTAATGAAATATTATTCAATTTAGTGATGTAACTAACAGTCATAGAATATAAATTATAAAGTGACGTTATGCATAAACGTCATTCATAATATTATTCGGTAACATTTATATTATGTCATTAAAAATGTGACAATATCTCTTTCTTCATAGTTCACATATAGCTTGATTTTAATGTATTATATGTGATGATATAAATCATCAATAACATAATTTTACATAATTTAGTGACAAAATTAGTCGTCATTGAATATCAATTATATAGTGATGTTATATATAAATGTCATCCATGCTTCTATTAGGTGACGATATACTACGTCACTAACAATGTAACAATTTTATTTTTGTCAAGTATACAATGAAATTATTGTGTTATTGGTGATGATATAATTTATTAATGAAAAAAATGTACATCATTTGGTGACAAAAGCAATTGTCACTGAATGCAAATTAAACGGTGACGTTATCAATTAACGTCACTATATGTTTAACAATACATGACGATAACATATACATTGTCACTTTTGACATTTAGTGACACACCTAGAGTGACGATCATCGTGACATCAAAATTTACGTCACAAAATACATCTAGTGACGTAAATTGAAGTTTTAGTGAAAATAACCTAGATGACACTAATAAGAAAATTTGTTGTAGTGCCAAAAAAGACTCAGAAGGAAAAGGGAGATAACCTGCAAGATAATTATGTATCAGACCTGGCTGGCTATGCCTCAATCAGCCTCAAACATAATGATATCAAGGAGTTGCTGAACATTTAGAACAGTTGGAGGAATGACAGGAAATAGAGGTTTTGCCAGCAACATGGTGATATTGCACACCTGATCTATGTCAAGATAGAAGAACATCTAATTTGGGCCCTGGTGCAATTTTGGAATCCGGGGTACAACTGCTTTACATTCAACCAAGAAGACATGGTGCCCATAATTGAGTAGTACAATACCTTGTTACATTACGAAGGAATCATAATGGACCGGGTCTTCATAAAAAAATAACCTTTCATGAATAGACTAATAAAGGTTGCAGGGATTGATGAAAAATGGGTAACCGACCAGATTCAACACAAGGGTAAAGGAGAAGGAATTGCTTGGGCTCACATCAAGCAATTAATGAAGAATCATCCCGACGAATGGAAGGTAATTGATCTCTTTGCACTGGGTATCTATGGCCTGGTTATATTTCCTCAAACCCTAATACATTAAAGCAGTTATGGTGGAATTATTCGAGTAGTTGCCTAAGAGAGTGAACCCTACACCAACAATCCTAGCTGAGACATTCCATTCATTAAACCACTGTAGAAGGACTGGTGGAGGATGTTTTATAGGATGCACACAACTACTTCAGGTTTGGATTCATAGTCATTTTTGGAAAACTGATGGGTTTCTTACTTTCGGTTCAATACGACATACTCTCATTTGGAGGAATTCATCACACAACAATGGCGAGAAGACGTTCCAAGGGAAAAATGGGCAAAGGTATTTATGCATCTCCAAGACAAAGACATAGTATGGAGAGCCCCTTGGCTGACTCATAGTGATATTCTTTATCGATGTAGAGATTCAGGAGTAGTAATGTTACTTGGGCTGTGCAGAGGAGTTGGCTATTCTCTGTTTTTAGCACTTCGACAGTATGAGGCATGTTAGTTTGTCCCAGTCACACATGAGATATTTGGATCCGAGTTCGCATATCATGAGGATAATTACAAGAAGCAAATCAAATATATAACCTAGTCATGGAAGAAGATATTCCGTATAGATGTTGTGGCTGTCAAAGACATACTTACTCCAGACTATATGGAATATAGGAAGTTGAGGAAGAATGATATTATTACCTTTCCAGACCATGAAGACACTCGAATCATTGAAGAGCATCTTAAACCAGTTCCCTCTCAGCTAGAGATAGAAAAGAAGGAATTTGAAACTGAAAAAGAGGAACTGAAGAAAACATTGAGAGAGTTAGAAGCTGAAAAGTTCTAATGGAAGCTGGACACCAATACTCAAAAAGATCGAGAAGATAAATTGGAAAAGGAATAGAAGAAAGTCTTCTACGAGTTGGAAGATCTGAGAAAAGGGTATCAAGAACAGGTCCAGAGAAATCCCAGTTTTAAGAGATCTTTAGAGTATTAGAGAGATGAAGTTAGCAACTTTGAGAGGAAAATGAAATGGAAGCGTTGAAAAATCAATTAAGGGCTTCTTAGAAAGAATTATCAGAAAGCCAACACTAGAACAAGCGACTAAAGACCAAGGTAATTGATCTGGAGAGGTCTAATCCAAGGCAACAGGAACAAGACAATAAAGTTATGAATGAGCATATAGCCGAACTGGAGAGTATTACGGACAAGTACAAAAAGCATGTGATCGCTTGTAAATGCATATGCTAAGGCAAGCAATTATGTGCAAGTATACACAATCGAATCAAGTAATATAGGGTAAGTGAGTATCGTCTCCTTAGAGATTGGTCGAAAGTTTTTAATCTCCACCACAACCAGAACTACTTGTCACAAGCTAATTCCTACTATCTTGTCAAACTAGAAAACTATTATTAATAAAACAAGAAAACACTATAAAGTATGATTGCAGAAAAGTTTGGTCGAGACAAAATAAACATGCAGACAATTAAAATAAAATAAAATAAAAAGACAAACGTTGATTTAAATATAATTCAAATAACCTCGCATATTCAGACCTACCACAGAGCACTTGTATTAATCTTTTGTGTTGTCAAACAATTATTCGAAGTTCAGAATGAATTATTATGACATGCTTAAGCTGCTCGACAGGATTACTAAGTATTATTAGACGGTTGCTATGACAATACTACTCAACGTTAACTACAACCCTTGGTTTGTCAGACTGTTGTTATAGCAATACCTCTTAGCGTAAACTATAGTCATTATCTATCCTACTTAAGCATCCATCCCTTTTAGTCGATTGAAACAAGCTCCTTATCTCTAAGGTAGACAAGTTAGAACATCACCATTTCGAATCCACTCTATTGTTCACGTAGATCTATCTTAATTCTCTCGAATCTAAGAATCACTATATAGAAAAAAGGCAATCTCTCGAAGCTCCTACATTGCCAAGACATGTTTTACCAAGACCCCAGGCTATCTCTCGAAGCTCTTACAGTGTCAAGGTAAAATATTCACACAATGAACAAAATAGTCATGAGCAAAATCATAATTCATTATTCATAAAGCAGAAAATAATTGTCTAGATAAAACAAAGACTAACACCAAGTAAGACAGTCATGGTGCTATCAAAAAGTCATCCAAGTATCATCGTTTAATACAACCCAAATACGTAAAGAAATTAAAAACAAAGGAAGAATGACTCCCAAAACTAGGGGCTCTGTCGTGACAATTCTGATCAGCACCGCGCCTGCCTTGGTGATCAGCTTCTCTTGAGACCTGATCACTGCTATGCTATAGTCTGGCTATGGAGGACACCAAGGAAGGTCGGTTGGTAAACGGTGGGGAAGCACTGTAGTTGCTTGCTCACACTTTCAGTAAAGCTCTCTAACTTTCTTCTTCTCTTTTGGCGGCTACAGTTGGATATTTATAGAGGGGAATCTCCTAGGGTTTCGTTAAGTGGAGATTCCTTAAATAACCGTTATTGTTTTGCCCAGACTAAAAAGGAAAGGCGGCTGACGGCTGTCATAATTTTGAGGGCTTGCTTGCACGTGAAGGAAGTTATCCAGCTGGCTTGTGACATAGGCAATTTCATCATATCAGCTTCAGACTTTCCAGATAAACCTTTCCTTGGCGAGATAAATATGCTCCTCACGTTCTTTAACTTCTCTATTCCATTGGTCCTCACAAATTACGTTGTCGCGACTGAAATGTTATTCCTCTATAAATTTCCTGCACATACACAATCCACACAAACCCTTTCTCCTCAACAGCATCAGGTAAACCAAATAAATCTTCCCGAAGTAAAACTTATCCACACAAGCAAATATAACCTAAATGCAACTAAAATGATGTGCATAATTTGTTTAGACAAGCAATAACTTAAGTGAATAGACTAGAAATTGAGTTTTTTTACGGAGTTATCACATCCCCAAACTTAAGCTATTACTTATCCTCAAGCAATGTACAATAGCTAAAAGAAAATTAATTTTTTTAGCAAAGCAGTGTTAAGAAAATCATATGGTTTGAGATTTCAGCCCTCAGCAAAATTTTTTTGTTTATAATCCTAGTTATTTATCAATTTTTTTGGGGAGTCAACTCATCACACCTACCTTCCCACACTCTATGTGAAAGGGAGCATACCTTTCACCCCAAGCTAGTCGGGTAGAGTCATCCTGTGACTACTTTCATTCACTCATATGCCTCTACAACTCTCAATTTCTTATGGAGTTTTTCTGTTTATGCCCTTGCATAGAGGAGTGTCCCTTTTATTTTTCAAGTTTTAAACATTAGGGAGTTCTACCTTAACCTTAAAATATTTTCGATGCCTCGACAAGAAGAAAGGTTTTTCCTAAAAAATTTATTGATTACCTTAAGCAGAGGCAGCCTACAATCGTGTTTGTAAATTTCAATGAATTTAGCCTAGGGTTGGTTCTCTTCTTTAGACAGTCTTAATAATAGTTCTGGCCTAGGAAATCAAATTATGCATTCATCATTAGGCATCCCTAATCAATTCCAAATAATAAACTTAACATGCTTATGTCATGATAACCAAATATTATCAATTGCTTTTTAACAAAGTATGTTGCAATATATCCCCTAAACTTGAGGGATGCATTGTCCTTAATGCATGGAAACTAACTACATGTATCTATATACAAATGCGAAAGAATTTAAAATGCAACCTTACTGTGGTGGTGTAGCTTGATTGGACACCCTTGTTCGGCGTCGTTTAGGAGGAGGGGGACTCTTTGATCCCGAGTCTACTGCTTCTATCGTCAACGGTGATGGCTGAAGGACACAGCCTGCAAGTTCGCTTGATGCATCTCTTGGTGCTCGGATATCGTGTTGGATGTTTTTGTTCTTCAGTAGGAGTGGTTTGTGCTGGAACTGGAGCTTGGCTTTGAGCTATTTCAGGGAATGCGTTGCTTGACGGACGGGTGACTGTACTGGAGCTTGCTCGGGTTACGTCGGGGCTGGAGTGAAATATTCATTGGTGAAGAAGTTGGGTGGAATCTCTTGAGTGCTTTCAGATTTTGAGAAGGAGGAGGAGCTGAGGAACTCGTGTGTGTCGCCATGGCATTCTTCTGGTACAGGCGAGACATGGGTGGCCAGTGGTGGAACGTTTGTGGGTACTTCTGGGGGAACATTCGATGTCGAAGCATGGAATGTGCTACTGCCAGCAGTGTGTTTCAGAATGACGTTGGGGAAAGATGACAGATTATCAGTTGTTATCGAAAGCAACTCCTTGAAAAAGAAGTTGAGTTGTGCGTCCCGTGCCTTAATGTAACCAAATAAGATCTCCATGTAATTCTCAAGGCGCTCTATCTTCTCACGCGTTTCTCGCGTGTACGTGACCACTGCTGCCATTCTTGTTGCGGCAACAGATTTTGCTCCTCTCTCCAGACCTTCATGCGGGGCATTGTCATCGAAACTCATCAGTTCTGATACTTTCTTTTTGGTGATACCCTCCTTGGATTTGATAAAATCCTCAAAGGGCTCATTGGGGACCTTCTTTTTCCTACATAGAGCAGTTATCAAGTTAGGAAATAAGAGATTACCCCAGTTTTTTTTACGCACTCATGGATTTGCTCGAAGATGAGTTCTCCAACATCAATCTTTATCCCGTATATTATCGAGTGTAAAAGCATCAGTGTTTTCATGAGCATGGTTGTGTTATGAGATGTTGGCATAAGTTTACCCTTGAGAAAATGAGTCCATAACTTTACAACCCGGCTTAAGGCTCGGCGATCAACTCTCTTCCTTGTTGGCGCATTCTCCTCGAACTTAGCCTACCCAAAACAAAGATCTTCAAGTACTCCGTCCTAGGTTTCTTGGTCTGCTTCAGCTACAAATTTTTTATATTGCTCCTCCACTTTTCCCAACTTGAAGTATCTGTTGAGTGAAGAAGGGAAAAATCAAAGGAGTTTCCCTCGGACATACACTTTGTGGTTGGATAGGTCTTCGAGATGGGCGTAGAACTCTATGAGCATCACTGGTGCAATGAATTTGGGTGGTGAGCAAACTTCTCCCAGTTGTGCTTTCGAATAACGTCCATGACCTCTGGTCCAAATGGCTCTTCGTCCTCTAATGGAAAGTCGAACCCATATTCCAAATACACTTGCCGTTTTTGGAGGTTTTTGAAGCGTGCCTCGGCTTCGGCTGTTTGGAAACACTCAAAGCTTGGTGTTGGGGTTGGGTTTTTCTTCTATCTGGCCATGATATTTGTTTGGTGCAGTGGGTTTAGCGACGACGATGGGGAAATTTTGTTGAAAAGAAAAATTTTCTTGTTGTAGAGAGAGAGTGAAACACAATGAAGAAGATGGAGTTAAGGGTAGTTTTTTTGGAAGGTTAATGGGTGGTTTCTTTGGGATAATTCGGTCAAAATACAAGGGGAAAAGATTTTTGCATTGATTGCATGATCCTTGATTGGACGTAAAATGGGGGAAAAAGATACTTTCCCTCTTTAATTCTACCGCCCAAATTTTCCTGCCCTAGGATTTCTCTCTTTTCATGCATGAACTATCTCCCCATACTGCCACGTGTACTATGTCTGCCTTTAATAAATAAAGAAAAACTAAAATAAAGCAAAACGGATAATGTGTAAAAAATAACTTAATTTATTTATGTACAAAATTTGGATTTCCCGTTGCCTTGAAAATGGAACCATCATCTCGATTCTTGATTTCTATTGCTTTATTGTTATGAACTTGATGTACGATGAACGGTCCTGACTATCGTGACTTTAGCTTGCCTGAGAATAACTTGAGACGTAAATTGTAGAGCAATACTTGTTGTTCAGAATAAAATTTCCTAGGCAATATTTTTCTGTCATGCCATCGCTTTGTTTTCTCTCTGTATAGGCGGGCATTTTCGTATGCGTGTGCTCTGAATTCATCCATCTCTTTCAGTTCCAAGAGTCTTCTTTCTCCAGCAAGCTGGGCATCCATGTTTAACTTTTTGATGGCCTAGTAGGCTTTATGTTCAAGTTCCATAGGTAGATGACATTTTTTACCTTAGACAAGTTTGAACGGGGACATTCCCAGCTGTGTCTTGAATGCTGTGCGATAAGCCCATAGTGCTTCATCTAGCTTTGATAACCAGTCCTTTCGAATTGGGTTGACCACCTTCTCAAGGATCTGCTTGATTTCTCGGTTAGACATTTCATCTTATCCATTAGTCTGAGGGTGGTATGCCATAGCGATCCTATGTCGCACTCCATATCATTTCAATGGCTTGGCAATTAATTTATTATCAAAATGTATGCCTTCATCACTAATAATAGCTCGTGGTGTTCCAAAACGTGTGAATAAGTTCTTGTGCAAAAAATTTAGCACCTTCTTGGAATCATTTTTAGGTGTTGCAAGGGCTTCAAGCCATTTGTATACATAATCCACTGCCAAGAGGATGTACAAATCTCCAAAGGATGTGGGAAAGGGTCCCATGAAATCTATTCCCCATACGTCGAAAAGTTCAACCTCCAGAATATTTTGCCATGGTATCTCATGTCATTTAGATATGTTTCCTGTTCGTTGGAATCTATCACATGACTTGTAGAATTCATTGCATCTTTGAACAAGGTTGGCCAATAGAATCCGGATTGAAGTACTTTCGCCGTTGTTCTCATTTCACCCAAGTGCCCTTCATATGGTGACGAGTGACATTGAAGTAGAATTTCTTTGTGCTCTTCTTATGGGATGTATCTACAAATTATTTGATCTCCACATTATTTGAATAGAAACAGTTCATCCTAATAATAGTGTTGTACATCATGTCAAAACTTTTTTCGGCCTTGGCTAGATAAATCAGGAAGAGCAATACCATTAACAAGAAAGTTAACTATGTCAGCATACCACGACACATCCGTGACAAATAGAATTTTCTCATCAGGGAATTCCTCTTGAATTTCTGTTATGCCATGACAATCAGTTTTGTTATCTAGTCTAGACAAATGGTCTGTTACTTGATTTTCTATACATTTCTATCATTGATCTCTAAATCGAACTCTTGTAGTAATAATATCCATCAGAGTAGCCTAGACTTTGCATCATTTTTGTTGATCAAATATTTAATGGAAGAATGGTCTGTATGCACAATTACCTTAGTGCCTATTAGATAGGCCTAAACTTATCGAATGTAAATACTACTGCTAAAAGTTCTTTTTCAGTGGTGGTATAGTTTACTTGTGCATAATTAAGAGCACGACTCGCATAGTAGATAACATGAAAGATTTTACTTTTCCGTTGCCCTAGAACTTCTCCAACTGCGTAATCACTAGAGTCATACATGAGCTCAAAAGGTACGTTCCAGTCAGGTGGGACAACAATTGATGCTGCTGAAAGTTTTTTCTTCAAATCTGTAAAGGCATTCAGACAATCATTAGTAAATTCAAATGAATTATTTTGTTGAAGTAAAAGACACAAGGGTTTAGATGTTTGAGAAAAATGTTTTATGAACCGCCTGTAGAAGCCTGCATGTCTAAGGAAACTGTTTACACCTCTCACGTTGGTGGGTGGGGGAAGGTTTGCGATTACTTCCACCTTGGCTTTATCGACTTCAATGCCTTGACATGAAATTTTGTGACCTAATACTATTCCCTCGGTTACCATAAAATGACATTTCTCCCAATTTAGTACTATGTTGACTTCTTCACATCGTTTCAGTACTTTGGACCGAGACATCGATTGAAATCGTCACTTGAGATGGAGAAATCATCTATAAATATTTCCATGCATTCTTCCACCATATTTGAAAAGATGGCCATCATGCATCTTTCGAAGGTAGTCGGAGCATTACACATCCCAAACGACATTCGTCTAAATGCATAGGTACCATATGGGCATGTGAAAGTAGTTTTATCTTGATCCTCCGGTGCTATGGTATTTGATTATATCCTGAGTATCCATCTAGGAAGAAATATAATGCTTTTCTTGCTAACCTATAGAGCATTTGGTCGATAAAATGTAGGGGAAAATGGTCTTTCTTTGTGGCTTTATTAAGCTTCATGTAATCCATACATATGCGCTAGCCCGTGACTGGTCTAGTAGTGATGAGCTCATCATGTTTGCTTTTAACCACAGTCACACCACCCTTCTTTGGCACACACTACACCGGGTTGACCCATGAACCATCAGATATAGGGTAAATCACTCCCGCATCTAACCATTTTATAATTTCCTTCATGACTACCTTCTTCATAATCGGGTTAAGCCTTCTTTGGGGTTCCACCGAAGTACTATGGCTATCTTCTAAATTGATCTTGTGCATGCATATGACAAGGCTAATTCCCTTCAAGTCTGCCATTGTCCATCCAAGAGCCTTTTTGTGCTGTGACAAAATATTCAACAAACTATTCTCCTGCTAGGAGGTTAGATTGGCAGAGATTATCACTGGTAAAGTTTCATTACTTCCTAGGTATGCATACTTCAAATGTGATGTCAAGGTTTTAAGTTCCAAATTGGGTGCATGTTGTAAAGACGATTCTGGAGAATTAACTTTATAAAAATCTAAGGGTTCGAATTTCGTACCTGATCTATTATGAAGGAGCCTCGATTGTTTCTTTGTCTTTCCTTCATATCCTGCCTTGGTGTCGTTTTCAGGGAACACATTGTGTGCTTTATTCAGATTACTGTTGTTAGGGCCATAACTCTTAGAATCATCTTCTAAAAATAGTTCGCCTGGGCCAAGGTTTTTTTGTTCGTGCACCACAACTATAGGGTCGTGGCATAAAGCATTGTATTCATCTAGCTTTAGAGATTCATTGTGGCCAACAGTTGCCTTTTCTTCCTCTTCTATTGAGTCCACTTCTCTAATGCATTGTCTTTCTTCCGAGTCGTCCAAATATTTCATGTAATTGAAGACGTTGATTGTGACGCTTTGCTCTCCTACTCGCATTGTGAACTCTCCCCTTTCGCAATCTATTAAGATTCATCTAGTGGCTAAAAAGGTCGTCCCAGAATGATAGGTGCATTTTTATCGGCTTCACAGTCCAAGATGAGGAAATCAACTAGAAATACGAACTTGTCCACCTTTACTATGACATCTTCTATTCTGTCTTCGGGTTGCACATAAGATTGATTGGCCAGCTGTAGGATAACTGTTGTTGGACAAGCGTGATATCCCTCTAATTTCATAAATATGGACTTTGGTATCAAGTTTACACTTGATCCCAAATCAACAAGAGCTTGTCCTACAAAGTTATTACCAATTGAACATGGTATTATGAAACTGCCAGGGTCCTTTTGTTTTGGTAGGAGTTTGCTGACTGCAGAATAGATTTCTGTTGCCATGGAAACATGTTCTACCTTCCTCTTCTTTGTAGCCATAGGAAGGCATTTTCTCGATGGCTTCGTGTAAGGGCATGTTGATATACAATTGATCCAGAACATCAACAAATTTCTTGAACTGGATGTCATCGTTATGTTTATTTAATCGTTGAGGGAATGGTGGTGGAGGTCCCACATTATCTTCTATTGGTGTTGAGGAATCTTTGGCATTGGCCATGAATTTCTCATTATCTGGATGATGTTTTTCTGAGCCTTCATTTTTTTCCTTCTCTTCGGGCGATTCATCATGTTTCTCATTTTTGACTCGATCCTCTGGTTGTGTTATGTCATGGTGAAAATTTTTTAGCTATTCTCCCCCAAACTTGTCGTTTTGCTTGACCTGTGTTCCACTCCTTAGTATAAGTACA
This sequence comes from Hibiscus syriacus, assembly GCF_006381635.1. Taxonomy (NCBI): domain Eukaryota; kingdom Viridiplantae; phylum Streptophyta; class Magnoliopsida; order Malvales; family Malvaceae; genus Hibiscus; species Hibiscus syriacus. Next base: position 428,739 of record NW_024062239.1, on the reverse strand, counting down.
CTGCATTGCTCCTTTCCATGATGCTTAGTGATTTCAGTATCACTAGGGAGATTTCCTTGTGGGCAAGAGTGTAGTGCCGTAGCAATTTAGCCCACTTGATTCTCCAATGCTCGTAGAGATGAACTATGGCTTTGCAAAAGTGTAGCTTGGCTTTGTAACAAATTTCCTTGGGTTTTAATTGTTGTTGAATACTCGTGCATCAAGGTCTTTGTTGAGGCCATGAAATCTTTTGTCGAGGCCATAAATTCCTAGAATGACAACTCCAAGGAGTTAGTATTGGAATTAGTATTAGAGGAAGAAGTTGTACCTTTATTGTTTTGCCATAGCAGCTGATGATGTTGATTATGAAAATATTGATGGTATGAATTATTATGTTGTGGCCTGTTGTAATTTGCTGCTTTATTGTTATTGTTCCCTTGATTACTCCATGAACAATTTGGATGTTGTCTCCAACCAGGATTGTATGTGTTTGAATAGGGGTTATTATTGCTCCAGTTGTAGTTGCCCACAAAATTGGTGGACTCATGGTTTTTCGGGCATTCGCTCTCATGATGGTTGCCGTGAAAAAATATGCATGCGTTATTGGCAGCCTTGACTTGTCTTACCTCATTAGGATGCTGCAAATTTTTCAACATATTAGTTATGGAAGAAAGTTGAGCCGCTACTGAATCCTTACCCTCTAATTCATATGCTCCAAATGTTTTTCTGCCGGATCCCAATCTTGTATTTGGGAATTGATAGTTATTATTTGCTATCCGTCGAGGATATCAAAGGCTTCCTCGGGTGATTTGTCAAGTAAAGTGCCATTTACTGAGGCATCTAACATCATTCGAGTTGGTGCATTAACTCCATTATAAAACATTACTACTTGAGTCCAATCATAAAACCCATGGTTGACACACTTGTGGAGTAAATTTTTATACCTATCCCAACATTCGTACATTGATTCATCATCTCCTTGGCGAAAACTTGCAATATCATTGCGAAGCTGTGTATTCATATCGGGAGGATTGTATCTGAGTAAGAAACTATTGCATAAATCTGCCCATGATTCCATTGAGCCTGAAAGAACTCCAATGAGCCAAGCTCTCACTCTATCGCGTAGGAATAGGGGAAAAGTTTTAGTTTAAGAACATCTTCATGCACTCCTTGTTGTCAAAATGAATCACATACTTCAAGGAAAACATGAATATGTTGTCTAGCGTCCTCATTAGATGAACAACCAAATTGGCGGATGGAATTTAGCATATTAAACATCACAGGTTTAAGCTGAAAATGAGTTGCTTGTATTTCAGGTGCCACGATGCCTGGATTAAGATCATTAAGAATTGGATTCAAATGGTCTCGTATTGCTCTTGGTCTTGCAACTTGAAGATTAATTGCTACATTGGGATCTTCATGATCTCCTATGTTGTTGCCTTGTAATTGTAGTTGGTTTAGATATTCTCTGGTTCGTTGGTCACGTTGCCTCTGTCTGAACGATTGTTCAACTTCAGGGTCGAATGGTTCCAAGGTTTTACAAGCAGATCTCAGGGCCATGCAATAATAAAAGCCTATAAAAGAAAATAAAATACGTTAAACTATATAAATATAAGGTGACAAAAAAATTTGTTAAGTGAATAAAAAAATTCGTCAGATGCCAATCCCTGGCAACGACGCTAAAAACTTGATCGCTTGTAAATATATATGCTAAGGCAAGCAATTCTATGCAAATATACACAATCGAATCAAGTAATATAGGGTAAGTGAGTATTGTCTCCTCAGGGATTGGTCGAAAGTTTTTAATCTCCACCACAACCAGAACTAGTTGTCACAAGCTAATTCCTACTATCTTGTCAAACTAGAAAACTATTATTAATAAAACAAGAAAACACTATAAAGTATGATTGCATAAAAGTTTGTCCGAGACAAAATAAGTATGCAGACTATTGAAATAAAACAAAACAAAGACAAACGTTGATTTAAATATAATTCAAACAACCTCGCATATTCAGACCTAGCATAGAGCACTTGTATTAATCTTTTGTGTTGTCAAACAATTATTAGAAGTTCAGAATGAATTATTATGACATGCTTAATCTTCCAGATAGGATTACTAAGTATTCTTAGATGGCTGCTATTTAAATACTACTCAACATTAACTACAAACCTTGGTTTGTCAGACTGTTGTTGTAGTAATACCTCTCAGCGTAAACTGTAGTCATTGTCTATCTTACTTAAGTGTCCATCCCTTTTGGTCGATTGAAACCAGCTCCATATCTCTATGGTAAACAAGTTAGAACATCACCATCTTGGATCCATTCCATTGTTCAAGTAGATCTATTTTAATTCTCTCGAATCTAAGAATCATTATCTAGACAAAAGGCAATCTCTCGACGCTCTTACATTGCCAAGATATTTTTTTCCAAGACCCCAAGCTATCTCTCGAAGCTCTTACAGTGTCAAGGTAAAATATTCACACAATGAACAAAACAATCATGAGCATATAAAGAAAAAAATAATTGTCTAGGAAAAACAAAGATTAACACCAAGTAAGACAATCATGGTGCTATAAAAAAGTCATCCAAGTATCATCGTTTAATACAACCCCAAATACGTAAAGAAATTAAGAACAAAGGATGAACGACTCCCAAAACCAGGGGTTTATCGTGACAATTCTGCTCAGCACCGCGCCTGCCTTGGTTATCAGCCTCTCTCGAGACCTGATCACTGCTCTGCTACAGTCTAGTTATAGAGGACACCAAGGAAGGTCGGTTGGTAAACGGTGGGGAAGCACTGCAGTTTCTTACTCATGCTTTCAGTAAAGCTCTCTAACTTCATTCTTGTCCTTTGGCATCTACGGTTGGATATTTATAGAGGGGAATCTCCTAGGGTTTTTCATAAGTGGAGATTCCTTAAATAACAGTTATTGTTTTATCCAGACTGAAAAGAAAAGGCGGCTGACAGTTGTCAGAATTTTGAGGGCTTGCTTGCACGTGAAGGAAGTCATCCAATTGGCTTGTGACATAGGCCATTTCGTCATATCCGCTTCATCTCCTCACAAACTTTAACTTCTCTATTCCATTTTCCCTTACAAATTACGTTGTCGCGATTGAAATGTTCTTCCTCCATAAATTTCATGCACATACACAATCCACACAAACCCTTTCAACTTAGTAGCATCAGTTAAACCAAATAAATCTTGCTGAAGCAAAACTTATCCACCACAGGTAAATATAACCTAGATGCTACTAAATGCAACTAAAATATTGTACATACTTTGTTTAGACGAGAAATAACTTAAGTGAATAGACAAGAAATTGAATCTTTTTATGGAGTTATCAGCAGGAAAATGAACTCCAAATAGTTCCCTTTGATAGAGGACTCCAGTGGCGTTTCCGTTGGGAACAGGCTCAACAAAGGGTGAAGGATAAGGATGTAATCATTCAAAATTTCTTAGAGCAGGTACAAAAGGCAACCCGTTACTTCTATGGCTTGGAAAGAGAAGATGGGATGGTTCGACAAGGTATTCAGCCAGCAACATATGAAGCAAGAAGACTCATCAATCTACTAGAAGTCATTTGGGGTCTAGAAGATCTAGCTAGAATATACTGTTAAATGTTTTTGGTCTTTTAGCAATGACACTTTTGTCTCAATAAAGACTATTTATATTAACAGACATGTATTGGATCAATGCCTCGAAAATTTCATGCATCTTGCATTTTTACATTTTCTTGTATTTTCATTTCTTTACATTCAAAATCAACTAACAAAAAATGTCTCATCATGAAAAGGAACAAGCATTTGACACACATTATCCACACAATACCCGCTCAAAGAAGAAGAAATAGAAGCTAAGATCGCTCAATTGGAGGAAAACATGCTGAAATTGCAAAGAGAACTTGAGCATAAAATAAGTCAGAATCATCAAAATACCCTGGATTCCATCACTAGGAACCAAGATTCATTAGTCAATCATATCATTGCAAGGTTGTCTGTATTGAATTTGCAAGGTTGTCTGTATTGAATCAAATGAATGCTCTTGGGGTAGGGGCATTCGAAGGGGTAGTTGTACCACTCACTCCGTAGTTGGTTATCTCACTTGGAATCTTATCAGGACTTCAAGGGGATTCATATGCTATAAAATCACAAGCTTCTGTAACCAACCTTCAGCATAATCCGGATGATTATCATTTTCCAGAATTTGATGTGGAAGTCAAAGCAAAAAAGATGGAGGAAAAGATCAAGCATTTGGAAGACCAAATGAAAATGGTTAAAGGAGAAGATTACTATTTTGGAGTCGATGCTATAGAATTAAGTTTAGTCCCAGATTTGATTCTTCCTCCCAAGTTCTAAATTCCAGATTTCGAGAAGTTTGATGAGAACAGTTTCCCTTCAGCTCACATTATCATGTCTGTTGCAAGATGATAGGATATGTTGGGAATGACCAGCTCCTGATTCACTATTTCCAAGAGAGTGTGGCGGGTTCAGCCATCCGGTGGTACAATCAACTGAACCGTTCTCACATCAGAACATGGAAAGATCTTGCCAAATCGTTCTTGGAACAATACAAACACGTGAATGACATGAGGCCAGATCGTGTTATGCTACAAAGTATGGATAAAAAGCATAATGGAAGTTTTAGGCAATATGCACAGTGATGAAGGGATTTAGTTGTTTAGGTTCATCCACCTTTGGTTGAAAAAGATACAAGGAAGCTCTTTGTACATACTTTAAAGGCTCATTTCTTTGGACATCTGGTTTCAATTACATCCGAGAATTTTTCATATATGGTTATGGCCGAAGAGATGATATAGACGACTATTAAGCAAGAAAAGATAGATGGAGGCGAGTCAAGCAGAAGACCTCCCATGAAGAAAAAAGAATGAGAGATCAACAACATCAACACTTACAACACTGGAAAAAGTGTTACGATCTCTAAATCAAAACCAACTGCAGTTGTACCGTCAGGTACTTCTAGACAAGATTTGAGGGAACCAATGAAAGAAAGAAAAAATGAGCATTTCAATCCTATTCCCATGACATATAAATAACTTTATCAGCAGCTTTTCGACACACATGTGGTGTCACCATATCTAGTGGACCTCTAAAGCCCCCATACCACAGGTGATATGATGAAAACGCACATTGTGAGTATCATGGTGGTGTCTCGGGACATGCTATTGAAAACTGTCTTGCTTTTAAGAGGATTGTTTAAAGAATGCGCAACTGGAACTTGATTCATTCAATAATTTAAAATCACCCAATGTTGCACAGAATCCTCTGCCTAATCAGCAAGAAAATGGGGTTAATGCAATTATTGAGGAGAAAGGCAAGACCAGAGTTTATGAAGTGAAGTCTCTTCTGGCTTGGGTATGAAGACAAATGATAAATGTGGGGTTTATTCACCGCATCCTAGCACATTTGAGTGCAAAGGTGACAATCATTAGTGTTATTACAACGAGAATGGACATGATATGCAAGAATGTGTCGAATTTAGGGTCTTAATCAAGCTAATGATGGATAAAAAAGAGCTGAAATTTTACAAAGAAAGTAAGGATACTAAAAAAACAAATGTTTGTGCAATAGGAGAAGCATCTGAAAAGGGATACGGTTCGGGCTGCCATTTGATAGTTACCTTAAAGGCAAATATGGTAGACAAGGTATTGGCTAAAGTTGTGATAGTAGTACCAATACCTTTCCCTTACAAAGACGGTGAGCAAGTACCTTGGAAATATGAATGACAAGTGAGTGCCATAAAAGAAGATGTCAATAAAGTGGGGAATTCTATTAGAAGAGGGAGGCGCTACTCTAAAAAATCCAACCAACCCAGAGAATACTTGAGCCATTTAAAGGAGATGAACCAGCAATTAACGAGCCAATAAAAGAATAAGAAGTTGTGGAGTTCTTGAAGTTTTTAAAACACAATGAATACAACATAGTGGAACAATTATATAGTTTGTTGGCTCGCATATTAATGTTTTCTATACTACTAAGTTCGGAGGCACAAAGAGAGGCACTACTGAAGGTCTTGAATCAAACATTTGTTCCAAAGGACATTCTAGACAACAAGCTGGACCAACTGGTTAATAAAATACAAAATGATAATCTTATCTCATTTTCTAATGATGAGATTCCGTCCAGGGGAAGAGGTCGGGCCAAAGCATTACACATTACTACTCATTGCAAGGGGCATGCTTTACCAAGTGTATTAATCGACAATGGTTCCCCCTTAATGTAATGCCTTTGGTCACCCTTAAAAAGCTACCAATGGATACCTCCCATATGAGAACATGCCAAAGTGTAGTTCGAGCATTTGATGGGACAAAAATGGATGTGCTTGGCGAAATTGAAGTGCCACTGACTCTTTGGCCTTCCACTTGCAACATAGAGTTCCTAGTGATAAACATTATGCCTTCGTACAACTACCTTTTAAGAAGGCCATGGATTCATCAAGTTAGGCCAATACCATCAACACTCATCCAGTAAGTCAAGTTTGTTATTCACGGAACTCTTATAATCATCAATGCTGAAGATGACATAGTGGCAAGCGTGACCACTGATGCCCCTTACATTGAGGTGGACAAGGAAGCTCTAGAATGTTCATTTCACTCATTAGAATTTGTCAATGCCATATTTATGGCTGAAGGGGGTAATATTTCCAAACCCGGACTTTCAAAAGGCACCAAGATGGAAATCAAGCAAACCTTGGGGAGAGGTGTAAGGATAGGAAAAGGGTTTGGGGGCTCTCTACAAGCCAGAATCGTCTCCATTTTTCTTGTTGCCAAGCTGGATTAGTTTGGGCTTTGATATCAGCATAGTCATCAATAAAGAAGGAAGAAAATTCAGAAGTTCCAATAAAGAATAAGAGAAAGATTGACTAGAGAAGAGATTCAATGGGAACCAATGGTTTTTCCTCCTTTTCACAATACATTCAGGTCTGGTGGTTATGCGTTTGAGGGAGAAGCAATGATTGCCATATATGATTTGGAGAAATATCTGAAAGACTTGAGTATTAATGTTATAACAATATATGATGCTGAGGATGTTTATAGATCTAGAATCCATCCATTACCGTCGGGGTTCGTACTTAAGAACTGGATTGCTGAAGAACTAACTGTGGTTTTCAAATCTCTTTCAGAGTAATACTCAAACTTTTCCTATTTGCTTATACCCGGGGCAATAGGTGATATTTTGTAAGGGTTGATAAACTATTTTTATTTATATTTCAATAAAAGATGCAATTTCCTTTCTAGCAAACATTTTTTCCTTTCACTTCTTTTTCATGTATATATATATAATACATTTTTTTCTACATTCTGAGTGGGATATTTTTCTTTCGCATATATATTTTCCCCTCTTTTCCTTTCAGGTCTTTAGATGTTAATGATATGGACAATGTTGACCCTGACCCAGAGATCAATTTTGAGCAGCTCAAGTGTCTTAGGGAAATCAATGAATGTGACAATGAAGAAGAGTACAACCTACCTTTCGAATTATTAAGAATGGTGGAAAGGAAAGACGAACAAATATTATCTCATGAAGAAAAAAATTAAAGTTTTGAATTTGGAGACTGAAGAAAAAAAAAGGAAGTTAAAGTTGGCACAACACTTCCGTCTGAAGCAAGATAAAGTTTGATAGACTTACTACATGAGTACAAAGACATGTTTGCATGGTCGTACCAAGATATGCCTAGATTGGACACGGATATGGTGGTCCTTATACTACCAATCAAGCCATAATGCAAACCCGTACAACAAAACCTGAAGAGGATGAGGCCTTAAATACTCCTTAAGATAAAAGAAGAAGTCAACAAGCAGTTTGATTATGGTTTTCGTCAAGTAGCCAAGTATCCAGAGTGGGTGGATAACATAGTATCGGTGACAAAGAAAGATAGAAAAGTACACATGTGCATTAACTATCGAGACCTCAACACAGCAAGCCCTAAAGAAAATTTCTCGTTACCACACATAGATACTCTGGTGGATAATAAGGCCGAAAATTCTTTTTTCTTATTCATGGACGGTTTTTGAGAATACAACCAGGTAAAGATGTATCATGACGATATGGAAAATACTACATTTTCACAATATAGGGAACGTTTTGCTATAAGGTGATGCCATTCAGACTAAAGAATGCTGGGACAACATACCATAGAGACATGGTGACCTTGTTTCATGATATGAAACATAAGGAAATCAAAGTCTATGTTGATGATATGATGATCAAAGCCCAAACTGAAGATGAACACATCGAAAATCTAAGGAAGCTTTTTCAAAGATTGAGGAAGTTTCAATTGGATTTGAATCCAAACAAGTGCACCTTCGGAGTAACATCTGGAAAACTGTTTTGTTGTTAGTAAAAGAGGTATCGAGATTAATCCAGATAAAGTCAAAGCCATTCATAATTTTCCTCTACCATTTACACAAAAAGAAGTCTGAGGTTTTCTGGGAAGAATGAACTATATTGCTTGGTTTATATTTTAGTTACCTAATTTTTAGTCTCCTTAGAAAGAACAATTCTGGAACAGAGGATGATGACTGCCAGATTGCATTCGATAAAGTAAAAGAATTTTTGTCTCATACTCCAATTCTAATGTCACCAATTCCAGGAAAACCATTATTTCTCTATCTATCAATCTTTGAGAATTCAATGGGATGTGTCCTGGGACAACATGATGAGTCTGGAAAGAAGGAAAGAGATAATTACTACCTTAGCAAGAGATTTACTGATTGTGAGGCCAGATATCCACCAATTGAGAAAGTTTAATGTGCTATAGTTTGGGCTACACGAAGACTAAGGCAATACATGCTATACCATACTACCTGGTTAATTTCCAAGTTGGACCCATTAAAATTCATGATGGGTGTACCCACTCTCTCTGGAAGGTTAGCCCGATGGAAGATGCTTTTATCAGAATTAACATTGAGTACGTTAGTCAAAAGGCTATAAAGGGAAGTGTCATATCAAACTTCCTAGCAAGCAGAGCTTCTGAAAACTATGAACCATTGAACATTGATTTCCCAGATGAAGACTTGATGGACATATCTTTAAAGAGGCTAGTACTTCCACATACGATTCCTGAAATATGTACTTTGATGGTGCATCCAATGCATTGGGGCACAATATTAGGGCTATCCTGATCTCACCCATAAGAAACCATTACCCGTTCACTAGCAGATTGAATTTTGATTATACCAACAACATGACATAGTATAAAGCTTATGTTTTAGGAATTTGAGCTATTATTGGACAAAACATAAAGACTTTCAGGGTGTATGGGGATTCTGCCTTAGTGATTTATCAACTCCGAGGAGAATGGGAAACAAAAGATGCCAAACTGGTGGAGCACAAAAAACTCATCTTGGAGTTAATTGAAGAGTTTGATGAAGTCACTTTCCATTACGTGCCCAGAAAAGAGAATCAAATGACAGATGCTTTAGCTACCTTGGTAGCAGCACTCAAAAACTGGTGGAGAAACCGATATGATGCCAATTGACATGCAATCATACGAGTACTCGGCTCAATGCTATCATATTAAAGAAGGAAAAGATGAAAACCCATGGTATCACGACATTCTGTAGTACAACAAAAATCAAAGCTATCCAGAAGAAGCTACTGAAAATGATAAAAAAAATATCAGAATAATGACAGCAGGATATATTTTTGATGGAGAAGTCTTATACAAGAAAAGTCATGATCAAGTATTGTTAAGATGTGTGGATACAAAAGAGATAAAGATGATCTTGGAGGAAGTACATGATGGAGTGTGTGGAACTCATGCAAATGGGCATATAATGGCAAGACAAGTCATGAGATGTTGATACTTTTGGTCCACATTGGAGAGTGACTGCATTAACTATGTTAGACGATGTCATAAGTGCCAAGTCTATGGAGATAAAATAAATGTCCCGCCTCGTCCTTTTCATGTAATAATGGCTCCATGGCCTTTTTCTATGTGGGGCATGGATGTTATCGAACAAATCCATCCAAAAGCTTCAAACGATTATCGATTTATCCTTGTTACAATTGACTACTTTACCAAATGGGTGGAAGCTGCATCATATGCTAATGCCACTCAGTTCATTATTTGTAAATTCTTGAAAAAGGAGATTATATGTCGGTATGGTTTACCAGAAAGGATCATTACCGATAATACAAGCAATTTAAGCAATAGAATGATCGAAGTTGCATGTGAACAATTCAACATAAAGCATCACAACTCTACTGCTTACCGACCAGAGATGAATGGAGCGGTAGAGGGAGCAAACAAGAATTTCAAGAAGATGGTAGAGAAAATGACTGAGACGTACAAAGACTGGCACGAGAAGTTACCTTTCACCTTGTTTGCCTATCGAACTTCGGTGCAGACTTCGACTGGGGCAACCCCATTTTCATTAGCTTATAGGATGGAGGTTGTGTTGCCCATTGAGGTGGAAATCCAATCACTCCGAGTTTTCTTAGAAGTAAAGTTGGATGATGCGAAATGGGTGTAAACTCGATATGATTAATTGAACCTAATAGAGGAAAAGAGGTTGAAAGCCATTCACCATGGTCGGCTATACAAAAAAAGGATGATTCGAGCACACAACAAGAAGTTGAGCCTAAGAGTATTCCATGAAGGAGATCTCATGCTAAAAAATATTTTGCCAATTCAAAAAAACTTCAGAGGAAAATGGATGCCGAATTAGGAAGGTCCTTATGTCGTGAAAAAGACCTTCTCTGGAGGAGCACTAATCTTGATCGAAATGGACAAGCCAAAACTACCCAATCCAATTAACTATGATGTAGTCAAAAGATATTTCGCTTAGAGTGAAAACCCAAAAGGGCACCCTAAATCGAAGAATCGAAAAAATGTTTAGAGTGAAAACCCGAAAGGGCGCTCTAAAAAGACAAAAAAAGAGAGAAAAATAAAAAATGGGTCTAAGATGAAAACCCACAAAGGGCATCTTGAAACCAAGGGAGGATCCAAGTTGAAAACCCGAAAGGGCGGCTTAGGTAATGATCCAGGATTCGCGCACGAGGAGGTCCTGAATCAAGGAAATAAAGCATCACCGCATCTAAGTCTTCAGAGATTTAATAATTTGGGAAGAACTTTGCTCCCTTTCAAACGTTGTCATAATCTTCGAAGTCCCCTTGACAAAAGCACACTCAAATTCATCTAACAGTGTGCCAGTTCAAAGGCGTCCACATTATCGATATCTAGGGCACCTATTTGACTTTTTGAATATTTTCTCTTTTTCAGAATGATTGCCATGTATTTAATTTTATTCGTCATAAATAAATATGGCCATTTTACTGAGAGAGCCCAATTTCTTAGCATCTTGGATTGAATTTAAATAAGAATAATTTATTCACCTTGAAAAAGATAATTGCATAATATTGCACAAAGATTTTCTAAAAAGTACAAGTGTTTGGAAGCTGATAGAGGTTCTTACACAATGCTCGAAAGAATGGCTCAAATACTAAGGAGTAGAAAAGGCATTGATTAAATATCAAAATTAAAAATTTATAGAAGAAAATCAAGACTTCTTTATAAAACATAAATCCCCAAAAAGGGTACCAGTTCAAAGCCCATTGAGGACCAAAAAATCAAGAATCAAGAATCAGAAAATCAAGATTGGCAAGAATCACAGGACGTCAGAGAAATCAAGAATGACAAAAAGAGATTGAGACTTCTCTCTAAGACAGAAAATCATAAAAATAACATATTTTGCATATACATTTTAGGCATACATAAGGTCATCACATCTATAACATTGCACACATGTGTATAATTTTGCAGATTTCTATCAGAGTCAATTTCAACTTCACAATGAAGGATATTGAACTCGAAGAACACTCAAGATTAAAAACAATACATCTTATCCAAGTTAGATTTCAACTTCACAACGAAGGATATCCAGCTCTGAAGAACATTCAATCTGGACTCAACTTCACGACGAAGGAGTCACCCACAATTTCAATTTCACAATGAAGGATATCGTGCCGAAGACATTCGAGATCGATTGAACATCACAACGAATAAGTCATCAAGAACATAGTTCAACCCAACGACGAAGAACTACTTCTCAACTAAGGTCGTCAAGTCAAATTTCAACTTCATGATGAAGGATATTGGACTAGAAGAAAACCCAAGATCAACTATGGTTTATCTCAACTTAACGACAGAGGATATTATTATTGCTCAAGCCATCCTAGATTGACTCAACTTCGCAATGAAGGAGTCAACCACGATTTCGACTTCATGACGAAGGATATTGTGTTCAAAAGTCATCCAAGATTGACTCAACTTCTCAACAAATGAGTCACCTGTAATTCAACTCAACAGTAAGGAGTTATTTACTAACTGAAGTCTTCTAGTCGAATTTCAACCCCATAATGGAAGATATTCGACAAGAGAGTTAACTTCAACATTGAGTCAGATTTCAATTACATAATGAAAGATATTAGATTCACAGGAGCAAATTTTCCTTTGGAATCCTTTCATACCGAACGAAAATTTGTGTCCTTTTATCTTTGTCCTATTCTCATTGCACGACAATGGGCAAAGAGGGGCAGTTGTAGACACTCATTTTCATCTGGGATTCTTTTTATATTATATAGTATTATACTATATTATATAACATATATTATATAGTATTATATTCTATATATTAAATATTATAATATATATTTATATTATATATATTTATATTTATATTATATAGTATATAGTATATATATTTATATTTATTATATTATTTTTATTATAGCATATATTTATTATTATAGAATGTATATTATATATTATTATGTATATTATAGTATTATTATATTATATTATATTATTATTCAGTTATATTTATTAATATGTTTTTTATTTTATTTTTTCAGGGTCCAATTAAGTGATCCAAACCAGAGTCCAATACAACAAGGGTATGAGGAAGCCCAACCGAGCAAGCATGCCTGACCCAGCAAGCAAGCAAGCCTGGTTAAGGGAATGCTTGATCCAACCCAATAAGCTCGTATGTATGACCCAACAGATTAGAGTTTCAAACTTAGCAAGGGCGCCGCACAAATGGATCATGAGAGCCACACACTGGTGTCAGTCACAGAAAAATTGGAACAATGTTTTGCATGAACTCAAAACGGGATGAAAGTGGCTGAATTTCCAGTGCAAGAATCGGACGAGGAAAATCCAATCCCTTTCGAGATTGCAACAACCCGAAGTAGGCCTTTTCGAAGGCTATAAAAGGGCTCCGGTGAACACAACGAGGAGGAAGCAACCAAGCATCATCGAGTAACAAGGACACAAGAAACCAAGCAAAAACAATGAAATCAAACAGCAAGCATACAAAGAAAATCCACTAAAAATAGCAAAATTCGCAAAGAAAAAAGGTTTCATCGTCGAGAAAAGCCAAAAGACGTCAGGAAAGCAAAGAGACACTACCGAACTAAGGTAAAACTGAAACTCTAAGTGTATATCTACGTTTTTAGGGTCTTTTTTAGGACGAATAGGCTTCGATTTTGTGTTTATCGGGTCGGGGAGAATGTTTTAGGTTAGTTTGGATTTTTCGACCATCGACGACGGCGACCAGAACGATAGTACAGGTGGCGGGTGTTCACCGGGGGTTGGTCGGCCATTGGCCGTATGGGATGAAAAAAGGAGGGAGTTGAGAAAGAATTTTAAAAAAGGGGGTTTCGGTTTTAGGAATTGGTTTGAAATAAAAAAATTTGGGTTTTAAAGGCTTTATATAGGGGGACCTCTTTGTAATTACAAGAATTTTAAATTATTTTCGCAATCCCTTTACTTTTGATGCATAATTCATTTTCGTCACCTATTGTAATTTTCCATTGAATTTTAAATTAATTCCATTTAATCTCTGTTTATATTTTTCATATTTTGCAAACCGGTTCCTAACCTTTTTATTTTCTTTTTTGCATCTCACTTTTAGAATCAATTTGACCCATAAATTTCAATTTAATCCTATTTAATATTTATATATTTTTTAATTTAACATTTTCTTTTTTTTATTTTTACTTTATTATTTTTTTATTCATATCTTATATTTTTAATTTAACCTGTTTCTTGTTTAACATTAATTTCATATTTTTTACGCTATTCTAAATTTGTCAAAGGTAAGTAATTTAGACTGAACTTCTAAATTTTAATTTTAATTTTAATTTTAATTTTCGTAATTAAGACAATCGGGAAATCAAATTGGTACCGAAAGGGTAGTATATGGTGTTAATACTTCCCTGACTGTAATTGACTCCCGAATCCGAAAATTTTCTGGTAAGTTGTAGATCATATAACAATAAGTTATGGTATCAGATCGACCAAATTAAAATGATCGGTGGCGATTCCATCAGATCAAATTAAGTTGAAACCCGATTCCGGGACTACCCGAAGGACAGTTACGACAGGTCCGACCAGATGAACCAGTTCTTCCTTTGCCTATCCACTCTATTCGGGGAGATTATTAGATGGACTCGGTTCACCACGTCATCCGTGGCCCCAACCAATAAGGTCCATCTAATAATTTGCTTAGTGATGTTGCATTTAGAAGGGAAGGCGTTACGATGGCATCACTTACTAGTCGGAATCATGGGAACATTGATCGCTTAACTTGGTCACAATATTTACAATCCATGAGGGGATAGGTTTGCAGCAGAAGGGTTCGAAGACCCGATGGCCAAGTTACTGTCCCTTACTCAAGAAGATATTGTGGAACACGAGACTTTTATTGATATTTCGAACCAAATTCAACTTCAAGATGATTATGATCCTAGTATTTTTATTAGCAAACTGAAATCGGACATTAATGAACATTTGAAGTTGTTTAGACCTCGTAATCTATTAGAAGCGTTCCAGAAGACTAGGCAATTAGAGACAGTGTTATACTCGACTTGGGATCTGCTACAATATCATCATTTCGTCCGCCACCAGCACCTAATTTGCATGATTCTATTCTTCTCGGTAGTAAATCATTAAGGGTCTTAAAGACTGATAACGTGACTGTTAATACTGGGGTAAGGTTACTCCTAAAGGACATGGGTCTCCCTTAAGGATAGCTACTCAACAAGGAATTAAAGATTCGGACAATCTATTTTTATCATTTGAATATCGATGGAAAAAGGGACTATGTTTTTGGTGTCCTGCTAAGTATTCTCTCGATCGTCGTTGCACGAGGAGGTCTCAATTACATCAACTACTAATGGAGGAGTTGAAGTTTGTTGACTGCGTGGACTCTCTTGAAGGTAAAAAAATCGACGGGATTGAATCTAGGGAATTTAAATGGTCAAGGGAGCACAACTAATTGACATGGTTTGAAGAAAAAGGGGTCTTTTGATCTTCGAGGATAGCGGACGAGGTAACACACCTTTTGAAACTAAATAAAAAGACAATGTGTTATTGGGTTAGGTCAGGGCCTTATTAGTCATTTGAAATGTGGGTTAAAGTCATATTGGTGGAATTATGAAAATGATTCTTCTTAGCTGTTTCTTCTACAGCTCTCTAATATTTTTATTTCTTCTCTCTCTGCTAATTTTCTGTTATTCCCTTTTTCTACTTCTAACCATTATAAATTGCCTCACTAACCCCACCATTAAACTGTTTAATTCCAGCAAGTCTATATAATTTGATGTCTCTTTAGATACTTCATTAGAGGTTGAATTGCAAAATAGTTGGTCCAAGTCGGCATTCTCCCATTTGTATTGCATTGTAGAGGACAGGATGTTTGTCAATTACTGCATATTTATTTGTATTGTATAGCTACATGCCTGATATTATTTTTCTGGGTAAACTACATTTTTAGTACCTCAATTATCACTTTTATTTTGTTTTGGTCACTTAACTATTTTTTGTTTTAAAATCATAACTAACGTTTAGCTTTAGTTTCATTTTAGTCGTCCGTCATTAAAATATTAACAATAATACTAACGTGTCACAATGAGATGATGTCACATCATCATTGAAAAATGTCACGTTAGTAATTTTATTAATTTTTTAACAGTGAGTGACCAAAATAAAATCAAAATTAAATACTAAGTATGATTTTGAAAAAAATAAATAATGATTAAACGGAACAAAAAGTGATAATTTACCCTTCTCCTTTTTTATCAATACACTGCTTGCTTCCATGGACAATAAATGACGTATCATCAACATCAGTCTCAGGGCTTGGCTCCACCTAATTTGTACATTGGAGAGGAAAATGACGAGGGATTCATTTCTTTATTTCTTTTTAAAGATAAGAAATTTAAGATTAAAAAAAATAGTTAATTGAAGTAGAATAATTATAGTATAAGGTATTGGGAGCTTGTATGTATCCATATCCAAAAATGTGTACACAATATTCAGCACATTACAAATACAGGATCAAAGCATGGGAACCCTCAATATTTCAACAAACAACACTGCTTCTGCTGCTCCCTTTTCACTTCTCATCCCTCTGTAGCTCTGCCAGAGAGACGAGACCCAATACACAGCTCCAAGCGTCCCACTTGATTAAGGGAAGTATGCAGCATTTTTCACTGCCACTCGCATCCATTATTCAAATTTAATCACCAATGGCTACTACATACATTCCATTCCCATTGCTTGCTTTCAACATATATTTATATTTTATCCATCCATCATTATAAAGATGATATTGCACATTATATTGCATAGCCCCCACACACCCCCATGATTCCAAGCTTTGTTTCTCTTGTCAAGAACCCTGCATTTGGTTAAAAACCGATGTTTTACCGACTTGTGGATAGCTAAGACATACAATTACGACATGGAACTACCTGTGCCCCCCAGAAGATTGGTTTGTGAATACACGCCTTTTGATGTGGAGAGCAACAGTAAAAACTGAAGAAATAACTTTGTTCATCGAAGCTGCATATAGGTCCTTGCATTATTTATATATCATGTGTTAGGATCGAAGAAGCTCGAATCGATCAACCGAAAAAGTTGCAAGGGGGTGAATTGGTAAAAATTGTTTAGGGAGTAAGGAGAAAGAAAAGATTTTCACTTAGCTAAACTATAATCAATCCCCTCTACAAGGGTAAAAAAAAGTAAACAAATAAAACCTCTTAAAGCTAGGGTGTTTACAAAATAAAACTCACAAGAACAAAATATTTAGAAGAGAATTGGAATAAAGAGTGAAAAGTTCTTCTCTTGTGTTTAATTGTTTTGGATAAGTGTTTTGACCCTTCTTCAAGTGTCCTCAACTTGTATTTATATGTTGGAATGAAGTTATGGTCATTTATAGCCTTTGGGAGTGATTTGGAGCCGTTTGGGGATGTTTTCTCTGCAAAATAAAATTGCCCAATACAGAGGGTATCGGTACTCCTAAAGGGAGTATCGGTACTACATTTGTTATATTTAAATTAAACTAGTTGTTAACTAGCCGTTGGGCCTGACGGTATCGATACTAAGCCTATGATATCGATACTACTATGTAATGTAGTATCGATACCCTTTGGGTATCGGTATTATTTTTACATTATGGAATTTGACCAATGTTGGTAGTATCGAAACTACCTAGTTAGTATCGATACTTCCCTTACATATGGTATCGATACCACATGAACAGTATTGTTATTGTTCATATAGTATCGATATTGTAAGAACAGTATCTGTACTTCTTTTGTACATGAAAACCAGTTTGTACTCAAATCCACTTTTAAGGACTTTGAATTATTTTTGAAAACTTTGAATAAATTCAATTCAAGTCCAAAAAATATTTTGCCTTAAATTGTTATATCAAAATATAGTTCAACAATCTCCCCTTTTTTGATATAACAAAACATTTGAAAAATTATTTTTGGCAAAACGCCCCCTTAATGAAATATTTAATGAAAAAAATATCAAATGTTAGAAAATGTATGAAAATGTTCAGCTCCTCCTTTTCATTAAGAAATTGATTTTTTTAAACTCATACTTCTCCCCCTTTTTGTTATATCAAAAATAATTCAAATTTAAATTATAAAATAACATTGGAGAGTAAATGGTAAAATTTATCATAAAATCATTTTAAAAATCAAAAGCTCCCCTCTCAAAAAGTGCATTCCAGACAGAAATTTGACTTTTAAGAACTGACGCTTAAGCAAAATTGAATTTCAGATCTCTTTGTAAATTGTTTGGATTTACAGCGAATACGCTTGGGTTTTTAACTCCCTGGGAAATCCTCCATCCCACTTTCGCTTTTCATATCTCCATTCCACTTTCGCTTTTCAGATCTCCTTTGGTAACATCGAAAATTTATAGTCTTCTAACTATATAATTTTGAGTTTATGTTCTTTTCAATTTGCAGCTTCTTTAGTCGAGTCTATTTTTTCATGTTTCTAATTGCTCTTTTGTATACAACGTTTTTCGTTTTATTTTGTTTATCAATTTTTTTTTTCTATTATATCTTGATTTTTGAATTTTGCAGGTTATGGGTTATCATAGTAGATAATATTTTGAAATTTTCTTAACTATTTCTTGCAGGATTTTGAGTGGTTTATTGCTTTTTGTTTATCTGTTGTTATATATATCTGGTTTATATCACGATCTCTGGCTCCATACCACATCTCTGGCTACACCTTTGCAACTCCGAAATTCGATCTCACCACTTCCCATATTAAAGCCCTCGAATTTTTCTGTTGGTGTTTTAAAAGTTATAGATCTTGGGTGTTAAATTAGTTAAATCTGTTTGACATGTTCGAATTTGAATACAAAGATAATAATGACCTCTGTATTTTACTTTTACATATTTAAGTAAGATATAAATTTAATCATTGGTTTCTTGTTGTTGGTCTAAAGTTAAGTAAGATAGTGTTAATTTGTCTTAAAATCCTATTAAGTAACTAAGTAGGCTTCTTAGTACCCCTCAATTCTCTAGTATTTTCATAGTTCCTCATAGCTTCGGCTATAGATGATTACTTGAGGTCATATCCTTCTTTTAGATCCCATAGGGCATATAGGGGGAGGGCTCGACAGAGTGGTGCCAAGGAGACTAGACTTAGAGTTTGTTCGTTGAATGTAGGCACATTAAATGCTAGGCTGTTGGAGCTGACCGACGTACTTAGTAATAGGAAAATTGATTTTGCAAGTATTCAGGAGACTAGGTGGAAAGGGGCTCGCGCCAGAGAGTGTAATGGGTACAAGTTGTGGTATTCAGGCGTAGATAACACTAGAAATGGGGTGGGTATCTTGGTATCCTCTAGGCTCAAGGAAAATGTAGTTGAAGTTTGTAGATACCGGGATAGGATCATGATGATTAAGGTTATTATAGAAGCGGAAGTGGTGAATGTCCTTTCAGTGTACGCCCCACACGTTGGCCTAGGGGATGGGGAAAAAAATTGCTTTTGGAATC
Source organism: Hibiscus syriacus (assembly GCF_006381635.1). NCBI lineage: Eukaryota > Viridiplantae > Streptophyta > Magnoliopsida > Malvales > Malvaceae > Hibiscus > Hibiscus syriacus. Next base: position 409,426 of record NW_024062239.1, on the reverse strand, counting down.
AGTTAGATGATGTACTTAAGAGAATTCCAGAGGACCAAAGAGATTTCATAGGGGGAGACTTCAATGTCCATATAGGTAGTGCAACCGACGGGTACGACGGTGTTCATGGGGGTTTCGATTTTGGTAGTAGGAACGAGAAGGGGCGTATGTTGCTTGAATTTGCTACTGCACATGATATGGTGGTAACTAACTCCTTCTTTAAAAAGATAGATGTGAACTTGATTACGTTCTATAGCAGGGGATATTGTACCCAAATCGACTACATTCTTGTTCGAAATGGGGATCGATGGTCTTGCATTAACTGTAAGGTGTTCCCTGAAGAGGCATGTGCATCACAACACAGATTGTTGGTTTTGGTATTCCACGTACGCCGCGGGCGGAGCACTCATAGGAGGGATAAACTTGATAAACCTAGGATCCTTTGGAAGCACTTACATGGAGCAACAGCTGATGACTTTAGGAGTAAGGTTTTGTCTAATACAGGTTTTGGAACTACAAAATTAAATAATGCATATATGTTATGGAAAATTATGGCAAATTCCATTAGAGATGTGGGCAAAAACACTCTTGGGTTGTCGACAGGGAAGGTCAAGGAACATAAAGAATCGTGGTGGTGGAACGAAGAAGTCCAAACTAAGGTGAAGAGAAAACAAACTTGCTTCAAGGAGTTTCTACAATGCAATGACGATGAAGAAAGATCGAGAGCTAAACAAAGATACAAGGACGCAAATCGGGAAGCCAAGAAAACAGTGGCTAAAGCAAAGGATAAAGCATACGAGGAAATGTAAAAGAGATTAGACACCAAGGAAGGAAAAAACGACATCTTCAGGCTTGCAAAATCCAGGGAAAATATGAAAAAGGATCTAGGTAGCATTAGGTTTATTAAGGACAACAATGGTGTTCTTTTAGTTAAAGATCATGATATTAAGAGGGTTTGGGGTAGTTACTTCTTTGGCTTATTTAATAATGGTGCCTCTCCCTATAGAGATAATATCGTTGATGGGTCAGCCGACCATCATACTACGGCCAATGACTGCCCTACAAGTAGGATTGAGTTTGAGGAAGTCAAAATGGCTCTTAGAAAGATGGGGAGGGACAAAGCTATCGGTCCAGATCAAATTCCTACCACTGTGTGGTTGACCCTAGGAGAAGAGGGAGTTAAGTGGTTGACCAACATCTTTAATATTATTTTAGAGACTGCCAAGATGCCAGAGGAGTGGAGAGAGTCTACGGTGATACGAATCTATAAGAATAAAGGAGATCCCCAACGTTGTGGCAACTACAGAGGTATTAAACTACTCAGCCATACCATGAAGCTATGGGAAAGGGTAATAGAGGCTAGGTTGAGACAGGTTACTAGGGTTTCAGAAAACCAATTTGGCTTTATGCCAGGCAGGTCTACTACGGAGGCGATTCATATACTTCGAAGGCTTATGGAGAAATATAGGGAAAAAAATAGTGATCTTAACATGGCGTTCATTGACCTTGAGAAGGCGTATGATAGCGCTCCCCGCGATACGATCTGGAAGACCTCGGAAACAAGAAGGATCCCAACTGCTTATATCCGGGCTATTCGTGATATGTACTGTAGATCTACTACTACCGTCAGGACTACAGTTGGCGACACCAAGGCATTCCCGGTGGAAATCGGACTCCACCAGGGGTCGGCTCTTAGCCCTTACATCTTCGCCTTGATTATAGACGACATCTATTGTGCGACACCAGACGGTGTTCCATGGTGTATGCTTTTCGCTGACGACATTGTCCTAATTGCTGAAACAAAAACTGAGCTGAATAGTAGACTTGCTACCTGGAAGACTGCTTTGGAAGAAAAAGGTCTAAGGATCAATATTGAAAAGACAAATTATGTATGTTCAAACTTCAGTGGAAACCAAAACGATGAAGATGTAGAAGTATGCATAGAAGGACACATTAACCCCTCAAATGATTGTTTCAAGTACCTAGGGTCTATGATACATAAAGATGGGGGTGTAGATGAAGACGTTACACACCGTATAAAGGCGGGATGGCTAAAGTGGAGGGCTTCTACTGGAGTTTTGTGTGACAAGAAGGTGCCTCTAAAACTAAAGGGAAATTTTTATAGAATGGCAATAAGACCAGCGTTGCTGTATGGATCAGAATGTTGGGCAATCAAGAAGGATCACGTAAGGAGGATGGAGGCCACAGAAATGAGAATGCTTCGATGGACATGTGGTAGGACTCTGTGGGACATGACACCTAACTCTGCTATTAGGATGTACTTGGGGGTGGTGCCTGTATCCGAAAAATTGAGGGAGGGAAGACTACGGTGGTTTGGGTATGTCCTTAGGCGACAACCGTCGGATACGGTCAGGAGGGTAGAGTCGATTACAGTCGACGGTGTGAGAAGAAGAGGACGACCAAGACGGAAGTGGGAAGACTGCTTGAGAACTGATTTGAAGGAATTAGCCCTTACCGAGGACATGACCTCTGATAGGAAAGTATGGAGACTTAAGACCAGGGTAGTCGAGTAGTGCGGTTCACAGCCATAGGGTGTAACATCTTTGTCTTATTTTTAATGTCTTTGTAGTACTTTCCATGAATTCTACTTTATACATGTTTCTGTCATTGAAATGTATGAAGGCTTAGAACTAGGGTATCGGAGTAGTGTTGCATTAGTTTAAGAATTAACTCATTTGAATTTATTCCTTCTCGTAGCTTGCTATTATTGACTTTTGTGTATCATTTCTATTCATGTTTCCTCTTTTTAAATTTAGCTAGGTCTTACATTTTCAGTCTATATGCAGAGATTTCTATGTAGGGAATTATTTGCAGGGAATTATTTACAGGGATTACTCCCCATTACAGACGCACATATCAAGACTACATATGAAGTCTGTTCATCTATGTATTTTATTTATTTATACACACATTTGTATCTTATCTTTATTTTTTATTTTCTGACTGCTGGAGGTCTTCCACGGAAGCTGCTCTCAACCTGGCGTTGGGGTCAGCCTACTACCCTACCTCCCCCTTACCCCATTGCATATGGGAATCAGGGTTTTGTTGTTGTTGTTGTTGTTTATACAATAGAAAATGTTGAAATTAAGTGTATATGCATAAAGCTTTCCAAAAATGTTATGCAATTGAAAATTTTGATATCAATTGTTAGAGAGATATCATTTTCATTTTAAACCAATGCATAAACATTTAAAATTTATGTCAAAAACTTAAAATTTTAAAATCAAATCATTTGGAAAATTAGTATTAATTGTTAGAGATATATATTATTTGCATTTAAACCCAATTTTGACCAAAATTCATTATGATGAACTAAAATTATGAAACATTATTAAAACTTTAAAATGTTCATCATAACACATTTTTCAACATACATGAGATCGAAAACAAAAAGCCATTTAAAATCAAAACTCATGCATGCATATTCTAATTGAGCAACCAATTATGCAAAATTAAAAAGCTTTTAAGCTTAGAGGTTACCCATTCCTTTTCGAGTGTGGCTAGAGCATCTTGATTTCTTCATTTTCATCATCATTGCTCCCACACTCCTACAAGAGACATTTAAGTAGATTTTGGTATCCAAATTGCTTTGGATACTTTAACGTTAGTTTCAATGCCCCTTGTTCCCTTAGGGACCCATACATGTCTAATTTTAAAAGATTTTATTTTCTTTATAGGACAAGCATGTTCCATATGACCATGAAAATGGCAATGTGAGCATTTTGTCATTTTTAAACATAATGAGTTGTTTTTAGAAATTAATAATTTTTCTTTTGTTAAGCTCCCAAGCTTAACTTTCAAATCAAAGTTCTCTTTTTATAAATCATTGATTTTGACTTTTGCAATTCATGGTCTTAAATTCTAAATACAACTCATTGTAAGCAACTTGTAACTCATCAAAAGAATAATAATCAAATTCATTTGAGTTAGAAGTTACCATTGAATCTTCATTGATGGCCATGAGGCATAGGTTGGCTATTTCATCTTCATCATTGGAGTCATCTTCATCACTCCAAGTTGCCACAAATGTCTTTTTCTTACTTGATCCCTTCTTGTTTAGGAGGGGACATTCATACTTGACATGCCCCATTCTTTGACAATTAAAGCACATCGGAAGACTCTTCTTTTTGCTTGATTCATGCTTCACTTCCTTGGAAGTCATGAATCTCTTGAATCTTTAAAGAGCTTGGCCATCTCTTCTTCTTCTTCATCATCGTCTTCATTCACCTTCATTTGAATCTTAATTGCTCTCATTGGTGGACTTGAAGGCAATTTCTACCTCCTTATTCTTCTAGTTTTGCTTCTCCTCATCTTCTTCCTCTTCCTTAACCCTCAACTCATGAGTGAGAAGAGAACCAATAAGTTCATCGAGATTGAGAGACTTTAGGTTTTTAGCTTCGATAATCACCATCTTCTTCGATTACCAAGACTTTGGAAGATAGTAGATCATCTTCCACACAAGTTTCTCATTAGGGATTAATTCTCCAAATCCCTTGAGACTGTTGACAATCACGAAAAATTTATCCGTCATAGCTTTGATGTTTTCATCGGGTTTTATTGTGAAATTCTCATAGCTATGGTTGAAAAGGCTTATCTTAGTTTCCTTCACTTCATCGGTTTCTTCATGAGTGACTTGGAGCTTATCTCATATCTCATTGGCATTGGAAAAAAAAAGGAGACTCTTCCATATTCATCTGGGCCTAATGCACAAAAGAGAATGTGCATAGCCTTAGCATTGAGTTGGAACTTCTTCTTCACTTCATCACTCCAATCGTCCATCTCACCGGTTGGAATGATATATCCTTTCATGATAGAGTTCCAAGCTCCTAGACCATTTGATTGAATGAAGAGCATCATCACATTCTTCCAATAGGCATAGTTTGCTCCATTGAAGTAAGGTGGCTTGTTGACCGATTATGAATCTTCAATGTAATAGGCCGGAGGTTCAAGTCATCTCTTTGTCGGTTGCGTTGGTAATCAGTAGAGCATCTTCGAAGATTGTCTTAAGGTGGTTAAACCTTCAAATGAGTCAAGCTCTGATACTAATTGTTATTATAGAAGAAGCTCGAATCGATCAACCAAAAAAGTTACAAGGGGGTGAATTGGTAAAAATTATTTAGGGAGTAAAGAGAAAGAATAGATAGAAACTTTTGCACAATGATTTATAGTGGTTCGACTTCTCAACTAAGGCTACCTCCACTACCTTAGCTCCTCACTAAGGATTGTCTAACAAATTCACTAATTTGTTCTTTCTTTTTCAATGATCAACACAGTTCCCTAGTTTTTCGCTTGGCTAAACTAGAACCAATCCCCTTTACAAAGGTAAAAAGAAGTAAACAAATAAAACCTCTTAAAGGTAGGGTGTTTACAAAATAAAGCTCACAAGAACAAAATATTTACAAAAAAATTGGAATAAAGAGTGAAAAGCTATTCTCTTGTGTTTAATTGCTTGAACATGTGTTCTGACCCTTCTTCAAGTGTCCTCAACTTGTATTTATATGTTGGAATGAAGTTATGGTCGTTTATAGCCGTTGGGAGTGATTTGGAGCCGTATGGGATATTTTCTCTGCAAAATAAAACTGTCAGTACAGAGGGTATCGATACTCCTAAAGTAAGTATCGGTACTACCTTTTTTATATTTAAATTAAATTAGTCGTTAACTAGCCGTTGGGCCTGACAATATCGACACTAAACATATGGTATCGATACTACTATGTAAAGTAGTATTGGTACCCCTTTGGGTATCGGTACCATTTTTGCATTCTGGAATTTAAGCAATGCTGGTAGTATCGATACTACCTAGTTAGTATCGATACTTCCCTTACCTATGGCATCGGTACCACGTGAACAATATTGATAATGTTCATATAGTATCGATACTGTAAGAACAATATCGATACTTCTTTTGTACGTGAAAATCAGTTTGTGCTCAAATCCACTTTTAAAGACTTTGAATTATTTTTGAAAACTTTGAATAAATTCAATTCAAGTCCAAAAAACATTTTGCCTTTGTAAACACCATTTTTTTTATTATTTGTTAGGTTTTGTGTTTTATTATTATTTTATTATGTAAAAAAAGGATTATAATATTGTTAGAGTTGGGGTTATTAATACCTCAACCTCCTTGTAAAATCAAACACACAGACTTTTCCTTTAAAAAGATGAAATGAAAAGAAGTTTATTTAACTTTTTTGCTATGCATTTTTTCTTTATTTTTTTACAGTTTTAATTTCTATTGGCTTTTCTTTTTTGGTTTTCTCACTTGGCTTTTTCTATTGGTTTTCGTGTGTTCATGGGTTGCAGGTGGTGTGGCCACCGTTGAGCGGTGGCTGTGTTAGAGAGGACGGATCGTGGCCTAGTAGCGTCAGACGTTGGTGGTCGGCGAGAGAGCCATTTCGACCTTAGTTGTTGGTTGCCTCTATATATGGAGAGAGGAGAGTAGGGATAAGTATAAGGCTAGTTGAGGGTCAGTTCGGACGTCAGTAGGAGTTCGAGTGTTCATTGTTGAGTGGCCAAGGGTGTGGCCGGCGTTGGGGCTTGTTTTTTAGCCCCCTCAGCCGCCAAAATGGAAGAGAAAATGAGGAGAAAGAGTGAGAGAGAAAGATGACGGGGAGGTTTTTCGGTCGTTCAAGGGTCAATCGGTCCTCCATCGTCGTGGTTGAGATCGTCGGTGGGTGTAGGTCAGTCACCAACCTAGTGGCCGACGTGTGGTCGGCGAGAGTTCGTTTGAAGCTTTGATGATTTCCTGGCAGAGTTACGTAAAATGGGGGAATATGTTGGTTGTATGAAAATGGGTAAATCACGTATCAGGTCCCCTATTTCTAGGAGTTTTTTTATTTTATTCATCTATTTTAGGGTCAAATATCAGTCCATGTCCTCCCTGTTTCAGCGTGTCTTGCATTTTGGTCATTATCATGGTAAAATCATCTTTAAGCTCCCCGTATTTTAGTTTTTTTTGCACTCTGGTCATATACTTTGTTATTTGTTTCAAATATGCATATTAATTTTTGATTTTGTCATTATGTTTTGCTATTGTATTCGTTATAATTTAGTGTTGTTTTATTATTTGTTGCATTTTGGTCCCTAGACCTTTCATTTCTAATTTATTACACTTTTATCATTATGTTTTATTTTATTTTAATTTAGTCACTATTATTATTCTGATTTGTTCGAATTTAGCCACTATTTTTTACATTTATTCATTTTAGCCACTGATTAGATTCTACTTCTTATGTTATTATGAGTTAGATGTGATAGTTGCAATTTATTCATTTTAGTAACTTTTTAATTTCTGATTTAGTTACTATTATTTTAATTGTTGCATTTTAGTCACTGTTATAGATTTTATGCAATTTAATCCTTGTACTTATTTTATTTGTTATTTATGTTTTTGTTTTTATTGTTTTTTATTATTACTTGTTGTTTTAGTTATTTTAATTAAGTGTATTATTAATTGTTTTGTTTCACAGATTTAATTTTTTAGATTTAGTTTTAAATTAGATTAGCATTCAAATCAAGCTTAGAAATTAGGATTTCACATTAGTTTTAATTAGGGAGAAATTCGTGTCGAGGTTTCGCATAAGATGCCCGATTACTCAAATCGATTGCTTGACTTTTTAAAATTTATTAATAATTAATATTTTCTAAATATAATTTAGATAAAACTTAGATTTTTAATAGTCCTAAACTTTAGAAATTATTTAATTTAGGTCCTTAAGCTTTTAGATCTTTTAGAAATTGGTATTTTTAGATATTGACTTTTTAGTCCCCGAACTTCGATTAGAAATTTAATATTGACATAATTAAATAGGTTAAATAGAGCCTCCACTTTTAGTTAGATCTCAAACTAGTCTTTTAATTTAGGGAATAATTCGAGTTGACTCTCGCCTAAATGCTCGAGGGCTCATCTCGATTATTTGATTCGATAATTGATTAAAATAAAATATGATTAATATTAAAGCCTACATTTTTAGGTTTGGGCCTCTAAGTTCCTTTAATTTCATAATTTGATACCTTAAGTTAGAAAAAGCCTTGAATTTACCTTAGCTTAATTAGGATTAAATAAAATTTTGTTTGATCACATTGTTTTTCTAAACCTATGGCAATGTTCCCTTATTAGGGAATTAATGGTATATCTCTTGCAAGTGTGCTCAAGGGGTGATTATCAATGATTCCAAAATAGGTAGATATCTTTTTCAAAGACCGCATCATGATTTTCTAAAATGAGGCAATATTCAGTTATTAGACACAATAGATGATCTCCCACATTTACGCTTGGGAGCGAATGTTATCGGTCTCAATAAATGAATATCCTTTTCAACTTTGTATCCGTAATGATTTTCAAATTAAAAAAAGATCGAACTCAAATTTTTTATTTTAAATATATGGTAATCAACTAGGTACCAATTTTTGGGCACTTGTGGGGGTGCTAATCCTTCCCCATACGTAACTGACTCCCGAACCCGATTTCTGGATTTTCGCAGACCTTAAAACTCAATATTTTGATAAAAATAAAATGTTTTATTAAAATCACCTAATTTTTATGGTGTCCCAATTGCATCTTAAATGATTGGTGGCGACTCCTCACAATTCGAAACACTTTTCAAAGAGAAAACCCCCGAGTAAGTATTGGTCATTCCCCGCCCAGGCGAAAAATGGTGTCGACAGTTTGGTGACTCTGCTGGGGAAGTTTTGTTTTTAAAAAACAAATTAAGAGTTGAGCCACGAGTTGTTTACCCTATATTTATGATTGTGGAAATTACGAGTTCGATCTTGTTTAATTTACGGTTAATTATGTTATTTCTAAAGAGAAAAAGATTTTTTCTCTGATTAATGCTTACACTTCTGTGAATATTTAGGATTGTTGCATATCAAAGCTTTAAACCCGAGCTCAAACCCAGTTTACCTAAGTAGGGAGAAACATCACACCTCACGAGGAGCATTAGGCTTCCTTGTGTGGTTCTGAAAAAATATCTTTGGAAAGCATCCTAAGTTGCCTATCCGGATATCAGATCTGTTGTACACTTTTAGTGGCGTGATCCCTTGAGTCGAATCCGATTCGTAAGTCTGTAATGGGCCAGAATCGGAGTCAACCTTAGCAGGTTGTAAAGATGGCTCGGGAAACTTTTCTAGAACTCATCCTCATATAGAGAATTTAGTAAGCCTACCCCGCTAGATCCATGTGGATAACCTATGAGAACAAGAACGCATGCGGTTAGGACTATTAATTTCTTTTATATGATTTATTTTTTAGTCTCCTTTGAGTCGAATTTAATTATTTCTGCTAAGATTACATTTTTTTAATAATCATTTCAATTGACTTGATGCTTTTTGTCTTGTTTCTACTAACATTGATTTCCTTTTGTCTGGTTTTGTTGCATTTTTGCATTAACATGACATATCATTCAAAGGTTTTGATCCCCTAAATAACTGATCGTTTAAAAGGTTCTTGAAAAACAATGCCACAACAATGCCTTTCGTTGGGATCGGTAGAAATTCAAAGATGCTCCATGTAGATTGAGTAGCGTCATGATATTAACGCCGTATGCAGCTATCATATTGGGAGCTCAGGGCACACCACTGAGAATTGTGGGGCATTGAAACGTAAGGTCCAAGATCTGATTGATTCAGGGGCATTCACTTTCAATATGTAATGGGGCATTCTGATCGAGAGTCATATGGGGCATCCATTAGGAATTTTGTTGCATTATCAAGTATATCATCTTGTTTGAACTTGTTTTTCTTTCGTACTTCTTATACGTGAACATTTTAAGTCACTTGACGTTTAAACATTTTAAATAAAATGCTTCCTTCTTAGGAGATGAGCAAATTTTAATCTTGAATTCCTTGAATATCACCTCAATTAAAAACTGTTTAATAATTGAGGTTGTAAATCTTTGACAAATGACAAGATTGAACCCTGCAAAACAAAGACCCCTTGGTCCTAATTTAAAAGATACATCAGACTACATATTTTTCTCTTACCGAGCTAAGTTTTATCTTCTCATGAAGAGTCCATCCAAGGTTTGGTATTCAGACACGTATTAAGAGCAAACAGAATAGGGCAACTAGCACATGAGATTGCAAAACTAATTGGTTTATACCCTTGTTTATGATGTTCAGGGATGATAATGATCTTCACAGATAAAATAGTCGAGTAAGCAAATCTAGTTTAGGTCAGTTGTTTGGAAATTGAACTCTAAAGATGAGATCCCTTAACTTTCAAAAACACCTAGACTATAACAGGTTCTTCTTGACAATCTTAAGAAATTAAATCCGTAAAGCTGAGCTATTCCACTAAGGCAATTGGTTATAGAGGAAACTCGAAAGCCCTGGCTTTATGAATAGATTATGTTCAAACTATGACACTGCTCGGACACTTGGCAATTCGGTGTTTGCTCCACTACTTTTGTCAGGCCAAAGACTTTGTGATGAGACGAACCCTTCAGTGATTTGTCCCTCTAAAGCTGAGCTATTCCACTAAGGCAATTGGTTATAGAGGAAACTCGAAAGCCCTGGCTTTATGAATAGATTACATTCAAATCATGACATTACTCGGACACTTGGCAATTCGGTGTTTGCTCCACTGCTTTTGTCAGGTCAAAGACTTTGTGATGAGATGAACCCTTCAGTTAAACCTGATAAAAGTGATAATAAGTTGTCCCTCTAAAGCAATTTTCATTTTTTAGACCGATATTTCTGCACTACCTTTGTTAGAAGAGCTTACGAAACTTGAAAAAATGGAAGATTTCAGAGAACTGAAACAGAAGTGTTCTGAAAAGTCTAGTCATGATTATGCTAGTTGTGTCATTTTGTTCGCCTCTGATCAAAATACCAAATCAAGAAAGAGGGGCATGCCATGATCTTCACGATAACCAAATCGATGAAACAAACCCACCTCTAGACCAACTTTTCGATCTTGATATTTGTCAAAGATTTGCAACTATCAAAGATTAAAAGAGTGTTTGATTCTTTTGATATCCAATGAACTCATGTTTTATGATTTGCTTCAATTGTGAAACCTAGAAAGAGGTAACTTTTTCAAAAGTTCTTTTTGATATTTTTCAAAATTTTGAAAATTCGAAAGAAGAAAAGCATTTTCAAACAAGATAAGTTCTCTAGAAGCATATCTTGGAATTCAAAAAATATCGCTCCGAAACTCAAGATCGAAACAGATGCAAAGGAAACCATCTTTGGGGCAAAATTTGATAAGGGGAGGAAAAATTGTATTGAGGTCTGCAAGAGTACACCCTGGTGGAAATGAAGACAAATTAAGTCAAAATGAATACTGCACACGCATCCATTCCCCTCACATCTCAACATATACATCAACACGTACATACATGACGCATGAAATTTGCATCTTTGAATTCATCATCATGAGCAATAAAAACCTTGATTTTTCCTCCCTTGAGGGCAAATTCAACAGCAAATAAATTTCATTTGGGCATACATCAAGCATACATCATCAGGATAGTTACATCCATATACATTTTACAGATCTTTCAGGAGAAGATGAGATTAAAAGCCAACTCGACAGATTGAAAGATCGACATTCAGCTCCAGATTCAACATTTCCAATATAAACTTTGTCTCACTTAAGACAGTCTCATTTAATGCAGATGATTATCTCACTCAAATTTGTTTTTCTTAAAACATACTTTGTCTCACTTGAGACTGTTTTTCTCGAAAGAAGATTTATTTTACTCAAGATTGTTTTTCTTAAAACAAGATTTGTCTCGCTTGAGACCGTTTTCACTCGAAAGAAGGCATTTCATTTCACTCAAGGCTGTTTTTTTAAGAAAATTTTATCTTGCTTGAGATAGTTTCCCTCGAAACAGAAAATTTTGTCTCCCTTGAGACAGTTTCTCTTGAAAACATTTCCCTTGAAATTAATTTTTTCTCTCCTGAGATAGTTTCCCTCGAAACAGAAAATTTTGTCTCCCTTGAGACAATTTCTCTTAAAACATAAACATTGAAAACATTTCCCTTGAAATGATTTTTTTTCTCTCTTGAGATAGTTTCCCTCGAAACAGAAAATTTTGTCTCCCTTGAGACAGTTTCTCTTGAAACATAAACATTGAAAACATTTCCCTTGAAATGAATTTTATCTCGCTTGAGATAGTTTCCCTTGAAACGAATTTTGTCTCCCTTGAGACAGTTTCTCTCCAAACATAAACTTTGAAAACAATTTAACGAAATCTTTGAATATGTTTTCCTTCAAACAAATTTTGTCTCCCTTGAGACAGTTTCTCTTGAAACGACACAATTTGCTCGAGAATAGATTTCAACTTCACAACGAATGATATTAGGCTTCAGACAACGCAAGTTCAACTTCATGACGAAGGGACCGCTGCTTGTCAACAACAACTTCCCAATCTCAGAGCCAATTTCAACTTCACAACGAAGGATATTGGACTCCAGACAACGCAAGTTCAACTTCACGACGAAGGGACCGCTGCTTGTCAACAACAACTTCCCAATCTCAGAGCCAATTTGAACTTCACAACGAATGATATTGGACTCCAGATAACGCAAGTTCAACTCCACGATGAAGGGACCGCTGCTTGTCAACAAAATTTCATTCAGAGTCAATTTCAACTTCACAGGGAAGGATATTGGACTCGAGACAACACAAGTTCAACTTCACAACGAAGGGACGGCTGGTTGTCAACAAACAATTTCCCAGTTCCAGAGCCAATTTCAACTTCACGACGGAGGATATTGGACTCGGAACAATGCTACTTACTTGGATTTCAACTTCACGACGAAGGATATCCAACTTAAAGAATGATTATCTGCCATCAAAATTGTCGAGTTCAACTCCATTCAGCTCGATGACACATCAATCGCACTACTTTCCAGTTGCAGTCGAGGTTTTCAAGTCGAGAAGATGACCTGGGTTAGCCGTGCCTTAGTGACAAGCAACCATTTTCAATCAACATAGCTTAAGTCAAGAAAAAACTATCTGTCAATGAAGATTTCCGAGTTCGATTCCGATCCAAGGTCTTTAAACCGAGAAGAAGACCGAAGGGTAACGGGAAGCCACGTGCTGATTCAAATTCCGAACTACGGCTTCAATTTCATATCATTTCAAGATGAACTCAACTTCACGATGGAGGAGTCATCCGTAACTCAATTCGACAGGGAGTTATTGAAACATCAGAGTTAATTTTCAACTCCACTGAACGAAAAGTGTGTCTTTTAATCTTTGCCCTATCCCCGTTACACGACTATAGGCAAAGAGGGGCAGCTGTCAACACACATTTTCGTCCTACTAGGATTCAAACTCCTAAAAATAGGATAAAATTTTGCTAGGATTCAAACTCCTAAAAATAGGATAGAGTTCTACTAAGATTTAAATTCCTAAAGATAGGATCCACAAGCACTATAAATAGCCATTGTAACTCACCATTGTAAGACACGATTTACACATAAAACATAGAGGAAAGCACGGGAAGATACAAAGGCAAAACTATTGTAAAGGATTCGAAAAGGAAATAAAAGGTAGCATTTTCTTTTTTCTTTCTTTTGCATGTGCACGTTATTTTTCTTGAGATTTGGTTCGAATAACCCAACACGTGGGTTGCGCCGATGACCAAAATGGGTGGGGTTTCGAAATTTCGAACCTAGATCTACCCCGAGGCTTATTTTTAAAAACCGATTTGATTTTCGATTAAAGGAGGGGAAGAGCTTTTTAAAAAATCTATATTAGTCCATTTATTTATTATATGGATATTTTCATTTATTTTATTATTCATGTTATATTATTATATGTATATATATATATATATATATAAAATTATTTTCATTATTTTTTTACTATATTTTATTATTATATATATATATTTCTTTAATATTTTACTTATAAGTCTAATATTACTATATATATATTGTAATTATCTTTATCTAGTCGTATATTTTTATATACTTTTAATAGTTTATTTATATAACTATTATTAAATATATATTCTTAATTTTTTGATTATTTCTTATTTATGTAATATATCTTATAACTTTTATATTTATATTATTTTTTATTATTTTTTTATTCATATTATTATATTATTATTTAAAAAAAAACCTTGTGTCTTTATCATTATCATTATTAAACATTATATTATATACTACTAACCTAGAGGACCCTTTTTTTTTGTCTTATTTCTTACTAAAGCTCCCCACTTTCGGTGAATTGGGAGGGTAGCTTTTCTATTTTTAAGTATTTGGTGTATATATATAGCTTATTTATTTTATTAATACTTTGATATATATATATATATATATATATATATATTTATATTTTTTTCTTTTTTCAAATATTACTATATATAATTATTACTTTACTATTTTTTTTTCTTATCTTACTTATTTATTTTATTTATTTTATTTTTTCCTTGTAACTTATTTGTTTTCTTTACCTTGTTTATCTAACACATTTCTCGATTCTTTTTAAAGGATATTTTCAAATCAATCAAGGGTAAGTAATTAGGATCGAAACTTTACCTTTTAATTTAACTTGTTATTTTTCTTAATTAAGACAACTGGAAATTACGTAGTACCGAAAGGGCGGTTCAAGGGTGCTAATCCTTCCTTGACCGTAACCGACTCCCGAGCCCGACATATTTCTAGTAAGATGCAGATCAGGTAAGAAATAGGGTATCCGATTAACCCATTTATTTTTAAATAAATGATCGGTGGCGACTTCAATCCACATTTTTCTAAGTCGAAGCCCAATTCCAGGGCCCAACCGAAAGACGGTTACGACACTTCCGTGGAAGACTCCGGCAGTCAGAAAATTAAAAATATAGATAAAATGCAATGCATATATAAATAAATACATAAATATATAGTTGAACAGTATTCATATGCAGTCATTAATATCATATGCGCGTCTGTAATAGGCAATAATCCCTGCAAATAAACCCCTGCGAAAAAATCTTTGCATATAGACATAAACGTAAGACCCGACTAAATTTAAAAGTGAAGAGAATGATACACAGAAGTCTACGATAGCAAACCCAGTTTTAAGCCTTCATAAATACCAATAACAGAAACGTATAAAAGTAGAAGTCATGAAAATTATTACCAATAAGTGAATCAAAACAAGGATATCAAAACAGACAAGCCTGGGAGCAGCGTTTCTACTTCTGCTATTACTAATGTTGATGTTAATGATGGAAGACAAGCAAGAGCGTTGGATGTATTTTGGTTCCTCAAGCCTTGCACACTGTCCGAGTAAACTATTTGGTAAAAGCCAACTAAAATGCTCTCTCTTTCTTAGCTGTAGTTCATTGATTCATTTGTTGCTGATAGATAAGAAACTGTAATCAATTCGTCTAATAATCTGAATTGAAAACACTTTTTCCGTGAATAAAGCTAATCCTTCTTTCTTTATCATTTTTTATTTATCATTCAATGCATCTAAGAAGCATCATCATTTAACACTGCTGACCGAGCATCTTCCCAGCTTATTGGCCTTCCAGGAATTTAAAGCCACTGTATATATATACATGTGTACCTGTCGAAATACTAAGATAAAACTCTTCACTGTGGGAAGTTCTAAATGTTTTTTTTAATTCAACCGAAAATATTATGAAAAATGTAACATTTACAGTTGTAACTTAAAATATTACGAATAAGGTTTGCGCGTAACCTAAAATGTTATGTTTGTATATTTCTTTAACTTATATCAGACTAATGTACCGTAGAATTACCCCTTTACTGCCAATATATCAGTAAGCAACAAAGCCCATAAACAAAAAAATGTCATACTCTGCCACCATACATTGTTAACATGCATGCTACAAGGATTAAATGTTAATATCTATTCAGAATCTTTTATATTTATTGATGATCCATACATTTAGACATCCTAGAGATGCAGCCGTTTAAATTAGGAATCCAGGAAAATAATATTTCATTGATCGTATGATGGGTTCTCCTGCTTTAATTACAATTATTATATGATTTGCTTCTTTTTAATCTTTTAGGCAATTCCCCGTACTTCATCAACACATAAATAAACAGTTTCTAAAACCCAGTATTTGCAGTGAGATTGATCATTAAAGTTCAAACAAACATAAATGATAAAAAGGGAAAAATCTCTCAAATACATGATCAAATTTCTAAACTCATCAACATCAACTGCAGTAACATCAAAAACCCTAAACGTTGGCGGTAATCAAAGTTCCTGATTTCACAAGAATAAGATTGAAGAATACACACACATATATACAAGAAACATACATGGAACCACCAAAGGAAAGTTTTACACTTTATTCCCTGCGAGAAAAGAGCCGAGGCAAATAAAAATTATGTGTAACTTGAAAGAGACCTAGTCTAAGCTCAAGTTGCAAAGCATACAATCCAAGATCCTAGAGCACAAGAACCGCGCGCGTGGGTAAAGCCTGTGGGTATACACACGAGACTACCTGGCCAGATCCTCCATGCTCTCCACGAAGAGGTTGAAGTTTCTCACAGGTGGAACATACAGAATCAAAGGCGCTTCAGAGAAAGCAATCGTGAAGAACAGCTGCAATATCACGTCTCTTACGTATAATTCAGAGCCACAAAAACCCCCCAAACTAATTGAAGAACAGAACGGTGTGGAACCCGAAAGAAAAGAGTTGTGGAATGTTCTGGAGAAGGTGCAGGGTGTTGAAAGCTTTAATTTGTGCAGGTTTGGTTGAGAAAACAAAGGATGGAAGAAAGTAGGGCCCTTCAATTAATTGGTTGTCATTGGTGGAATATTTATTATATCACAAGTAATTAGATGGGTGTAAAGGTAAGGTAAAAGTACCCAGATAATGCATGTGAGAATGTTTAATTCCAAAAATAATGAACTCAGGCGATTATTTCCTTAAATGGGATGAATGCTACAGGTAAATGCAAAGTTTGGGAACGCTGCTGCTGTTGCATGTGGGAGCTGCTGCTGCTGAAGCTGGGGGGCCTGGACGTGAGAAGAGAAGGCGCAGGAATCTTACATGCATGCATGCAATGGGATCTCTCGGCGTCTTCTTCATCTTGCATGTGAGATGTCTCGGCTTGCATGTGAGATGTCTCTGCGTCTTGTTCAGTTGCATGTGGCAGGAATCTTGATCTCTCGATGTCTTCTTCAGCCTTGGGGGGAGTTTTCGGTGTCTTTTTCAGCAGCAATATGCATCTCCGGGAATTCAGGTGCCCTCATTGCTTCATAATCAATCTTCTGCTCTGCATGTGAGGGGTAGGTTGATACGGTGTCGGATATTCAACAATATTGATATCAGCTTCATCACCATCGAACATAGCGTCATCCTCAACCAAAAGAGGTTCCTCAGTTTCTTCATCTTCATTGGAATCTTCAAATATTTCTTCCCAGCGGTTTTCAGCGTCATACTCTGCGGCTCTAGATGTTCCACCAACTTCATTTGCACTTTCCAACATCGCCACAAAGCTGTTCATCAACCTATATGTCGGGTTATCGGAATGACTCTTGAAACCCATTTGAGATGAAGTTCCAACCGCATTTCTTGATGACACATGAACATTAGATATATTACACAACTCAACAAATAACTCAATAATTGAAATATTTGTTGAGTCATGTAATTCAACCATACTTATAATATCATCGTCTTCTTCAAGTGGTACTACAACATATCTGACCGGATTGGGACATACAATAAATATGTACCTTAAACCATCAACTTTAGCACGGATTTTTCTTTCTATCCTCTCCTTCATCTCTACAAATGCGATGTCCCTTTTAAACATCATATTTATAGGTGCTTCAGACTGAAAAATAACCCCAACCTCATTTTCCATCATATGTCCATTATAATAGACAATCGTAAAAAATTTGTTGCTCATTTTCTCTATACTTAAAAATATAGATATTCAGAATAAATTACATTCATAATTATAATGAATAATTAATAACCTACAACCACCAACCTACCGGGATTTTAATGGATAATTAATAACCATCAACCACTAACCTACTCGAGTTATTATAAGATAATTATTACTCAATAATAATTATTCCAGGTATATTATTAATCATGATTAAAGAAAATTTAAACCCAAATATCTGTTAAATCATAATAACTAGTCTTATAATTTATATTACTCAATAACAAAATCAAAAATATAGTTCATTCTTTAAAATAAAAAAATGTCTAATTAATTTCTATTTAAAATTATAATAATGGAACAATTATAAAAATTACATAAAACTTACCAAATATTCGATTTATTTCTTCCTTTGTTTGAACTTTTTTCTCCTTGTTCCCCCTAAATAACTCTCGAAAATACAAGTTTTTCTTCGCTTCTTTTCTAACTTCTCCCCAAAATCACTCTCCTAGAGTGTTTATCCTCCTATTTATAAATCATATTCGGTGTATTATTGCTTCACAATGCCACCATTATTGATGCCCATTGCTTCACAACGCAGAGATTCCCGTCCCCGGCCCCCCATGCAAAATTTTCTCTGCATTATTGTCCATTATCGATGCATTATTGATTCACTTTTCTAAACGTCATCTCTGCATGCATGCAGAGATTCCCGTCCCCTTTCTTTTGCTTTTTCTTTGTTTATTAAATCCAATAAGTGATGCTTTATGGGGACCGACCATGCACTAAAATCATTAAACCTCACATGATCTTCATTCATCATTATTACAACCCATTATCTGGCTCAGCTTCATCATGTTTTTGCTGCAACATGCATGGCTACCAAACCACGCATGTTCTTCATATATTTTCATAGAAGACGTCGAGCAATCCAAGTTTGCATGGAAAATTTTTTAATGAAGACACCGAGAGATCCAAGTTTGCATGGAAATTTTTTTGTTGAAAACGCCGAGAGATCCTTTGAACCAATAAAAGCTGAAGATGTTGAGAAACCCTATACCCTTTCCCTAAAGATGTTAAGAAACCCTAAACCCTTTCCCTAAAGACACCGAGACATCCCAAGATATGCATGTTGTAACACCCCAACCCGTATCCGACCCGAATCTGAGGTGTCACATCAACTTTTAAATTCTTACTTGTTCAAAATAATGAAAAATCCCCGTTAAAGAAAACTTACTATTATTTCAAAATAAAAGTTTTCACACTTATCAGAGCATATACAATTCAAATCGTTCATATGATATACAACTACATCTAAAAGAATAAAATACATATCAAACATTTCTTTTATGATCTGAACTTTGTAAGAAAGATGCTGACCTGTCTTGCTCCTCTCAGCTTCTATATTCACTTTCTGTAACCTGCGTGTGAAACACTCACACGCTAAGTCGATGACTTAGTGAGGCATAAAAAAACACATCTAATGAAATTCATATCCACTAATCATGCATGACTGTTTTATGCTATTAAATTATACAACTCATATACTTTTTCCATATAACAATTACATAGTTGTGCACATACATGTCATCATTTATATTTTTATTATACTCTTATACTATTATACTTCATATCTCTTATTTCTTGTTCATATGATCTCTTACGTTCATATTCTATATCTTATAACAAATTCTTATATCATCATATAAGTCATTTATACTCATTCACATATACATCAACATATATTCATGTATATCATGTAACAGATGCAATCACCCATATATCATGTCATACAATTCATATCACACATCATATACATATATTACATACATTGTTTTCACAATTATCTCTTTATTAGCCCATGTACACATGTGAGAACTATAGATATATCAGTCTACAGAGATTGTGCACTAATGCTGTCACCACAGCTCGTATAAATGCACTGAAGTGCCACGTATAATTGCACTGTAGTGCCGTGTAGAAATGCACCGAAGTGCTATATAAGGTTGTCCCTAAGGACCACGTAGAAAATTCCTTAAGAATCATATAAATATGCCAAGGATCAAGTATGTGTCTCAAAAGACCTCACACATGTTCCAAAGAATACATATATGTCCCGAAGGACCGCGTAGACCCTCGACTCTTGGCATGCCAACTATACCTCTAGCTCTTATGTCACATAACATGGGCATTAATATTTATGTTATCATACATTCACATATACACATAGTCACATAGTTCTTTCATATAGCTCATTGTCATATAAATCACATATCACATATACATATAAACACATGATTCACTTACGCGTAGAACATTTTCATATGATTCACATATCACAGAGCTTATCACATATAATTGAATTATTTTTCATATAATCACATAGTCATATAATATTTCATATGACATATACTTTCTCTTTCATACATCTCATGTCACGTATCATATCTTGTGATCATGTAATCATGTTACTTATAATCACATAACTTCTACTCATAGGGTTCAACATCATTAAACTTAGTTTACTTTCCATATTATCATACATTTATATAATCTTATATGTCCTATCATTAACCTATAAACTTACTCATATACTCATATATACTCTTTAATATAATTTGTATAGTAATGCTCTATAATTGTATCATATACTGAGTTTACCTAAGTCTTCCTTTATAAAGTTTATACTACAAGTTCAAATAGTCTCAGTCTATCCTATACATAGTTTCTACTTATCTTATATCACTTCCCCTTTCACTCACATAAATCATCTATATACTAGTTTTATCTATTTATTTAGTTTAATTTCCATGACTTCTATAATACTCTTTCATAAAGTTTTGTAATTCTTCACTTTATAACTCATAACCCGTAGTTTCCTTTAAGTATATAAATCTTCCCTATATAACTTATGTATCATTACTTATGTTTATGCCCTCAAATTTATACTATCCTCATCGAGTCTCTTAACCTTTCTCGTGTAATCACTTATACCATATAATATGACTTATACTTGGTTATCTTATGTTCACACACACACATATATATATATCAATGGTTCATTAACTTATAGCTTATATCACATGTTCATTTCATTCTTTATGTCTTTATCATATAACTTATTTCATATTCTTCCATTATTACATAATAATGTTTTACACAAATCATATAGCATATACAAAGCATATCAATATCTTTAATCCTGCATACATACAATTAATGTAATACATATAATCACATATAACACATATAATCATAACAACCACATAATCATGTTCATGACTTCGTGCAAATTACTCTAGGAAATAGACTCATCACAAGTCGTATTTCCATTAAACACTACAGGTCACTAGTATGCACTCACCTGTATTTCTTTGCTTTTCCCCCGATTGATCTTACCGGGTAATTATTCTAGAACTTGTTTAAGCTCTGAATCTACATAGTAATATATTGATACATATCAGTATACTAATTAATATATTCTAAACTATCGATTATTAGGCTAAAAGAAAGCTATTTTCATCTTTTAATAAAGGTATGCATTGATGCACTCTACAGTGTATCGATGCATTCCTTAACGTGTGCATCGATGCACTACCTATGCATCGGTACACAAATCACCTTTGATGTTTTATTCTTAAGGGGATGCATCGATGCACTTCTTATGCATCGATGCACTAATTGCATTCGATGTTCATTTATTTGATAGTGCATCGATACACCTTGAAGATGCATCGATGCACCTTGAAGATGCATCGATGCACACAACCCAAAAATTTCATTTTAAGCACGAAATTTACTCTCTTTTCAGCTCAACTCTTGATCTTTCACCTCCTTTAATATTCTTATCTCTTATTGTAACCCCCTAGACCCGGCCTAAACGTTAGACCCAAACCTAAGCGGGCACATGTCCCATTCAGAGATTTCTTTATATTTAAAACACTTATATTACATTATTTATAATACAAAACAAGATATTAGTAATACAAATAAGTCCAAAACGATAGCAAATACATGTCACCAAACACAACTGAAAAACATATAGAGATATACGTTCGTACAAATTAAGTAGTTGATCTTCCCTGATGCCAAATCTGCTAGCTTACGGTCTTCTACTATCTGAAAAAGGTTAAAAACTACAGAATGAACTAAAAAGCTCAGTGTGCTCCATACAGTATATAATAAAAACATACGGATAAAATCTTTCAATGAAATCGGTTTATGCAACATGTTTTTAAAACATGAACACTACCCCCATCCGTTCACATCATAATTGTGTAGGTTCCCCAGAACCATACACCCAACCGCACATGCCATTTAGACCCTGAGCACAAAGCCGAGAAGTCTGCAGATAATCTTCCTTCAACAATACCCACCCAAATGACAATGAATGTATTCAAATGAAAACAATGATTAATCACTTAAAACATAACAAATATTTCATGCTTAAAAACCATATGCAGAAATACGAAAATCAGAATTCAAATCAATAATTCAGATATCAGATAAGCAGATCTCAGAAGTCGGTATGAAATACCTTAATTCAGAAATTATATCAGAATATACAGTAAATCAGATATCAAGTATTCGGTATTCAGATAAATCATTTAAATCAGTAATATAATACTGTTAGGAACACACCTGTAACAGTCTGAGAAATCGGATAGGGAAGCCTACTACTGGATTTGTCGATCACGCTCTGCTGCAGCGCTAGATCCTACGAATTGGAAAAATCCTTATTGGAATTCTAATAAAAAAATAATCTTAATCTTTACTTAAATAATATACGGAAACCTACGGGCAGTTCTTGTAATACGCGGTTCGGACTGATCTGACGAACGGACAACACCGGACCTGACTGATCCTTGCTCAGGTGAAACACGAGTACCTTCATAAAATATCTTACTTAATCAATTTCTTAACCATATATCAAAATACTAAAATACTAAGCCTTTTTAGGTTCACAAGCTCGATTCGGGAATTTCGGGTCAGAATTTGGCAAAACGGACTTCGGAATCAAACTCAGGACGTCGAAAAACATAAAGTATGACCTTCCGAAATTTCGAATTCTCGGTCAAAATCAAAGTCAACGGGTTTGACTGACGATTTGGAGACTTCTGAGTTCGAATTTGGTGAAACAGACCCCAAAAACGGATTCGGGACGTCGAAAACTGTCAGGATAGGTGTTTTCGGAAAAGATTAACGATCGTTTAATAGCCGGTCAACGCCGGTCAAAGTTCTGGTCAAAGGAGGTCAACAATCTGTTGAACATTTTACACAAATAGCACCCTTTTTCTAATTATTTACAGAATAGCACCAAAACTGAATTATTTACCAGAATAGCACCAAAACCGAATTATTTACCAAAATAGCACCGGTCAACGGTCAACGGTCGGGTCGGGTCAACGGGTCGGGTCAACGGGTCGGGTCGGGTCAACTATCGGGTCGGGTCGTGACCGGTCAAACCGGTCAAACCCTTAAGAAAACCGGTCAAACCGGTTTTTTTCAAACATTCACTCGCCCACCGGCGGCGCGTGTAGGCGCGTGGGACGTCTTCCGGGACTCTAAAAATTCCGGAAAAATTTCTAAAATTATTTTCAGTGATTTCGAGATACTTACTAAGATCGGTTCAAATTTTTGAACGGCGGAGAGCTCGATTCATCAAATCGGAAACTTTGACCGCTTCACCTCCCCACGCGCCGCCGTCGACGGAGATCGAGGATGACACCGGCGAACTCGGAACGGCACAAGGAACACGATGGTGCGGGAGGTGTTGTAAACGGAGCAACGATCGGCGATGAATTTAGGATTTTCAAGGCGATTGAGCTAAAAAAACGTCGATGCTTTGACTTGAAATTCACGACGTTTGGCAGCGTTTGGCTTCAATTAAATTGAGGGGATTGTTCCTGACTCGATAACGAACACGATGGTGCTTTCAAAACAACGATCGGAATTCAGACGGCGTCGGAATCGGGGTCGGAAGTTGAGGCAAGGAAATGGAAATTTGGGAGGAATTGGGTTCTGATTTTCAGAACCCAATTCACGCATAAATCATATATATAAACCAAATACCTAACTTTTTTGGGTAAATTCAGGGCTTGGTCCTGAATTTCCTTTAACTCTAAAACAAGCTTCAAGTTTTAAAATCTTTCAATTTAGTCCCCAAATTTTCACCAATTACACAATTAAATCTTCAAATCCCAATTAATATTATTTGAAATTTTCGGGTTGTTACAATTCTCCCCCTCTACAAGAAATTTCGTCCTCGAAATTTACCTTATGAAAACAGATGAGGAAATTGAACCTCCATTGACTCCAATGTCTCCCAAGTAGCTTCTGAGGGGCTACGGTTACTCCACAGAACTTTGACCATTGGAATACGCCTATTCCGAAGAACTCGCTCATCCCTCTCTAAAACATGAACAGGCTCCTCCTCATATGACAAATCAGGTCTCAGCTCTACCTCATCAACCTGAATGATGTGATCTGGATCTGGACGGTATCGCCTTAACATAGACACATGAAAAACATCATGAATACGACTGAGCTGGGGAGGCAACTCAAGCTGATAAGCAACAGGTCCAACTTTCTTCAGAATACAATACGGCCCAATAAATCTCGGACTCAATTTACCCTTACGTCCAAATATCAATACCTTCTTCCATGGAGATACCTTGAGAAAAACCTGATCTCCAACCTCAAACTCGATATCCTTACGTCGCTTATCTGCGTATGACTTCTGCCTATCAATGCCTCTCTTAAGCGATCACGGATCAATCTGACAGTATCTTCAGTCTCTCGAACCAAGTCTGGACCCAAAGTCTTCCTATCATGTAATTCAGTCCAACATATAGGAGTACGACATCTACGTCCATACAGAGCCTCATACGGTGCCATGCGAATACTCGCCTGATAACTATTATCGTAAGCGAACTCAGCTAATGGCAAGAAATCTTCCCAGCTACCACGAAAATCAATCACACAACCACGTAACATATCCTCCAACACCTGAATCAATCGCTCAGACTGTCCATCGGTTTGAGGATGAAAAGCTGTACTGAAATTCAAACGAGTACCCAGAGCCTCGTGCAAAGCTTTCCAGAACCTGGAAGTGAATCTCGGATCTCGATCAGATATGATAGACAACGGGACACCATGAAGTCTAACGATCTCAGAAATGTACAACTTAGCCAGTTTATCCAGAGAATAATTAACCCGAATAGGGATAAAGTGCGCTGACTTGGTGAGTCGATCAACAATCACCCATATAGAATCCTTTTTGGAAGGAGTTAGAGGAAGACCAGTAACGAAGTCCATCGTAATACGCTCCCATTTCCACTCAGGAATCTTAATTGACTGTAACAATCCAGATGGATGCTGATGCTCTGCCTTAACCTGCTGACAAGTCAAACACCTCGCCACAAAATCTGAAATATTTTTCTTCATACCAGTCCAAAAGTAGCGCTCTTTGAGATTATTGTACATTTTGTCCCCGCCAGGATGCATAGCATATGGACTACTATGAGCTTCCTGAAGAATAACCGTCTCAACTCATCATCTTTAGGGACGCAATGACGATTGTGAAAACACAAAATACCATCCTGATCCAAAGTATACTCCGAACTCGATCCCTGCTTAACTTGTTCAATAATGGGAAACAACGAGCTGTCAAGGAGTTGTTTGGCCTTAATCTCCTCGGTCAAAGTAGGTTTAACCTGTAACTCTGCTAACATGCTATTATCATCAAATAAGCTCAAGTTAGCAAATAAGGCTCTGAGATCTGATATCGCCTTACGGCTCAAGGCGTCTGCCACTACATTAGCCTTCCCTGGATGATATTCTATCTCGAAATCATAATCCTTTAAAAGCTCCAACCAGCGACGCTGTCTCAAATTCAATTCTTTCTGAGTAAGCAGATACTTCAGACTCTTATGATCAGTATATATATAACATTTTTCTCCGTAGAGGTAGTGTCTCCAGATCTTTAAAGCGAAAACCACAGCAGCTAATTCCAGATCGTGAGTAGGATAGTTACGCTCATGCGGCCTTAACTGACGTGATGCATAAGCGACAACCTTCCTATCTTGCATCAAAACACATCCTAATCCAGAATGAGAAGCATCACTGTAGACAGAAAAATCCTTCCCAGATTCAGGCTGAATCAACACTGGGGCTTGAGTTAGAACAATCTTCAATTTCTCAAAGCTAGCTTGTTGGTCCTCAGACCAGACAAATGGAACATCTTTCCTTAATAGTTTCGTCAGAGGAGCTGCAATAAGGGAGAACCCTCAACGAAACGACGGTAGTAACCAGCTAACCCCAAGAAACTACGGATCTCAGAGACGTTCCTAGGTTGCTTACAGTTCAGAATAGCCTCCACTTTGCTCGGATCCACCTGAATGCCATCAGCAGAGACAATATGTCCAAGAAAAGTCACTTCGCTGAGCCAGAATTCACACTTGCTCAACTTAGCGTATAGTTTATTCTCCCTTAGAGTTTGAAGAACAATCCTTAAATGCTCCTCATGTTCTGCTTCACTTCTAGAATACACCAGTATGTCATCAATGAATACAACTACAAACTGGTCCAAATAAGGTCGAAACACCCTATGCATCAAATCCATAAAGGCAGCAGGGGCGTTAGTTAACCCGAAGGACATCACCAAAAACTCATAGTGCCCATACCGAGTACGGAAAGCAGTCTTCGGAATATCCACATCTTTCACTTTGAGTTGGTAATAACTAGATCTCAAGTCTATCTTTGAAAAGATAGAAGCCCCTCGGAATTGGTCAAAAAGATCATCGATTCTGGGCAGAGGATATTTGTTTTTAACCGTGAGCTTGTTCAGTTTTCTATAATCAATACAGAGTCTCAATGTCCCATCTTTCTTCTTAACAAAGAGAACTGGGGCTCCCCACGGTGATACACTGGGTCGGATAAATCCCCTGTCCAACAACTCCTGGAGTTGGACTTTCAGTTCCTTAAGCTCCTTTGGGGCCATACGATAAGGAGCCATTGAAACCGGGTTGGAACCAGAATAGACTTCAATCTCAAACTCGACTTCTCTATCTGGAGGTAATCCAGGCAACTCCTCGGGAAAAACATCAGAAAATTCCTTGACAATTCGGATGCCTTCAATATCTGATTGAGATCTCCTAGTGTCCAGAATATAAGCAAGAAACGCCTCGGAACCCTTCCTGATCATCTTCTCCGCTACCAAGTAAGACACAACATTCGTCAGAAATCCACGTCGTTCCCCGATCATTACAATCTTTCGATTATCTGGGGTCTTCAGAACAACTCTCTTAGTCTCAAAATCAATATTTACTCGATGTTTGTTCAACCAATCTACGCCGAGAATCAAATCGAACTCTTCAAAGGGTAACTCCATCAGGTTAGCCAGAAAATCTCCCCGTTGATCTCTACAGGGCACTTTCTAAAAATACGATGCAACACGATGGATTTGCCTAAGGGACTTTGAACTATCACTGAATGCTCAGTATACTCAACAGGAATATTTAGACCCTCAGAAACGGAATGCGATACATAGGAATTTGTAGAGCCACTATCAAACAATGCAAAGTATGGAACTGAATGAATAGTAACAGTACCTGCAGTCACATTAGGCCCATCACGATCTTGTCGAAGTCTGGCAGTATAAACCAATGCAGGCTGTCTGGCCTCAGATCTGACTGGACCCCTATTTTGAGATGCTCGGCCTCTATTAGCCGATCCAGGTGCTCTCTCCTGAGTACGACCACCTACAGGAGTCTGAACAGTACTCTGAGATCGAGCGGGAGTACGAGCTGGTGTCTGAACTGTAGAAACTGGCACTGGACAATCCCTTATAATATGGTCACCAGAACCACATCTAAAACAGGTGCCAAATTTTCTTCTGCATTCCCCAAGATGATGTTTCCCACAGTAATCACATGTCTGCAAAGGTTGCAACCCAGAAGATCCACCATGTCTAGTAGACTGAAAAGTTGAAGCACCAGATGCAACAGGTCTGACACTCGCACCGTCTCTCTGAAAGAAATCACCCCTGCCTCTCTTGCTAGGATGTGCAGAAGAATTAACAAAACCAGAAGGCCTCCTGAATCGATTCTGGGCTCGATCAGTATCTCTCTTGTGCTCCATACCCAATAGCTCTATTTCTTCAGCAGTCTTGGCTATCTCGACCAAGGCGTCAAAATTCCTCTCCCGATGGGTAGCAACTCGACTCCTGATCTCATACCTGAGTCCATTCTCAAACCTCAAGCATCGATCTGCCTCAGTGTTAACAAGTCCAGGGGCATAGCGACTCAATCGGATGAACTCAACCTCGTAGTCCATAACAGTCATATTACCCTGCTCCAGATTCTGAAACTCCTGGCGTCGTTCCTGTAGATATCTCTCTCCGACGTAACGACTCCGGAAACGTTCTTTGAAAAGATCCCATGTTAACTGGTTTCTTGGAATACTACCAGAAATGGATTGCCACCATCTGAAGCTTTCTTTCTTTAACATAGTTAGGGCCCCCTTCAACTTCTGCTCAGGTCTGAGGTCCATCTCATCCATAATCCTCTCTGTGTCCTCCAGCCAATACTCAGCGTCTGTCGGAGGTCCACCAGTAATACCCTCGAATGGAATTACACCAGCAGCGACCAAAGAATTTGAAATCTCCACTGCAGTCATGTTACTAGGGGCTCTAGCAGCTCTCTGAAACATGCGGAAGATAGCTCTATTAATGGCGTCTTCATTCATCTCAGAATCCTCATTTTCAGTGACAGGAGGGTCTCACAGGAGTAAACTGATCATCTTGAGAAAGAGTCGGATCTACTTGTGGAACAGGAGAATCAAGTGGTGACAATGGATCGTCTATCGTAACAGAAGGTCGAGCGACTCGCCCTCTACCACGTCCACGTCCTGTCCTACGACCTCTAGCAGCATTCATTATTGGATCTATAAGGCTCTACAGAAAGAATTCGAAACATATGTCAGATTAGCATCAGGGATCTCGAGAAAACTTTAAATTATAAAATATGGTGACACGTTTTTTTTTTTTTTTCAAAATTTAGGACCCATATACAGTCCGAGTGTTTAAAACCGAAAGCTCTGATACCACCAAATGTAACCCCCTAGACCCGGCCTAAACGTTAGACCCAAACCTAAGCGGGCACATGTCCCATTCAGAGATTTCTTTATATTTAAAACACTTATATTACATTATTATAATACAAAACAAGATATTAGTAATACAAATAAGTCCAAAACGATAGCAAATACATGTCACCAAACACAACTGAAAAACATATAGAGATATACGTTCGTACAAATTAAGTAGTTGATCTTCCCTGATGCCAAATCTGCTAGCTTACGGTCTTCTACTATCTGAAAAAGGTTAAAAACTACAGAATGAACTAAAAAGCTCAGTGTGCTCCATACAGTATATAATAAAAACATACGGATAAAATCTTTCAATGAAATCGGTTTATGCAACATGTTTTTAAAACATGAACACTACCCCCATCCGTTCACATCATAATTGTGTAGGTTCCCCAGAACCATACACCCAACCGCACATGCCATTTAGACCCTGAGCACAAAGCCGAGAAGTCTGCAGATAATCTTCCTTCAACAATACCCACCCAAATGACAATGAATGTATTCAAATGAAAACAATGATTAATCACTTAAAACATAACAAATATTTCATGCTTAAAAACCATATGCAGAAATACGAAAATCAGAATTCAAATCAATAATTCAGATATCAGATAAGCAGATCTCAGAAGTCGGTATGAAATACCTTAATTCAGAAATTATATCAGAATATACAGTAAATCAGATATCAAGTATTCGGTATTCAGATAAATCATTTAAATCAGTAATATAATACTGTTAGGAAACACACCTGTAACAGTCTGAGAAATCGGATAGGGAAGCCTACTACTGGATTTGTCGATCACGCTCTGCTGCAGCGCTAGATCCTACGAATTGGAAAAATCCTTATTGGAATTCTAATAAAAAAAATAATCTTAATCTTTACTTAATAATATACGGAAACCTACGGGCAGTTCTTGTAATACGCGGTTCGGACTGATCTGACGAACGGACAACACCGGACCTGACTGATCCTTGCTCAGGTGAAACACGAGTACCTTCATAAAATATCTTACTTAATCAATTTCTTAACCATATATCAAAATACTAAAATACTAAGCCTTTTTAGGTTCACAAGCTCGATTCGGGAATTTCGGGTCAGAATTTGGCAAACGGACTTCGGAATCAAACTCAGGACGTCGAAAAACATAAAGTATGACCTTCCGAAATTTCGAATTCTCGGTCAAAATCAAAGTCAACGGGTTTGACTGCGATTGGAGACTTCTGAGTTCGAATTTGGTGAAACAGACCCCAAAAACGGATTCGGGACGTCGAAAACTGTCAGGATAGGTGTTTTCGGAAAAGATTAACGATCGTTTAATAGCCGGTCAACGCCGGTCAAAGTTCTGGTCAAAGGAGGTCAACAATCTGTTGAACATTTTACACAAATAGCACCCTTTTCTAATTATTACCAGAATAGCACCAAAACTGAATTATTTACCAGAATAGCACCAAAACCGAATTATTTACCAAAATAGCACCGGTCAACGGTCAACGGTCGGGTCGGGTCAACGGGTCGGGTCAACGGGTCGGGTCGGGTCAACTATCGGGTCGGGTCGTGACCGGTCAAACCGGTCAAACCCTTAAGAAAACCGGTCAAACCGGTTTTTTTCAAACATTCACTCGCCCACCGGCGGCGCGTGTAGGCGCGTGGGACGTCTTCGGGACTCTAAAAATTCCGGAAAAATTTCTAAAAATTATTTTCAGTGATTTCGAGATACTTACTAAGATCGGTTCAAATTTTTGAACGGCGGAGAGCTCGATTTCATCAAATCGGAAACTTTGACCGCTTCACCTCCCCACGCGCCGCCGTCGACGGAGATCGAGGATGACACCGGCGAACTCGGAACGGCACAAGGAACACGATGGTGCGGGAGGTGTCGTAAACGGAGCAACGATCGGCGATGAATTTAGGATTTTCAAGGCGATTGAGCTAAAAAAACGTCGATGCTTTGACTTGAAATTCACGACGTTTGGCAGCGTTTGGCTTCAATTAAATTGAGGGGATTGTTCCTGACTCGATAACGAACACGATGGTGCTTTCAAAACAACGATCGGAATTCAGACGGCGTCGGAATCGGGGTCGGAAGTTGAGGCAAGGAAATGGAAATTTGGGAGGAATTGGGTTCTGATTTTCAGAACCCAATTCACGCATAAATCATATATATAAACCAAATACCTAACTTTTTTGGGTAAATTCAGGGCTTGGTCCCTGAATTTCCTTTAACTCTAAAACAAGCTTCAAGTTTTAAAATCTTTCAATTTAGTCCCCAAATTTTCACCAATTACACAATTAAATCTTCAAATCCCAAATTAATATTATTTGAAATTTTCGGGTTGTTACACTTATACACCTATTTAAACTAATCAATACCCATTCAATACCTCTAAAACTTAAAAATCCAATCCTCCACATAGAATTCAAGAATCTCACTCAAATTCCAACACGATCTAAATCTAATTCTAACACTTCATATGTCTTAATTAAGTTGAGGAAAAGTCAAATTCATCCTTAGAATTTCAAAAACCATTATATATCAAAAGTTAATTTCTAAACTCTTAATAGAAATTTCTTTATAATTCTCTCTTCTTGATGTTTTACGCTTATATAAGCTTTCCTTAAGCTTATATAACCCCCAAAGATTCAAAACCAACTTATAAATTCAAGAGATTAATAGCTACAAATCAAACTTACCTTTAAGCTTGAGCTACAGGAAGAAGAATAAGAGAGCAAGAAGAAGGCTTCCAGAAGTCTCCCAAAACCCACGTGTATAACTCTTATTTAAAGGGAAAAAATATCTTTTAAGCTGACAAAATTGCCCCTTTAATTATCCATCTATGATATTTAATCATTCATCAAAATTCTTTACTTAAATCCCAGAACTTTAACTTATTTCAAAATTGAGCACAAACTTTCAAAATTCTCATTTTAGTCACTAGCCGGATTTTGGGATATTACACATGTTATCTATAGCATTCACCCTATTTGGGGAAATAATCGACTGAGTTCATTATTTTGGGAAATAAACATTCCCACATGCATTATCTTGGTACTTTTTCCGTAAAAGTAACGACAAAGTATATAAATAATTTTCAATTATGCAATTATTTTTTTTTAATTTATTGACTATCAGAAATTTTCAAATTTTCAAATGATCATTTGATTATTATATTTTACTTTTTTGTGAGTTTTTCGATTCTAAATTTTTTTTAAAATTGTCACTTGAGTATTTATTTATTTTAGACTCATTATTTTTTATTAAAAAATTATAAGTTATCAGAACTGAATGTTAACATGTTGACTGTGGTATTATAAAATATTATCTCATAATAGTTTGGCATGTATAGTTTTTTGGGATTATGTGATAAGATTTTATTATATTCTAGTCCGTAGATTAACGGTTAAGCTCATACCGCCATCAATTTTTAACAGAAATGATGAGTTTAAAACCTATAAATAGTTAACTGACTATTTCGTAATTTTTAATAGTCGATAGACTCAATAAAGCAACATTGTATAATCAGAGTTCTATTTTATTTTTTAGTCGGAGGACTAAAAAAGTTGTACCATATAGTCGAGAACCATTTGTGTACTTTTACCTAAAAGTAAACGGGTAAGATATTAACGTCAATATTACATTAATTAAGTCATTTTTGTTGAAAATGATTATAAAATAATATATGTTTAAAAGTTTTCTTAATCATTGATAGTGTATATGCATTTTATAGATATAATCGTCAAACGTGAACCTTTAGAAATAATAAAATTTAATTTTATTACTAAGATATTTAATAAATTCATCAAAATTTTTTTATTAGTCTCAAGATATATACGTATCATGAATAATGGCATGTTATAAAAAGTTAATGTCTTCAAGGGATGACAATTATTTTAACATATTTTGTAATACCCTAAATCTCGGGTTAGTAATTTGGGTCAGCCCGAGACTTAAAGTTAAGTTTAAAGGACCCTATAAGATAGTTGAACCAAGTTTAGTGTTGGTGGGCTATAGTCAGGGCCCAAGAGAGTTATGGAAGGGTGATGAGTAATTGATGAAAATAAAGTGAGGGACTAAAAATGTAGTTTGCCCATATTTAAAGCTAAGAGAAGAAAATCCCTTTATTTTAAGAGTTTCCCACGTAAAAGCCATCCTTCATTTATCACCAAACACTCTTCTTTTTCTTCTTCTTCTTATTATTCTTATTTCTCTTCCTTTCTCTTTTCTTATCCTCTCCTAAGTGAAATTCTAAGAATTCAAGTCTAGTTGCTTTTTCAAGGTAAGAATATTTCTTTTCATTTTTCAAGCTTGAGTTTAAGCTCCACTTCTCTAGTTTTAGCCATAGTTTTCATAAATGGGTTTTATGGGAGTTTATGAAATGGAGGATTCTATTATGAGATTAGGAAATTATGAAGTTTAAGATATGCTTTTAGATTCTTGGAAGTCACCTAAATAAGCTAGTAACATAATTTCTGTTATGCATTAGTGAAAGAAGGTGTAGAAGGATCCAAGGCAAGGGGAAAAGAGAAGTTGACCCTTGGGTGATTTTAGGGAGTTTTCTTCAGCCAAGCATTCAAGGTAACACTTTTATAACCTTTTTCATACCAATTGTAATTCTTAGAATGCATTTCAATCTAGAAATTTTTAGTTAGGAAGCTTGTATGGTCATTCATGGTAGATTTTAATGTTGGATGTTATTGAACTTGGTTAAGGCCCTTTTTTGATTTATTTGATAGTGTATAAACCTATGTTTGTCTTTTGAATATGTTGGAGTGGTTTTTAAGAAGATTTTAAGGAGTTAAAACGTGCAGGAACCAAAATTTCAACAAAGGTTTCGAAACCCCTATGACTGGTTTCGAAACCAGTAGTCCATAATATAAAAATTTTCTGGAGGTTTTGAAACGCCTAGGGGAGGTTTCGAAACCATCTGGGTAGACTGTAAAGATACATGCGAGGTTTCAAAACCTCTAAAACAAGTATCAAAACCCTTTCTTATTTTGGGCCAAAAAGGTCTCAAATAGTACACGGATGGTCGTGGATTTATAATGTTTTTAATTGGGATAATTTCTAATAAATTAATAAGTTAAAATGAAATATTACTAATTTCAATTAGAAACGAGAAAAATTAGGGCGATATAAAACTAGCCTTGATTGATGTCCGAGAAACAAGATGGACATCTGAACCACTCTAGAATGAGAATACGTTTGTATGCTAAGATATGGCCAACCCTAAGATATTGCATTAGACATATCTTTGCTAACTGGGCGTAAATGCCCCAAGGCTCGACGGAGCAAGTTAGTAGGTGACGCACTCCGATGTAAAATTCCAGATTTTCACCCTAGGTAGGATAGAGGGGTACGTGAGCTCTGAGATGTAGCCCCTTAGCCGTGCCATGATGCCTATCTTTGTGCATGTTTAGTTAGTATACTAATATGCTAAAGATTATGAATTAAGTATGTTTTTAAGTATAAACATTAGAGGATGCATGTAGTACAGTTTGGTTATTAGTGTGACACTAAGCTTGTGAGCTCAACATTCAGAATTTATTTCGTGCAGGTTAGGAGCAAGAGCCTTTAGAGGAGCCTATACTTAGACCGACTAGCACTGCCACCAACTTTTGAGTATATCTTGTCTTTTGTACTAGTGGCATGTAATGTAAATGAAATTGTGTATGTGAGGTCAAAATGTAAATTTGAATATTTAGTAAATCTTAATTTCAAGTATTTTGGGGCTCTCGAATATGTAAACAAGTTACATGAATTTATAAAAAAAAAATGTATGTTAATTTATGGATTTATGCAAATGATCTTGTTGATTTTAAGGAAAACTTTGGTAAACCTCTTTTATGGTTCGTGTGACGTCATAGCCTATTGGTCTTCGGTCTTACTAGATTAGGATATTACATATTGGTCTTAATAATCTATAGAATAGATATACTTGTTTAAACTTTTTTTACATTTTTTTTATTAATATGAGATAAATATAATATAATATAATATATATTTAAAGACAACTTAACTATTTGACATTAAACACTTACACCTCTGATATTCTTGGTATTTAAATCCGAAACCTTAAAAAATAAAACAATTCTTTTACTATCGATGTCACTTACTTTATAATTTTTCCTTTGAATAATTCTTTTAGTGTGCTGAATTTTTTACATAATATATATATATATATATATATTATATATATATATATATATATATATCATGCTATATAAATTTTATATATTGACAGTTATATATATATATATGCTATATTTAAATTTTATATGATATTGACAGTTATGTGGATATAAGAATTTTATTTATATTTTATACTATATTGACAAATTGATCATATATGTGGTATGATAATAAAAATTAAATATTTAATAATTAACTATTAAATTTAATTTGTAAAATTTGTTTTGGTATATTTTTCAAGTTTTTATATAAATTGGTATATGAACATGATGATTTTGTTAGGGTTAACTACTTTAAATGACATCAACCTTTAAGCGTTGACTCGTTTATACACAACGTTTCAATTTTGTCAATTTTAACACTAATGTTTATGTTTAAGTACAATTATGCCACTTCACTGTTAATAGTTTAACGGGACAATGACATGACAACGATATGTTATGATGTCGCTAACGTGGTACCACATCTAAATGTCGTTTTGACGTTTTGTTTTAGTGCTCAAAAGACCCAAAATAACATCGTTTCGCTTGAACCCTAATTTTCTAGGGTCTAAACTCAAATTTTCCCATTATTATTTTTCTCATTTCCTCATCCTCATCTCCTTTTCCATGGTTTTCTGGCAGCCAAACAGATGGTTACCAGAAATTCAAAACATTGAATTAGTTAACCCATTAATTTACCAATTTTAACAACTAAAATAAAAGGGTCGAACAATTCAAAGGATTGCAAGAGGAAGTGAGCATAGCATTAGCACACCTCACTATACCATGCGCTGCATATTGTGTTGAATTCATTCATTCATTTTGAGTTTTTGAGTGTATTTGGGGTTCAGACATTGACTTTGGGTTTCTGGGATTTCCTTCAAATTCAAGGATTCAACTCCCAATAACGAATCCAAACTAAAAATCCCCTTTCTGATGTTTATCAGTTAAAGGTACTTTCTTTTTTCCCTTCCCCAATTCAAATTCCATAGATTTTAGGTTTCTGCCCTATTCAACTATGCGTTTTCCCCTTTAATTTTCTGGGTTTTTTCTTGCTTTCGATTCTGGATTGTAGTAATTTTTTTAGCTTCCTCTAGTTATTGCTTTAGAAATAAAATTTTTGGTTTCTTTTATTTTAGTTTTTCTTTGTGTTGGAAAAAAATATCATTTTTTGGTAATGTATTACATGTTTTGTTAATGTAGTTTTTGTTGTGGTTGGTTTGGTTTTCTCCTGTTCAGGCCATGCTTGGGAAGAAAATCATAGCAATATGTTAGTCTGGTGGTGACCTTGTCAACAATAAAGATGATTCATTGTCCTACAATGACGACGAGGCCTATGCTATAAATTCGATAAGCAAACCAAGTTAAGTGATTTCAAGTCTGAGATAGCAGATATATTTAATTTTAGTTCTGCTAACATGTCTATCAAGTATTCCTCACATTTTGAATTTCTGGTAACCATCTGTTTGGTTGCAAGAAAACTATGGAAAAGGAGATGCAATGAAGATGAGAAAGAAGAGAGAAAAAATAATGGAAAATTTTGAGTTAGTCTATAGGAA
Source organism: Hibiscus syriacus (assembly GCF_006381635.1). Lineage (NCBI taxonomy): Eukaryota > Viridiplantae > Streptophyta > Magnoliopsida > Malvales > Malvaceae > Hibiscus > Hibiscus syriacus. The sequence goes on along the minus strand of NW_024062239.1, from coordinate 372,721 downwards.
TTAGGGTTCAAGAAAATGACGTTATTTTGGGTATTTTAAGCACTAAACATAAACGTCAAAACAACGTCATTAGATGTGGCATTCACGTCAGCGAAGTCACGACGTGTCGTTACCATGTCATATCCGTTAAACTATTAAAGATAGTGGCATAATTGCACTTAAACGTAAACGTTAGTGCTAAAATTGGCAAAATTAAAACGTTTGTGGTATAAATGAGTCCGCGCTTAAAGATTTTTGGTATCTGAAGTAGTTAACCCTCTTTTAAATCAATATTTTTTTTTTTCAAATTGACACTTATACTTCTTATCTCAAATTGACATCTTAAGTATTTTTTAGTACATGTGTTGACTTGACATACTACTAATATTCAAATCAAGTTAATAACGTGACATTGATTATTCAAATGATGATATTATTAAGAGCCACATTTCATTGTTTGATTGATTATTAAAACATCACTTCAACACCATTTATCAATTTGAGAAATTTTCCAAATTGAAGTACAAATATGGGAATTCTTTTCAAGTTCAAGATGAGAGAAAAAAAATTAGATATCAATTTAAGAAATATAAAGTTTAGGTATTAATTTTTGTATAATAAATCTATTGTTTAAAAATAAGTACTAAATATACTCACGTTGTTTTTTTTATTAATAATAGTTGTTAGTTTATTGAACAAAGAAAAAATACTCCAAAAAACAAGAGTCTAAAAAACGATTAGACCAATATTAGTCGGCCATATCCCCTAAAATTATCAAAATACAAACATTAGACATTTAAAAATAAAATAAGATCATACAATAAAAGTGTTGAATCCAATCAAATAACTTAAAAAATAATAGATATAAACAAACACCATTATAGATGATAAGAGATAAACAACATCTGCATAAATACAAAAATATATAAGAATGATGAGTCATTGATAAATTGATTTAACCATAATTCGATCATGATATATCTTCGATGATTACAAATATATGTTCATATTCAGTCCTAATGTCCAAAGTAGGAATATATTATCAAACTAACCTAATATACTCCATATGGAGAGAAGTATGTCAAATCCAACTATGAGAATAAAAAACTCATATTATAAGAATAGACATAATTATCCATTACTTTATACGAGAAGGAGAAGACTAATCAAGCAAAATAAAATAACATAGCTTAAAATAACATAATATAAAGTGATATAGAAACGGCAGCGGATGATGTGAACATTGCTCTCGTCGAGGGAACAAATATTACAAATAATCAATAAAATTATTAAAAATTCGTAATATTTACAAATCATGTATTAATCTTGTATAGGAATTTCTACATGCATTGTCTTCACTAAAATGATCATGTCTTGAGTTCCCATATCATATTGAGATATTCAAGAATTGTTGGAAAGTTAAGAGACAATCGGTCGTAACTCCAGAAGAATGTCGACCAAATAATATCAGGATCCCATTAAAAAACCAATCGTACTTCTGCTGATATGTATTCTTCTTTTCCAAGGCTTGATCGTGTGAGTCCATTGGAAGCTTTAGTCCATCTTCCTTTGATGTGAGCTTTGTGATGCACATATCATAAAGTCTAGAGAAAGAATGAGAAGTAAAGGGGGGAAAAAAAAGAGAGTTAAGGTTCCGTTTGATAAAGCTTTCTAAAAGCACTTTTAGGTAAAAAGTTTTTTGACTACAAAATCAATGTCAAACGGGTAAAAAAGAAGATTGCGGTGGAAATGATGGTTTCAAACCAACCAAAAAAGCTAGGATTTCTAGTCTTTTCATTTTAATTTTACGTTTAGAAGCAAATTATAATTTTTTTTACCCTTACTAACGTAAGGGCTCTACTCAATTATGTATTTACATTTTATTTTAATAATTTAATACTAACATCCTAAAAAATGATTTATTACTTTTAATAATTTATTTTAATCATTTAAAAACAAATAAAGTTTATGATTTATATATCAAAATAATAGTGAGTTATATAAAATATATTTATATTATTTTTTATTTGTATTTTATATTTTTGTTATAATTTAAATTGATATTATTCATATATAAGTGTAAATATATTTTGAATGCTATATTTTTAATCTATAATGGATTTTTTCAAACTCACTTTTTAACAATAATCCTAAACAATTAAATTTTAAATTGAATCATTGTATAACATTTTCTAAAGTTCATTTCTACAACAATGTCTCTTTTCACCAACTTGGTAGTTCGTTGTAGGATGAATCCCACTCACCGTGCAGCTTTCTAATGGTATTATGCTTTGCCTTCCTGTAGGAGAAGTTGTACTCATATTGAGACTGTATAACTGAAATCAAAACAACAATAGCTATATGAGAGCTTGCTTGACTATAACATGATGACTTGGCAGATAATGTCAGAGTCTAAGTTAAAATGATTTGATTGTTTCAAAAACTATACCAAACTAACCTTTAATAGTCAACGAACAAAAAATTGGTGACCTCTGGTAGTAATGAAAAAATATAGAAAAAACTAGAAGAGCGGTGCAACAAAGAAAAAGAGAGAAATCGATTAGATTTTTTTAGTAAAGCGCAATTTTAAATATATTAATATAATAAGATTTTTTTATAATATAAATTTTAAAAATAATATTATTTAAAAAATAAAATAAAAATTCACTAGAAGTAATTTACATTAAGTAGGTCTTATATGCTAATTATTTTCCATATTTTAAAGAAAACTAAATAAATGGTTTTAACGTTGGATTTTAAATGTATGCAAGTAAATCTAAAAAAAAAAACCACCCTCCACATTGAAGAGAAACGGTGGAAGAGAATCTACTCACGCGAGCACAGTCGATTTTGATCGTACTGTGAGGATAACATCCTATGAATTAGGGGTATAGAATAATAAAGTATATGCAAAATTTTAAACTGATTTGACCAAAAATATATTGAGTTACTGAGATAACAACTAAAATTTAAAATCTTTTTGTTTTCATTAAAAATCATAAATTTCTCTGAACCGTGTGAAGTATGGTAGAGTTATATTGCACTCCGGGCCGTTTGGTTCACGACATAAGATATTATCAGAGGAATGAAATCCTCATTTTCCCGTTTAATTGGTCGGTAATCTTATTTTCGGTAATCTTTATTACCAACAGTGGATTTTTTGGGGTATATTACCGGGAATGTGATTACCTTTCCTTAGGTATTGTTGGATTACCGGCTTTTGGACTAGAATACCCTTATTTTTTCTTTCAAAATTATCATTCTTCTGTCGTTGAATAATAAAAATTTTACGAATGTTAAATTACAAATTTATCCTTAAACTATTTTAGATTTACAAAAAAAGTCCATAATTAGAATTTAATATGAAGTTCAGGGTTAAAATAAAATTTACCCTTTCATTAAACCTATTTATCTTTTCAATTTATAAAAAAATATATAAATTTTATAAATTTAAATTTTTTAAAGAAAATATATAAATTAATTATAGTAATATTATAGTAGAATTCAACTTGTTAAAAACAAATATATAATAAGGACAATTTGGTAAAATATACATTCCATAATCTTTTATTCCTTTAACCAAACACGGTAATCTTACATTCCTACTAAACCAACCAAACACAAAATACAACATTCCCAGTAATCTTATTCCCTGGTAATATTTTATTCCCACTAGTAATCTTACATTCCGTGAACTAAACGCACCCTCGGTGTCTATACTTATATCTCTCATGCATGCTTATGTTTATGAACGTGTAGAGTATAGTAGAGTTGGTGTGTACCCATTGAGCTTAATAGTTCATCATTTAAATTATTACAACTTCATGTTATTTCGTGGATCACGATACGACAATGATGTTTTTGGAGGAGTCTCAATGAAAGTACCAGAGTACAACGGTGAGGATTTGAGTGGGCATTTAGAGGTTGTAATTTTTATTCGATTCTATTGTAAATTATTTATTTATATATTTTGCTTTCAAAAAAAGTGTTTTGCTTTTGTAAATTGTTATGTTTTAAAATGTATAGTAAATGGTTTAAAAAATAGTAGTCACTTTGGTGGTTCCGTGTACTTTGGTGATTCTGTGTGACACTCGAATCCTTGAGATTTAGGTGTAATATTTTGTGGTATTAGAGTTAGTGTTTGGTCGATTCTAAGTTAACCTGATCAAGTCCTGCATGCCCTCAAAAGTTACAAAGTATACTCGTAGATGAGAGTCTGACATCATTTATCAATCGTTGATCGGTAAGGTAACTTATTAGCCTTGATTAATAAGTGTTTAAAAAGGATTAATCTAATAAAAAAATCTTTGTTTAATTAAGAATATCCGATATTGAGTCTTGTTAGGAATGTTCGAGTGAGGAACCTATCCATTTCAGTGGAAAAAGTTATGAAAGTGTATTCGGAATCTCATGAGTGTTAAATTTTGTAAGTTACAATTTTGGTAAAGAGACGAGTGATTCCTAGAAAGAGAGTTGATTTGAATGTTTATACATACAACATCGTGAATGCAAATAGAGATTGGGACTTCTCCTTTCATGTCTCGAATATTAGGGGGTATAGAAAAGTCCAAATATTCTTATCAGCTAACAAAAGAGAGTTGATTCATAAGATTTCATGTATGGTTCATGATCAGTCGTTCGAGCCATTGAAGAAGAAAGCGAGTGTTTCTTTCCCGAGTAATGACCCGTGAAGTAAGTTCGACAAGACATCATGTTATTAAGAATTGATTCATTATCCTAATTCAGATCGATTAGAAGTTTTTAATCGTGCCCTTAAGGGCAATCATTGCGATAGATGTCTCCGTGGTTTATGCAAATATAAAACTCTAGTGTAACCTCGTCATTCGGATGATTAATTCCATCAACTACGTTTTGTGCTAAATCCAGAGTAATTGATATTTTCGACAAGTTGAATTCTTCTCAGTTTCGATAGTTTTTACGTGTGATTCTTAAGTAATGTTTTTATGCCATCTTTTCATCGTTTTGGCATGTGAATGTATTATCAGCTTTCATAAGTTTAATACGACCTCCAGTTATGTCTGTATTTGCCCTTATTAAATATCGTTCAATCTAAGTTTGATTTGACACTCGATTGTGTCATCATTTTACTTCTTTTGAATTATTGTTTAATCGAAAGTATCATTAAATTCTGTCTATAGATCGTGCTTCGTTAACCAAAGACTATGTTTTTCCTCTAATTAGATAAATTTCGATCGAAATTTTTAAATCTATTGTGAATTTTTTGATTTCTACGGTGAAAAAGAAAATCCTTAGGTTCCTGACGAGTCTGCAATTAAGCATCTTTGGTGAATCACTCAGTATTCGAAAATAATTTCTTCAAGCGTGTGTTCCTATAAAGGTTAGTTACTAGGTTCCCCGTGAACAAACCATATAACACAATTGCTGAACGTTTGGACCGTTATGTAGCATCGACAGATTGGCTATCCCCAATTTCATTCCGAATATGCAGCATATTCAGACCACTCATTCTTAATTATGAATACATCTCATATTTCATGCGCACAGTGGCAGCCAGAAGGAAATGATAATTTTCGGTATGACACGTGCTGGTCCAAGACAAAGAATGCATTTCACGGGTTATGTGGCTTGGAGTTACTCACCTGGGTCCACGTTGGAAAGATTGGAGGCGGTTGGTGATATTTTGCCTCATTGGCAACGTGGACGATTGGATGGTACAAAGAAGAGCATTTGGAAGATAAAAACTCCACTAATGGATTAAATAACAGGCGACAGAATGTTGATTTATGCCAAATGATTAAAACAAAACAAGAATTACATATGCTATTGGATAAAGAGGAGCGATACTGGGCATAAAGGTTGAGGGTAAACTGGCTAGCGAATGGGGATCGTAACACTACATTCTTTCATGCTCTTGCAACTCAACGTCAGAAGAAGAACCGAATATCTGGATTATTTGATGTAAACGGAAATTGGACTGATATAAGCGATGGACTTTCTAAGGTTGTAGTGGATTATTTTATGGACTTATTCAATACAGTTAATGTCACCCCAATCTCTCAAATTTTTGACGCAGTTGATAAAGTTATCACAGATGAGATGAATATGGAACTTTTTAAGGAATTTACAAAGGATGAGGTGTTAGAGTATGCTCAAAGACCAATCATATGATGATTGTATTGACATATTTTCTTTACTGTATTTATTGAATAAATGCATTACCGTTATTCTTTTGTTATATTTCTAAGTATTAAATAAACTAAAGATAATAGTGTCTATATAGTAATATGATTATTGTTAAAAGATCTTAGTCAAGTATTATTATGGGCATGGATAATATAATACGCTTTAGACTAACATGTTATTGATTGATGACAATGAGTTGTTATTGACATAGAGATATCAGAATTGATGCATAATATGTTGTTAGAGAACAATGTATTGGATTGACCCGCTATGAGCATATGTCTTGGATTATTATGTCGGTCACTATACTACTCATGGTGACAACCATGTATGATCCTTAGACTTGAGATTATTACTATGTCAACATATATTGTTGTATGTTTTGATACAGTTCAACGTACTCCGTAACTGGTTGTACTATAAAGACTGACATTGAACATATCACGACATATGTAGTGGGGTATGAATAATCGAAATAGATTTGTCCTTCCAACATAATAGAAATTATATCACATGCCACTTGATTGAGTGAGACTAGAAATGCATGTCATCTCGAATAAGTTGATATGAGATATCATACATTATTCTTTTATTATAGTCTACTTTAGATATCAAGAAATAATAGATGGGCTATAAGTGTGAGTATTCCGAGACTAGTGCCTATTCACGAATAATACTTAAAATTTGCTAGATTAAAGGAGGTGTAACCAAAATAAGTATGTCATAAAATATCAAAATATGAATTAAGCCGTATAAATCATAATAATACTTAAAATTTGCTTGGCAATCCAAGTTTCTTTCACATAACTTGTGAAAAAATATTTAGTATGCCCAACATACCTATCAATCAGTATTTTTCTAGATTATCCTTTTATTTACCCAATGTATGTCGAATGAGAATGCAATGTACATGAATTGCACCTAAGTGCCGAAATGGTAATTCAAAAAACTCATTATGAATTCCATGAATTGCACATAGTGTCGAAATGGTAATTAACAAACTCATTATGAATTCCATGGATTACACACAATACTGAACAGGTAATTCACAAACTCATTGTGAATTCCATGGATTGCACACATAGTGCGAAATGGTAATTCACAAACTCATTATGAATTCCATGGATTGCACACATAGTGCTGATAGTACACATAGTACTGATACAAAAATGTAACATTTGCATTAAACAAAATCGATCGATAACCATCAGACACAAAGTATGTCTTAATGCACCTATGACTCTCAATGCACATAGAATAGGCCTTTAAGTCAAATTCGTAGATTAAACATTTATTCTGAAACATTGGTAGGTATTAAATCACTAGTAGAAAAAACCCTTTAATGACGCGCATTGTGCGTCATCTATGGGTGCGGATGACACATTTGCCTACGCGCAACTGTGCGTCATAAATTTATGACGCGCATTTATGACACGCATTTATGACGCGCATTTATGACTTACATTGCGCGTCATTGAAGCCCCCGTCATAAATGAAGATGACACACATTTGTGTGTCATAAATTTATGACACGCATTTATGACTTACATTACATGTCATTGAAGCCCCCGTCATAAATGAAAATGACACACATTCGTGTGTCGTGATTGTATTTCGTGAATTATATTTATATATTTATATATATTGTAGATTGACAAATAATCAAACTAAATCACATTTAATGCCTCGTAATGCTAAATATATATCTATATATAAGCAATACATTTGTATACAATATATTCACACTACAAATAGTTTATAATAAACGATTAGTCAAAGAAAACAAAGAAAATACGACATTGAGAAAGAACATATAACCATTATATATATACAATAATGCACTTTGTTTCCACATACTTAGAGCTTTGAGCATCTGGATAAAAGCCACAGATATGTGCAAATAGGTAGTGTTGTCAAACCTATATTAACAACAACAAAAATGAGGATGCTTAGAATATGCAAAAACAATATCAACAAATGGTAAGCAAAGTAAAACAAAGATGTCAAAATTTTGCACAGCCAGTACATAATAAGCTCCATATATAAGAATTTGCAGAAACATCACCATATGAAATGTTAAAATCGGTCCTATATCAAACATCTACAATCCAACTTACCATGAAGATGGGTGGCAAGATTAGTGCAAACAAAGCACAAAAAAGAAATGTCATACTGATATGTAGAGAAAACTGAAAAGCTACCTCATATCAAATACAACAACATAATGTTTTTAACTATTACTCTTACAGGGAATCATCAAGAATATCCAGGGGGAGAGGAGAGGAGGGTTGCTGAGGTCTCTAATGCTAATTGCTAACCTACAACTATAGTTCAAACTATAGCATACCAACAGAAAAAAAAAAACTAACGAAAGAGCGGGGGGTTATGATATACGTAGTACATATGAGCAAGCAGTGCAATCGGCAAAAATGTAATTGCTGCACAAAACATTTACTAAAGTACAAAAGAAACTAAGGTTATGTGTCTCAGTTATGCCCAGGTCAGTGCCTAATGCTTTTCCCACTTCTTGTGCTGGAAACAAAGGGACCACACAATATCCTTGAGAATCAAATATCAACACAACTGATGAACTAGATGATTTGGACTAAGGGGAAAGCACCAACAGTGAAAGGCAAAACCAGTCATACCAGAACTGCAAACTCTGCCTTGTGCAATTTGGGAAGACAAAAGTTTGATCAACCAAATACTAGTTCAACCTTCAACTTTGTTTCAGATGTTGTCTGCAAAAGTTTAGAAGTCATTAGTGCACCTAAATTTAGCTACCATCTTTAACAATAGTTGTCTATAGGGTTTAGAAGCATCAAGGTTGAGAGGGAAGAAAAAAATATCAACAAATGCCAATGGAAATAAGCAAGCAATAAAAAGAGGTTGCCATTCGTTTCATTTTCCATGCTCTCCTAAAAATGAGAGAGATGAGCATATAGACTGAGACATGCAAATACAAAAATCTCTGAACCAAATTTCAGAACACTTGTTTTGATTAAAAGATAAATTTGACCCCATAATTGTAAGAGTGACAATAGACTTATTTTTGAATAAACGTATATACCTTTTTTCTAAGTAACTCCAACTACTTCAAGTTATTTTTGCAAGTTGAAAGACTGAGTGGGGTGACTAGAACATCGAATTACATCATTTGAAAGGAAAGGGCCACAACACATTACAGGCTAAAGCAAATGCAGGATATCAATCTAGAACTTTCCAAAAATCATACAGAGTATACAATGAATCATCCTTTAATTTTTTGGGCACAGCAGTTGGAATCAAGTTAGGGCATGTTACAAAGTAAAAGATTATATTATATATTGCACTATAACACACAACCCAAGCTTCAAAACACCCTTGAAAGGAATCAACTAGATTAAATCCCACTAAAGGATGCCGAAAGCTCTAGCAAGATTTATTTCGTACAACACTTAGGCAAAGTCTGGTACAAGGATGGGAATGAGTGAAGATGAAAAATTTGTTAATCTAAAGGTTAAGCTATGCAGAGTAAGAAAGTGGATATGAATCTTAACCATTTGATAACACCACTATAAACAAGTGCAGAACAGTTAAAATACTTGCTTCATATATATTACAATAGTTGGCATAATCAAAGAAAATGGTAAGTACAAATAAGAAGCATCCATCAACTAATACAAAACAAATATTGGCAACCTGCAACAATCCTAAAGATATTTCAGACATTATTTGGAAATAACAGAAAATAAGCAGTACATGACAAAGAAAGGCTAAACAATACACTCGAATATTTATCTTTTTTTCACAATTAAAATATTTTATTCCTCGGCATGCAGAAACTCTATGAAATTGCTAAATACCAAAAGTTATTTTACCCTATCTATCTCGTACGCAGTGGATCTGTTGTGTTTGAAACTGTGAACATTGAAAGTACAAAGGCCACCAGCATCAGTTTCAAAAACCTTAGAAAGGCTTAATTCAATAAAGAAATTGAATCAAAAGAACAAGAAGATTGTACTGCCACTATGATAATGGAGGATGTCCCCATCATTTTGGTCTCTCTAACTTCTACGTCAGATATATGTAGAATCTGCAACAAAAGTAGGTGAAATTAGTAACACCATTCCATATCAAGAATATACCTCAACATGACATTTACAACCCAATAATCTCAACTGCAATCCGCAAGCTGACGTATTTAAGGCCATGATCATCTATAACCAAACTTGGTTATTAAATGTACATGCTTTCTTACCGATTTTTGTTACAATAAATAGCGGAAAATTTGATACATCTTATCATGTACCATATGATAGGGCTTACAACGTTACATTACATAGAATAGTCAGTCTTACCTTGTTATCGAAAAATATACCATGGCTCTGATAAGCAGTATGTTCAGCTTTGCACCTATCAATAACTTCAGGACTACAATACTTCTTCAAAGTTTCAACATCTCCCTGTGCGTACAAAGTTTTATATATTATAGAGGCATCCAGTACCCGAGACACTTTTATTTGAAAATATAGAACACTAGAATATAAGCCAAAGAAACCCCTTACTTTTATATATGCATTAAGGACCGGTCTAATTGCTTCTTGAACTTCTGCCACAAATTTTGGCAAAGAGAATGACCCACTCCATGCACCAAAGAATACATAGATCAAGAAATGGAACATTTAAGTGCCAAAGCAAAAATAAAGGAGAGGTGATGGTGACCATACGGATCTCATCGGCGTATTTCTTTGTACGATGCTGCAGCATCTGTTTCTTGAAAGATACTCTTGTTTATACTGTCAAAAGTTCTAAATACCAAAAGAAGAAGAGGGGGAAATAATAATGGACATCACAAAAATGGTAAAAATGTAAATTTTAGATGAATAGTGAGAATTCAATTTCCATGAATATTGAAGCAAAAGTTCTGGCCATTACCATTAAAATCAAAGAGAAAACTCATTAACCCAATTCCAAACACATGCACACAAAAATCAAAATTCAATTTTCTAGTAATCAAAGGAAATGAGAAAAAAAAAGAAATCCCCAAAAAGAAAGTATAGAAATACGTGTAAAAGAAAAGAATAAACCTTGAACAGAAAAGGAAGATCAGGCCCCCATTTTTTCAAAACCTTGTGACCAAGCACATTCGGATTCTTCAAAATCCAATCTTTTAAACCCAAATTCCCACCTTCTCCATTTTCATCAGCCATAAAACATGGCCCTGAGTCATGGGTTCCCATCCAAAACTCAGCATATGGCCTATCAGGCTTAATCTCAGACCCAGAATTCAAAGCCAAAAGCCTCGCCACTTGTGCCTCCATCCCACATCTTCCCTAATCGTAGTTTTGAACCCAAACTCTTAGCTGCTTCACCTTCTCGACATTAGCCTTCGCCATTGCTGAACAGAACCCCCAGAAAAGAAACAAAGGAAACTGATTTTGAAGAAAAATGAGAAGAGAAGAGAAGAGAAAGGGCTACGAGAGAATGATAATGCGGAAGGGAGGGGGAATTTTTTGCTGGTATTTGAAGAGTTTGAAAGGGTACATGGAGAGAGGGAAACAGACTGGAAAAAGAGACCGAAAAGAAGTGAAGACGAAAATTATGGGGGGAAAATTAAAAGATGACATTTAGAGATGACACACAATGAAAAGTGTACTCCGTGTTCTGCTAAAGTTTTTGGATTATGACTATTAAATATGATACACATTATTGTAAGTCTTAAATCGTTAAGATTTTAAGAAACATGATATTTTTTTATGACACACATGTTTTGCAAGTCATAAATTAGCGTGTGTCATCGTTCGTGTGTCATTAAAGGTATATTTTCTTGTAGTTAAAACAATATATAATTCATCCATCTGATGTAAGGCTATCCAAGCTTCTTCAATGATGGAGAAGTTGGCAGCCTTGTTGTTTCCCGATCTAGGAGAAACTCCAAATGACACACTTGAATATATAAGCAATCTATACAAAATAATGAAAGAAATGGATTAATGAAATAAGAACTTAATGAAAGAAATGAAAGGGATATAGTTGTTATCAAAGGTAGGCTACGGAAGTGTTGTAGAAAGATCCTTTAAATGTAAGTTGATTCTGCCTTCAATGTTGATGATGGATGTTGACCTTAATGAATGATGAAGGATGTTTCAATGGTGTTGAAATGGTAAGGGAAATGTATATGGTTTAGGCGTGAATATGATGGTGATGCTGATGGTTAAGGATAGTATCTTAAATAAGCCAAAGAAGAAGAAAAGCTATATAAAGCTTATCCTCGTTCTCTATAAACTTAAGTAAGGGGTGGTATGTTGGGACTTGAACCCTCTAGTTATAAGAACTAGGAACTCATAGTATCAAGGGAAGGGGTTGTTGCCACAAACTTAGAAAGTTTGCTTATTAGATAAAGTTCTTAAAGAACTTGCAAGAGAGAATTCTCACAAAGAGTTTAATATTAATCAAGGGTTGAGTTACAAATGAAATGCCAAAGCCTATTTATAGGCTTGCAAGGGGTTTGGCTGAATGATTACATGCCTATTCGGCTAAATACATGACTTTAAATGAAAATGTATGATGCTTGGTTGAATGAAGATGTCTTTGGCTGATTGGTCTCCTTGATGGTTTATCTTGGCGCTAATTTGAAGCATTATCTTGCTTTGGCCGAATAGAGAGGCATCCCTTCACTTTGGTGCCTAATAGATCCACACACAAGGCACATGAGTGGGATGGTCATGAGGCACTCATATGGGGTCATAGGATGCTTGTTGTGTGGGCTCGTCTATGAAATGAGGATGGGCAGCAATCTAGCCGTGACTTGGCTTCCAACATGCACCTATGTGACATGGCATCCAATGGGCAACAACTTGTCATGAAAGGTCACATTTTGTGTAAGGTAACCTTTCATCAATTGAGCTACTTCCCATGTGTATGAGCTGAAGATCAGCTGGTCATAGATGAAGGACATGTAGGTGAGTCTTTGAACAATTCCTTGTGAAAAGGCACCTCTTGGAATGGAAACTCTTCACGAAAAGGTACGAATCCACAAAAATGACCTAGGCCATATTTGAAGTACTCTGTGTGGTGGTTGTGATGGTGTAACTCTCCAGCTGAAATAAGATGTCTAGCTATCTCAAAAGTCCAACTGAAGTCAGCTATGAGCTCGGAGGGTAGCTAACAACTTTGTCCCAAAATGTTCTTGAGCTGTCTAGAGTTGTCCTAGTCAACTCTTGGACTCCAATGCTAGCTTAAGTTAGCTCCCATCATGTGGTCGCCTATGTACCTACAAAAGAAAACATAATATAAGTTAAGTACATGAATTATATCAATGTGTATATGATAAAGATGTGTACTTTAGGTTATAATAATAACTCATGCATCATATGATAATGAATATTATTATTATAACTATAGATTATATGGTTGAATATCAATCAATGATGTAAACCATATGACATAATGAATGATTGCACATGTTTTGATAATTCAAGTATAGTCTAATATGAAAATGTATGCTCATAATACATAGTGCATAAATGAGTAAATTTAATATAAAGTAAGGTAGAACTCATTAGATTGAACTTGATGGATCTTAAAGGATGGAGTATGTCATGAAGAAAGTTGGTGCTAGACAGGAGCACATCATTCTCCCTTCTTTTAGGCAATTTGTCCTCAAATCGAAAGGTAACTTCTCTTTGGTGTATTTCTATTCAAACATTACTGATTTGTCTTTAAAATATATCCATTCAATAGCAACTTGTTCAAGACATTCCCTTTCAAAAAGATCTATGAAAGAATCCTTGTGAAAAGTCATGAACCTTGAATAAGTACCTTGAACTTTCTTGTCATCTTTTGGATGGCCAAGAGTGATGTCTTTTGAATCACAAGAGATGTTGCTTTGAACGTTCATAACTCTTGGCACTCTAAACGACACATTCTTTGGTCCTCCAAGGATCATGTCCTTTTGATTGAAGAGTCACATCCTTAGGTTCTTGAAGAGTCATATCCTTTAAGCCTTTATGAATCATGCCACTTGGCTCTTTCCCTTGACAAGTTGTGTTCTTTGAATCGTCCTGTAAATCAAAGAAAAATTGTGCATTTTCAAGGTTAAAATTATTGTCCTCAATCTTGCGTCTTGACAACAAGCATTTTTGTATCAAGCACTTAGATGAATAAGCCTTTGTTTTCTGAATAGTTTCCTTCATGCTTGATGCTACTTTCCAAATGATAGCTCTTGAGTACAATGCTTGCATTATACTCTTGAAATGGTTTTGTTCAATGTACCAATCAATCTCACAATGACAAAGGATCTTGCCATCAACATTTGGTAGGATAATACCATGTATATGAATTGAATTCCTACAAATTAACTCAAAGTTAGAATATAAAAAATTATAAACAAAATAAATGGAAGTATCAAACCAAGGTGGATGTTTAATGGGAGTTGGTTGCTGAATTCTTTTCAGGATTGACAATGCACTTGGAATATCAACGAACACAACTCCTTGCAATTCAAGTGAAGTTTCTTTTGAAACTTCAAATAGTATAACCTTTGAAACATTAAGAGACATGTCTTGTGGATCAAAAAAATTCACGCCTATTGGTCTTTAAAATGTCACATCTTTTAGTCCTCCAAAAGTCATGATTCTTGAATCATCTCCCTGAAGAGATACATCTCTTGGATTTTTCCTGCAAAACAATAGGAAGAATAGATAAAAGAGTAAGGTTAGTTAAAATTTGTTCTTCATTCTCCTCTTTATCTCCAAATTCATCATTTTCAACTCTCATTTTTAACTCCAACGTCTTCTTCATCCACTCTTTGATTCTAATCATTTTCAAAGTTTTGTTCGATTTCAAAATGTATTCATTCATTCGAACTTTCTTCCAAACGTTCTTCTTCAAGTTGCTCCTTTATTGCTTCAATGCTTTTTCTCAAATGAGTTTGGTCTTCTTGCACTTGACTAGGAGAAAGTGGCGTCAAAGTGATTTTCTTACCATTATGGGTGATAGAATATCTGTTTGTAAACCCATCATGGATTGCTCATCTTTCGAATTACCACGGTCTTCCTAAAAGTATATTTCCATCATTCATTGGTACAATATTATAAAGAACATCATCTTGGTATTTGCGAAATGAAAACGGGATGACAACTTGCTTTGTGACTTTTACTTCTCCTCCCCCATTTAACCATTGAAGTTTATATGGATTTAGGTGCTTAGATGTATTCAAGCCAAGCTTTTCTACCAAAAGGGTACTATCAACATTCTTACAACTTCCTCCGTTGATGATCATGAAACAAACTTAGTTGTTTACATGACAACGAGTATGAAAGATGTTTTCTCTTTGGTCATCTTCTAGAAATTGAGTGCTTAAAGCCTTTTTAACGACAAGCACTTATCTTAAAGTTGTATGACAATCAAGCAACTCTTGTGACATGGTTAGTGAAATAAAAATAAATTGAAAACCTTACCTGCACGCTCACAAAAACCTCACTTGGTCACTCCAAACAAAAAAAATTCAAATTTCACTCCACTTACACTCGTGTTTGCACTCGGGGATATCTTCTTAGCTTTTTCTGATCCCCTTCTGATCTCACCCTCTCGTTTTTGTTTTTCCTCTTAATTCTCTCTTATGGGTCCTTTAGAGAAATAACTCAAGATTGAGCTAGTTTCTTTGTTTGTTGCGTCGGCTATAGGAATTGGTTAGTATAGAAATGAATATGGTAAAGGTATGATAGAATGGGTAAAAAGAGAAGATAATGAAAATGATTAAAGCAAAGGAAATTAAGTAAAGAGAATGATGAAGATAACTTACAACCCAAGTTGGAACACTTACTATCTTCCTTCACAAGAAACAACAACGATACCTCTTTAATTTCATGTTGGGTAGATTGTAATGTGCTTCCTTTTGAATGAATTGCAACTTTTCTTCACTTTTCTTTTGCTTTTGAATTCCTTCTTTTCTTTCTTTTTGTACTCCAAATTTGATGCATGAGTGTTTTCTTTTCTTTTTATTTTTCTTCTTTCTTTTGTTTTTGTTGTAGCACTTTGATTGTCAATCTGACTAAGCTCTGAATACCGCTTGATGTAAGGCTATCTAAGCTTCATCAATGATGGAGAAGTTGACAACCTTGTTGTTTCCCGATCTAGGAGAGACACCAAATACCACACTTGAATATGTAAGCAATCTAAACAAAATAATGAAAGAAATGGATTAATAAAATAAGAAATGAAATGACAGAAATGAAAGGGATAGGTTTGTTATCAAAGGTAGGCTGCGAAAGTGTTGTAGAAAAATCCTTCAAATGTAAGTTGATTCAGCCTCCAATGGTATTGATGGACATTGACGTTAATTAATGATGAAGGATGTTTCAATGGTGTTGAAATGGTAAGGGAAATGGAGATGATGTAGGCCTGAAGATGATGGTGATGGTGATGGTTAAGGATAGTATCTTAAATAAGCCAAAAAAGAAGAAAAACTATATAAAGCTTATCCCCATTCTCTATAAACTTAAGTAAGGGGTGGTATGTTGGGACTTGAACCCTCTAGTTATAAGAACTAGGAACTTAAAGTATCAAGGGAAGGGGTTGACGCCACAAACTTAAAAAGTTTGCTTAATCGATAAAGTTCTTAAAGAAATTGCAAGAGAGAATTCTCACAAAGAGTTTAATATTAATCAAGGGTTAAGTTACAAATGAAATGCCAAAGCCTATTTATAGGCATGCAAGGGGTTTGGCCGAATAATTACATGCCTATTCGGCTAAATACATGACTTTAAATGAAAATGTATGATACTTGGTTGAATGAAGATGTCCTTGGCCGAATGGTCTCCTTGATGGTTCATCTTGGTGCCAATTTGAAACATTATCTTGCTTTGGCTGAATAGAGAGGCATCTCTTCTCTTTGGTGCCTAATTCGATATGAATGTCACATGGGTGGGCTGGTCATGAGGCATTCACATGGGGTCATAGGATGCTTGTTGTGTGGGCTCGTCCATGAAATAAAGATGAGCAGCAATCTAGGCGTGACTTGGCTTCCAACGTGCATCTATATGACATGGCATCCAATGGGCAGCAACTTGTCATGAAAGGTCACAATGTGTGTAAGGTAATCTTTCATCAATTGAGCTACTTCTCATGTGTATGAGCTGAAGATGAGCTGGTCATAGATGAAGACATGTAGGTGAGTCTTTGAATAACTCATTGTGAAAATGCACCTCTTGGAATGACAACTCTTCGTGAAAAGGTACGAATCCACAAAAATTAACCTAGGCCATATTTGAAATACTCTGTGTGGTGGTGATGTTAGTGCAACTCTCCAGCTAAAATGAGATGTCTAGCTAGCTCAAAAGTCCATCTCAAGTCAGCTATGAGCTCGGAGGGTAGCTGACAACTTTGTTCTAAAATGTTCTTGAGCTGTCCAGAGTTATCCTAGTCAAGTTTCCATATCTCTTGGACTCCAATTCCAACTTAAGTTAGCTTCCATCATGTGGTCGTCTATTTACCTACAAAAGAAAACATAATATAAGTTAAGTACATGAACTATATTAATGTGTATATGATAAAGATGTGTACTATAGGTTATAATAATAACTCGTACATCATATGATAATGAATATTATTATTATTATAACTATAGATTATATGCTTGAATATCCATCAATGATGTAAACCATATGACATAATGAATGATTGTACATGTTTTGATAATTCAAGTATAGTCTAATATGCAAATGTATGCTCATAATAATACATAGTACATAAATGAGTAAATTTAATATAAAGTAAGGTAGAACTCCCTTAGATTAAACTTTATGGATCTTCAATGATGTGAGTATGTCATGAAGAAAGTTGGTACTAGACATGATCACATCACCATCTATTTTAGAGCAGTTCATACTCTAAAATTATTCGTAAAATCATTTTCATAAACTTTATGAAAATATTTTAAAATACGGTAAAACATGCTTTTATAAAAAATATTCGAGGTTGACTCATCTCAAGTCATCCTCATATCATATAAGTATATAATAAATGCACTCACCTGGTATGCCTCACTATTATGCCTTAATGATGTCCAACTATTTTGCCTTATTAGTGTCCAACTATTCTGCTACTTTATTCTTGTATTTTTGTTTTCTTGACTCAGGAGTTTGATTACAATCTACACAAGTATCCATAATCACACATACAATACAAATGTTAGTATACTTTCTAACATTTATAGAAAATAATAATACTCAAAAGTACTACTATTTTCAAATTCTAATAAAATTTATCCTAACTTAAAATTTTAGTCTGAATAGTATCAGTACCCATCCTTCAGTATCTATACTTCTCTTCTATGGTACCAATACCCACTTGGGTATCGATACCATTCTAGCATTCTGGAATTTCATTTTTGATTACGTTATCGATACCATCCTCTTGGTATCGATATCTACACCTCAGTATCGATACTTCTTTAAATCAATATCGATAATGTTCATCTGAATCCTATATTTCCATTTTCACCTTATAGTATCGGTACTATTCTTTCAGTATCGATACCATTACCCATATTTTACCTCTTTTATTTTGAATTTTACACATACCTCACCTAAATCTTAAACTTTTAGCTCCAATCATGCCCTCAAAAATCATATCATTTATCCTAGCTAACCTACTCCATAATTCCCGTTATAATATCCCATTTCCTTTAAAGAACACTTAAAACTAAAATTCACACCAAAATTCAAACATGTTTTCAATCACTTCTATATCTCCAAATCTCTTATTTACATCTTTGACAAGTCAAAAATGCTTTTAGACTCCAATAATTGATCATATTTCATCAAATCACTTAAAAACCCATTTTATTAAATCACTAATAATTCACTAATCTCTTAGTTTTATTCACTCCTAAGCTTTCCTTAAGCTTCTACATCACTTAAGGCTTCAAAACCAATCCAAAAACGAAAGGAAAAAACAACTTGAAGAAATCTTACCTTTGCTATGGAGGTACGAGGACGAGAAGAAAATGGAGTGTAGAGAACCAAAGTTTTCAACTTTATCCTTTTTCTCCTGTTCATTCCTTAATAAATATCCCTAAATAATGAATATTAAATTCATTTCCTTCTAAAAGACCATAATACCCCTCTATTCTTCCATTCTTAAAATTATGTCTTAAACACAGTTTCTTAAATCAATCCTTGTACTTTTCAATTTATTCAAACTAATCAAACAAAATTTTAAATCCTTTCACTATAGTCACAGACCCGATGTTTGGGGTATTACAATTCTTCCGCCGTAAGAAAATTTCGTCCATGAATTTTATGACGTACCTGATGTTAAGAGGTGTGAAAACTGCTTCCTCATGTCCTGCTCTCTTTCCCAATTAGCTTACTCGACTTTATGATTTTACCAGAGCACTTTAACTATATGAATCTTCTTGTTACATAGTTCTTTGTTTTCTCAAGCCAAGATCCACACTAATTCTTCTTTGTAAGTTAAATCTAGTTGGATCTCTATTTCCTCTGGTGTGATAATATGTGATGGATATGATCTGTATTTCCTGAGCATCGAAACGTGAAAAACATTATGGATCTTGTCTATATCGGAAGGTATAGCTAAATGATAAGCTACTGGTTTGTCCCTTTTTAAAATCTTATAAGGTCTAATTAATCTTGGACTCAGCTTTCCTTTTCGCCCAAATCACAATACTTTCTTCCAGGGCGATACTTTCTAAAATACCGTATCTCCCACTTAATATACAATCTCTTCTCTCTTTAGATTTGCATAAGACTTTTGTCTATCGGAAGCTATCTTAAGATTATCTTGGATAACTTTCACTTTATCTTCCATTTTTTCATTAAATCCAGGCCAACAAGATCTTGATATTTTAGCTCAAACCAATTTAATGGTGACACTTCCTCCCATACAAGTCTTCATACGGAGCCATCTTAATACTCAATTGATAACTATTATTATAAGTAAATTCTGCTAAAGGAAAATATCTTTCCCATGATCCTTTGAATTCAATCACGCATGCTCTAAGAATATTCTGTAATATCTGAATAGTTCACTCTGAGTGACCATCTGTCTGCGAATGAAAAGGCGTAATTAAATTCAATCGAGTACCCAATTCCTCGTGTAAAGAATTTTAGAATCTTAAAGTAAACCTTGAATCTCGGTCGGATACTATTGTTACATGTACTCCATCCAGCCAAACTATATCTTTTATATACAACTCTGCATATTTATCCATCGAGTAATCCATCCTAACTGGAATAAAGTGAGTTGTATTGGTCAATCTGTCCATAATTACCCATATTGAGTACTTTTTACTAGGTGACAATTGTAACCCTAAAACAAAATCCATAGTTACTCGTTCCCACTTCCAAGTTTTAGCAATCCGGAAGGCACTTGATTTTCAGCTTTCACTTGCTGACATGTCAGGCACTTTGTAACAAACTCTGATATAACTCTTTTCATGTTAGGCCACCAATAACGGCTCTTTATATCATGATACATCTTATTCCCGCCTGAATGCATAGTCAAAAGACTAAAATGTGCCTAAGACAGAATATCTTTCCTCAGTTCTTCATTTTCTGGAATGCAAAGTCTTCCTCGATAATATAAACATCCATCTGTCCTGATTTCAAAGTCTTTTGTCTCATCTTTCTCTACTTGTACAATTCTTGCCAAACAATTTCCATATTTTCCTTGTTGTTCTTTTATCTGATCCAACAGTGTCGGCTTTAACTTAAGCTCAGCAATCAAGGCACCATCTTCCTTTAATGATATATGTGCATCTAAGCTCGTAAAGCTGTAAAAGTTTTCCGGCTAAGTGCATCAGCTACCATGTTATCCTTCCTTGGATAGTAATCGATAATCACATCATAATCTTTAAAAAGCTTAATCCATCTTTTACGCCTCAAGTTTAGTTCTTTTTGAGTCAACAAGTACTTTAGACTTTTGTGATCTGTATAAATATGGCACCGCTCACCGTACAAATAATGATGACAAATCTTCAAAGCAAACGTGACCACCTGCCAATTCTAAATCATACGTCGGGTAATTTCTCTCGTGAGTCTTCAACTATCTCGAGGCATAGGCCACAACTTTCCCTTCTTGCATAAGCACACATCCCAATCAATTATGAGATGCATCACTAAAAATTATATAGTATTTACCCGACTCAGGTTGTACAAGTATCGGTGCCTCTGTTACAATCCTCTTTAGCATTTCAAACCTTTCTTGGCATTTTTCTGACCAAACAAAAGGCACATCTTTCTGTAAAAATTTAGTTAGCGGTGAAGCTAACATCGAAATTTCTTCATAAACCTTCGATAATAACTAGCAAGTATCAAGAAACTCTAAACTTCAGAAAAATTCTTTGGGGGCTTCCAAACTACTATAGCTTGAATCTTTTTTGGATATATTCTTATGCCTTCTACAGAGACTATATGGCCGAGGAAAACAACATTTGATAACTAGAATTCATATTTGGATAATTTGGCATACAACTTCTTCTCTCGAAGAGTCTAAAGAACAATACAAAGATGAGCATCATGCTCATCTCTTGACTTTGACTACACCAAAATATCATCGATAAATACCACCATAAATTAATCCAGGTAAGGTTGGAATACTCAATTCATCAAATCCATAAATGTTGCAAGAGCATTAGTCAAACCGAATGGCATCGTCATAAACTCGAATGTCCATACCGAATCTGAAAAGTTATCTTTGAAATATCATCCTCTTTAATCTTTAATTAGTGGTATCCTGATTGAATATCTATCTTACAGAAAACTGCTGCGCCTTTCAGTTGATCAAACAGATCATCAATCCTCAGAAAAATATACTTATTTTTTTATTGTCGATAATCTATGCATAATCGCATATACCCATCCTATTGTTTCACAAAAAGCACAAGTGCCCCCAAGGAGAAACACTGGGTCTGATAAATCTCTTATCGAGCAACTCCTACAATTGAGCCTTTAATTCTCTTAACTTATTTGGAGCCATTCGATATGGAGCCATAGAAACAGGTTCAATACCGAGGTAAACATCAATCTTAAATTCCACCTCACGTTCTGGAGGTAAACCCGATAATTCTTCCGGAAAAACATCTGGAAACTCCTTACCTATTGGAATATAATCTAATATCACATTTGATATTCGAGTGTCTATTACGTTAGCCAAAAAAACTATACACCCTTTCGACATTATTTTCTTTTCAGTTAGTGTTGATATCACAATGGATGGTAATTTTGCTTTTTCAACGATTACTATGATTTCTGAGCTTTCCATATCCTTCAAAAATAATCTCTTCTTGAGAAAATCAACCCATCCATTATGTGGATACAATTAATCCATACCCAAAATAATTTCAAATTTTTCGAAAGGCAATTCCATCAAGTTTTTCGGGAACACAACCCCTTGAATCTTTATCAGGCATTTTCTACATACCCGAGTTACCCTTGCACTATGACCCATAGGACCTACCACTATCATCTCACTAAAGATTGATTCTAAAGGAATTCCTCTAGCTCTAATAAATGTTGTACTAATATAAGAGAGCGTAGAACTAGGGTCAACCAATACAAATAAATGTTCATCAAAAAGATTGAATGTACCTGTTAAAATCTTCAGGTCATCCCAATCCTCATTAGTCTTAATATTATAAATTCGAGCTACTCCTCGTGTCTCTTGTCAAGGGATTGACTCAGATTGTCTGCCTGATCTACCTCTTCATCTGCCTCTATTAAATGTTGCTACTGATCTCTCAGTTTGCACTAATTTATCCCCGGATCTTTTAGGATAATTTCGAGCATAGTGACCAATTTCACCACAATGGAAACAAACGCCACTGAGCAATCTACATACTCCACGGTGAAATTTGTCACACGTCTGACATGGAGTAGTTCGTTTTCCAAATGCTCTACCTGAGCTAGCAGTAAAAGACTGTGATTGATTATTCTTTTGCGAAGCTACAGCGGAACCATATCTATTATTGTATCGGGAACTTGAACCCTTGTCTCTCTTAGCATGATAGGAAATTAAAGACATTCCAACTCTTTTTCCCATCTACAAACCCTGCTCCGTTACTAAAGTCTTCTCTTGAGCTCTTTCTATGGCCTTAGCTCAGTTTATCACTTCTTGCAAGCTAGGCAAGTTTAAAGCCAACATCATCTCTTTCAATATAGGATTCAATCCTTCGATGAACCAATCACACCGAGCCTTGTTATTGGGAACTATTTCAATAGAAAAATGACTCATCTTGTGATACTCAGCCTCGTACTCATGTATTGCTCGATCACCTTGTTTCAGATTAAGAAACTTCAGCAGTATCGCCCGTATAAACTGCTCACTGATATACTTGTTCTTAAATTCATCCTGAAAGAACTGCCATGTCACTTGCGCAGATGGTGCATACATCGTAGTATTTTTCCACTACACTTGAGCTGATCCTCGAAGTAAAGATACAGCTCTACCCATCTTTTCAGCATCTGAGCAGTGAAGACTTTCAAGCATCACCTTAACGTCGTTTAACCATAAATAAGCATCCATAGGACCTTCATCCTCTTCTCCCCGGAACTCAGAGCTCCTAAACTTTTCAAATCTTTTGGGATTAACATCTGTGATGCTGGAGGAGTAGGGGGAGGCAGAGGAGGTTGAAATCGAGACAAGATTGCATTGACAACCTTCATAAAAGCTTAATACTTTGGCACTGACATACCCTGATGTACCTGTGCACTAGCGTTTTCATATTGGATCAGATGTTCACTATTAGCTTCATTGCTCTCGCTACCCGACACTTCTCTAACTTCTTGTTTAGTTTCTCTCCGTGAATTCCCAGATTCCGACATCTAATAGGACATACATAATAATAACAACTCAAATTAGTAAGGAGTGACATCAATCATATTCTAATGACACCATATCAGTAACTTTGACACCTTAGTGGCATGTAAAACCCTCTTTAAAGTAAAATTCACCCAATTTTGGCTGAGAATCGGTTAAACCTATAGCTCTGATACCAATAAATGTAACACCCATTTCTTGTATATGTTTCCGTACACAAGTCACAGATGTCACATGACTTTTAAAACATTTCCGCTTTTGGAAACTAGTAATATTTTGTTTCTATACGTAAAACTTTTGGTATGTAAAATAGTCTTAAAGTTTTAACATATTAAATATTACAATAATCATAAGTCAAATACTTCCCAGATCATTATCATAAGTCTATTACATGCCATCTAATAATATCAAAAATAGACATAATTCTCATACAGTTACTGATGAGGCAACCTTTGATTTACGATGTCAACTGCACTCCTTACTCCGCTCGTACTAATACCTACACGTGAAACCAACAAACGCTAAGTATTCACTTAGTGAGACATAATAATATAAATGAGGTGTAACCAAAACATATCGTAAAATATCAAAATACGAAATAAGTCGTATAAATCATAACAATACTTAAAACTATCTTCGTAAACCAAGTTTCTTTCACATAAACTGCAAAACAATATTTAGTTTGCCCAGCATTCATATTAATCAATATTTTTCCATATTTCCTTTTATTTTCCCAATGTATGTCGAATGAGAAAGGAAGGTACAATAATTGCACCTAAGTGTCGACATGGTAATTAACAAACTCATTATGAATTCCATGGATTGCACACATAGTGCTAAAATGATAATTCACAAACACATTATGAATTCCGTGGATTGCACACATAGTATCGAAATGGTAATTCACAAACTCATTATGAATTCCATGGATTGCATACATAGTGCCGAAATGGTAATTCACAAACTCATTATGAATTCCATGGATTTCACACATAGTGCCTATAATACACAAAGTACTGATACAAAAATGCAACATATGCATTAAACAAAATCTATCGATAACCATCATACACAAAGTATGTCGAAATGCACCTATGACTCTCAATGCACAAACAATACACCTTTAAGTCAAATTCGTAGATTAAACATTTATTTTGAAACATTGATAGCTATTAAAACAATATATAATTCATTCATCTATTTTAGAGCAATTCATACTCTAAAATTATTCGTAAAATCATTTTCATAAACTTTATGAAAATATTTTAAAATACGGTATAACATGCTTTTATAAAAACATTTGAGGTTGACTCATCTCAAATCATCCTCATATCATATAAGTACATAATAAATGCACTCACCTGGTATGCCTCACTATTATGCCTTAATGATGTCCAACTATTCTGCTACTTTAGCCTTGTCTTTCTGTTTGCTTGATTTAGGAGTTTGATTACGATCTACACAAGTAATCATAATCACACATACAATACAAATGTTAGTATACTTTCTAACATTTATACAAAATAATAATACTTAAAAGTACTATTATTTTTGAATTCTAATAAAATTCATCCTAACTTAAAATTTCAGACTGAATAGTATCGTTACCCATCCTTCAGTATCAATACTTCTCTTCTATGGTACCGATAACCACTTCGGTATCGATACCATTCTAGCATTCTGAAATTTCATTTTTGATTACGGTATCGATACCTTCCTCTGTGTATCGATACCTACACCTCAGTATCGATATTGTTCATTCGAATCCTATACTATCTTTCCATTTTCACCTTATAGTATCGGTACTGTTCTTTCAGTACCGATATCCTTACCCATATTTTACCTATTTTATTTCAAATTTTACACATACCTCACCTAAATCTTAAACTTTCAGCTCCAATCATGCCCTCAAACATCATATCATTTATCCTAGCTAACCTACTCCATAATTCCCGTTATAACATCCTATTTCCTTCAAAGAACACTTAAAACTAAAAATCACACCAAAATTCAAACATGTTTTCAATCACTTCTAAAGCTCCAAATCTCTTATTTACATCTTTGACAAGTCAAAAATGCTTTTAAACTCTAATAACTGACCATATTTCATCAAATCACTTAAAAACCCATTTTATTAAATCACTGATAATTCACTAATATCTTAGTTTTATTCACTTTTAAGCTTTCCTTTAGCTTCTATATCACTTAAGGCTTCAAAACCAACCCAAAAACGAAAGAAAAAACCAACTTGAAGAAATCTTACATTTACTGTAGAGGTACGGGGACGAGAAGAAAAAGAAGAGTAGAGAACCTAAGTTTTCAGCTTTATACTTTTTCTCTTATTCATCCCTTAATAAATATCCCTAAAAGAATGAATATTAAACCCATTCCCTTCTAAAAGACCATAATGCCCCTCCATTCTTTCATTCTTAAAAATAAGACTTAAACATAATTTCCTAAATCAATCCTTGTACTTTTCAATTTATTCAAACTAATCCCACCAAATTTTAAATCCTTTCACTATAGTCACGACCCGATGTTTGGGGTATAAGAATCGTATTTGTTTTTGTTGTGCCATGGGATGCGCCGACGGTCCTAACATGAGTTGTTGTATGCTTTTCTGATATCAACCCTTATAAAGCACCTGGGATTGACGGATTATCGACAAATTTTTTCAGACAACATTGGCCTCTAGTAGGAAATGATGTGGTGCGACTTTGTATGGATCTTTATTTCATAAAGCACAACATAATGGAAATATTAAAGGCATTCGCGCCTCACAAAAGGGACCCTGGGTCTCTTATTTGCTATTTGCAGATGATAGTTTGGTGCTTCTAAAAACTCCACATCAGAAGCTCAACAAATCAGAGATATCCTAAATCTATACGCTGCCTCATCCGGTCAACGAATCAATCTAAAAAAGTCTGTTATTTACTTTAGCCCGACGACCTTACCAGAGTATCGCTCTTTAATTACAAATATATTTGGTATTCAAGAAGTGGATACTCTTGGACATTATTTGGGATTACCTTTAGATATAGGCAATAATATAACTTTAGAGTTTGGATAATTACGTGACAGAGTGTTGACACGAGTAACGGGGGTGGACAAAGAGACTCTTGTCTTATGGCGGTAGAGAAGTGTTCTTGAAAGATATTTCTCAAGCTCTACCCTAGTATGCCATGTTTTGTTTCCGAAAAATCTTTTGATATAGATTACTGGAATTATGGGTCGATATTGTTGGATAAGAAAAATCAGATAAAAGGGGCTGGTTGCTTGTATCCTGGAACGACATTTGTAAGCAGAAGAGGGTGGGGGATTTAAGCTTCAGAAACCTCAAATCATTTAATCTTGTGATGTTAGAAAAACAGTTGTCGCTTTACTAAAGAAACTGATTCACTGTTTGCTCATGTGTTCCGGGCTAAGTATTACTCAGACGGTGATCTTTTACATGCTAAACTTGGATGCATGAGTTTTTACACATGGAAAGGTCTCTATAAGACTTTACAAGCATTATCATATGCTTTGTTTAGGAGAGTGGGATATAACAACGATACTCGTCTGTTTCATGATAAATAGGGAGGCACAAAGCCATTAACCCTTGCATGTACCTACAACATCCCACAATTATGGGATGTCCGATGCATATACTTCATGAATAGGGATCGACCGCTATGGAGACAGGATAATGTATGTGAGTTTTTTGACAATCAAGATGCTAAACAGATTCTTCAAACTTCAATTACGCCTTGTTTCACTGATTGTATAGTGTAGGGGAACCATGATTCAGGTATATATTTTGTTTGCTTCGCTTATTGGTGGCTCCAGCGGACAACTCACAGAAATGGAGTGATTTCATCTCTTTGGCGGACCGTAGGAAAGATAAGAGTTCTTTCTAAGGTACGTATCTATGCTTGGAGGTTAGCACGAGAGGCTTTCCCATTCAAAAGTAAAGTGCAAGTGGCTGGACTAGGCGATGAGATTTGTCCTCTCTGTAAGATAGATATTGAGACCATAGTTCATGTGTTTCGGGATTTTTCATTTGCGAAAGGAGTTTTCAGAGTTTCAGGTCTATTAGGTATTTTCATTACCTCAATTTATCCTTCTCTTTCATTATGGTTAGAATCAGCTATTGCTGCGCTTGAACTTGATGAGTTTGCAGGCTTTCTAGTTCGATTATGGAATATTTGGAATGAAACGAATTCCTTGGTGCATGATGGACATTTACAGCCTGCTTGGGTCATTACAGCCAATGCAAAGGCCCTGCATTTTGATTTTCTCAGTTCCCGATAGATACTCTTCTCTAATGTGCCACGAGATCCTACTCTAAACCATTGGAGGCCGTTGTCTACACCGACTATAAAGAAACATGCAGACGGTGCTTACAATATGCTAACTAAGACTGCAGCCATGGGCGTCGTTGGCCGTGATGCATCTTGGTCCGTTCTCGGTGGCCTAACTACTATGTCTGGTGGTATTTATGAGCCAGGTTTAGCTGAGCTTCATAGCCTTGATATAGCTGTTAATTTGGATTTGGTTGAGGACAACATTATTGAGAAGGATTCCACCATGGTAGTCAATCTGTACAACAATGCAGTGGCAAAAATTCTACGATTGATGTCTATTTACAACCTATACGGGACAATTGTAATGATTTTAATAGTTTTTCTGCAACATATGTTTGTAGGGAAGCAAATAAGGCTTCTCTTACGGTAGCTAAAGGGGCCCTTGATTGTAACGCTTTCTTTTTCTTCGAGGATGAGTATCCTAAGTTCATTGCAAATGTTGTAAAGAACAGTTTGTTCTCGGATTGATTAATGAATTTTGGATACTCTTTTCCCCTTGTAGGACCTCAACCTTGCGTTGGTAGAAAGGGATTTTAATGAGGCTCTTTTCAAAAAAAACCATTTTGGTTTATCGGGATAGTGTTCCGATGAAAAATCGAGCTAGTGGGCCAACATATTTTTGGTGACCCAACTAGCAGCCAGATTCACCATCTAGCACACCACATCAATGGCAGGAAGTCAGGCACCATCAGGCTTAGTCCTCGGCCAGTTGGAGGGTACCGTCAGTTGGCCACAAGTGCACTGACATCTGTCTCCTAGCTCCCCGATGCAACTCCCAACAATAGCCTCTACTTCAAGCTTCACAACATCTTTGATGACAAGTGGAGTAGGGCCGACTTTACCCTTGCACAAACGGCTGTAATTTGTAAATAAACAACATCAACCAACGACCAACGAAAACCAACAAAGTATGAAAAAGAAAAAAAGAGAGATTCTGGCGAAGCTTTGGAGCTCGATCCTCGAAGATTCCAATGACGGTTTAGGAATCCCAACGGTGGGATTCATCATCACCATGAGGCGATCAACATGATGTGATTCGGAGGCCATGAAACGGTCGATGATGAGTTGATGACGAACGAAGACTTTTTATTCACAGTGGATGAAAGCTTCTTCTCTAGATCAATGATTATGGTAGTGGTTATTGGGAAAACAGATGACAAATTCATGCTCAAGATGTCAAAAAGGTAAAAGATCTGACCAATTAAATTTGGTCGGGAATAGCCATCGACGACGATGGTGGTCGATGCGACGGTCAAGGCAGTCAGTTAATGATCAGTTACACAGAAATGAGGCCTCGATTATGCACTCTGTTTGAGTGAATAGTCAACCAATGAATGCATTTCATGTAAGGGTGTGAAAAAAAATCCAATGTGATCCATTGATCTGATTCGAAAAATTAAATATTAAATTTGTTATTTAATTTGTAGATTGGATATCTGGAAAAAATTTGGATAATCAGATCGAATATGAATCGATAAAAATTCATATTCGGATTATATGAAAACCCTATAAAATTAGGCTCTTAGATTAGTTTATTCAATTAACTCATCAATTCTAGGCCACCCCAATGCTCCTAGCCGGGTAGTCCATAAAAGCTCTATTCTCAATTTCTTAAATATGTCCAATCGCGTACTGCTATCCTCCATCACACTCAGTTCAAGCTTCACCCCCAAACTGCCAAACCACATGAGGGTTCTCCACTCCATTTCCCACAAAATTCACCATTAAATTCTAGTTTCTATTATTGGGTTTGTCAGTGCTTATACTCACAACTCATTCTTTTAAGCTCCGGTCGATGACGATTAATTTTCCCTCTCAACGTTTGAAATATGATGAACCAAAGCCCTAAGTAAGCTCCATTTCAATCTCAGGTAAGGTTATATTAATTTATGGGTTTGGTTTATTGATTTTCGTTGCACTTGCAAATAAAATGTATGATAGAATAACTAATTGAATTAAGAGCCGATAATGAACCTACACACACATTTGACCTATTTTGCATCTATAACATTAGCATATTAGTTTATGGGTTTTTGTTGCAATTGCACATAAAATGTTTGATGAAATAACTATCTTAAGTTAGATCGTGATGTTAAATTATAGATTTTTGATGAAATATATCAATAGGAAGTGCATGTGGAACAATGATTTATTAATAATGTTACATGTTAAGTCTTATAAAAATAAGCAGTTAGCTCATAGAATTAAGGGTTCAACTCAATAGGCAGTGGATGTGGAGCAATGCTTGATTAATACTGTTACATATTTTATTTCTTATTTGTGCTGTAACAATGTTAAAAGGTGCCTAAGAAATATTTTATTTTTATTTGCAGAATATGTCATCTTTTGATGAGAATGAAGATGTTAATTCCGCATTTGTTGATTCAATGATAGAATCTAATGAGGAGAAAACACAAAATCTAGTAGCAAAAATCTTTTATCCATGAAACTACCGAGAAGAGAAAAAGAAAGTCTAAGTGGTGGGCTCATTTTTCAATTGATAAGGAGGATCTTGCTTTTGCTTTCTGTAAAAGAAAAATTTGGTTGTAAAACCAAAAATAACACCAAACCTTTAGTAAACCACATTAGCAGTTGTAAAAAATATCCTCTAAATTAGGATAAGAAGCAAAAATGATTCATTTTGAGAGTGAAATGTTAATAAATAAAGATGAATCTACTGACATAGTTAGGGTTCCAAAATTGTGGGAATTTGATCATGATTTATGTAGGAAGAAGTTTGTTAAAATGCTTACTGTGGATAAATTGCCATTTGCTTTTGTCGAACGTGAATGTTTCATTGAATTCTGTAAGACTTTAAATTCTCTCTTTAAACTTCCTTCTCGTACAACTGCCACTAGAGATTGCTTTGCTTTTTTCATTGAACAAAGAAATAAGCTAAAAAAGAATTTTAAGAACTTATATTTTAGGGTTTGTCTAACCACAAACACTTGGACATTGGGTCGAAATTTAAAATATATGTGTTTGACTGCCCATTTTATTGATGATGAATGGAATTTGCATAAGAGGATAATTAATTTTTGTCCAATTGTTGGTCATTCCGGACAACTTTTTGGTAGAGCTTTATTTGTCAATTATGAAAGTTCAATTTTTGTCAATTTTGAATTTGATTGTGAAATATGGTTTGAAAGAACTTTATTTGTCAATTATGAAAGTTCGAACTCTTGTGAGGTAGGTTAGATCTTCTCCTGCTATATTTCAAAAATTTAAAACTTGCATAAAAGAGGAAAAAAAGATAGCAAAAATCTTGTGTTACCTTAGATGTTGAGACAAAATAGGATTCAACTATCCTAATGCTTGTATATGCTATCAAGTTTAGAAAGGTGTTTTCTAG
This sequence comes from Hibiscus syriacus, assembly GCF_006381635.1. Taxonomy (NCBI): domain Eukaryota; kingdom Viridiplantae; phylum Streptophyta; class Magnoliopsida; order Malvales; family Malvaceae; genus Hibiscus; species Hibiscus syriacus. The sequence goes on along the minus strand of NW_024062239.1, from coordinate 341,056 downwards.
TTTATACATGAAAGACTCTTTTAGTTTCAAGGAACTTAGAAAGATTGGTGGTGGTCCTATTGATGATGATTGGAAAAAGGTGAATAGTTTTTTTCCCTTTCTTGAGTATTTTTTATGATGTGATATTGAGGTTATCTTGTTCTCGCTATGTGATTTGTAACCATTATACACATGAGATATACGATACTAGATTAATGATTTCCATGATAGTCCAAATGATGTCTAAGTATGAAAAATATTATGAGAACATTTATAATATCAATATTATGATGTTTATGGTCGTGATCCTTGATCCTAGGCACAAGTTGAATTATATTGATTGGATTGTGCGGGATTCTTATAATGAAACAAAAGCCACTCTCTTATGCCTCAAGATTAAGATGGTTTTGCAATATTTATTTAACTCATATGCTTCTTCAATGCCTCATTCAAGGACAAGTGATATTTCTTCCTCCACTTCTACTTCTTTGTCCACTTTAACTCAAAGTGGGGATAAGATTGATCTTCAACAGCTAATGGCTTTGGGTTGTTTATTAACTAGTGCCAACAAAAGTGAGTTGGAGAAGTATTTAGAAGATGCTTGTGAGTCTCATGTTTCAAATTTTGATATCCTAAAATTGTGGAAAGAACAACAAAAAAGATATCCGATTTTTCATAAGATTGCTAAAGATGTACTTGCCATACCTATCTTAACTGTAGCTTCCGAGTCGGCTTTAGTACGGGGGGTCGTGTCCTTGATTCTTTTCATACTTCATTGACTCGAAAAATGGTTGAAGCACTTGTTTACACTCAAGATTGGTTACGCACCTCTTGGTCACCTATTACAATAGAGGAAAGCTTAATTGCCTTGGAAGAATTGGAGGAAGCTTAATTTACATTTTACTTTTCAATATTTAAAGTTTAAATATAAATGTATGTTTTAATCTTTTTTTTAATTTCGTGTGATGTAGCCATGAATGATCTAACTTTGGAACAGTTGGAGATCACAATTGACGAGACAATTAATAAGTTGGATGATTTCTAAAATTTGTACCTTGGAACTTTGAAGTACTTAGTAATCCTACTATCTATTTTATCATGTTGTTGATTTTATTATGTTGTCGAGACTCGAGACTTGATACTCTTGTGTGATATTTTTATTTTGAACATCTTGTGTTGATTGTATTATGTTGTTGAAACTTGATACCTTTGTGTGGTATTTTTATTTTGAACATCTTGTGTTAATTTTATCTTATTATTTATTTACACTACTTTGTGCTTTTTTAACATTTTGAGAATTATTTTATTGCACTGAATTAAAACATTATGTTGTTTAAATACTAATAGCAGTGGGATATATAATTGCAGTAGGCCATGTATCTACATAAACAAGCAGTAGGACATGTATCTATATAATACACAAAATATTTAAATGGTGTTTTATATGTCGAGAGAAATTATTTTGAGGTTCGTATCATTGTCGTTGAGCACCCCCTATTCGAGGGAAAATGTTCAAAGATTAGAATTAAAGTCGGTAAGCCTGAATTCAGAAAATTAATGTGAGTACCCTTAAACTCCGCAGTGTTTCATAATTTTCATAAATGTGATGCCTTGAATGTTCTATATGTATCTATGATGTGTTATTCAAGTATGGAGCGAGTAAAATTACCAAATTACCCTTAGTTGTGATTAGTGATTAATAGTGATTTGAAAATACCTATGAAATTATAAGTATCTCAAAAATATTATGAAACGTTAGTGATTTTCAACTAAACCTTAGTGATAGCTCAGAATACCATTGAGTATGAAAAATAACCAAAATATCCTTATGAGTTATAAGTTCGGTAAACCCTTGGAGAATGAAATAATTGACTTGTCTATGTATAGAAAAGTGGTTAAAATATTTGTAGTAGTGAAAATGACTATAATACCTTGAGTTGGGAAAATTATGAAAAGGCCCCTCTACGGTTAAATGAATAAAATAAATAGTTCGGGCTTCTATGGTTGATCTTTATTTGTTATATGACCTGGGCGGCGTTAGATGATTCGTTATAGGGTAGGTGACGAGATGTTAATCATTCGAGTCCTCAAATACTTTGTTAGACCTAAGTTAACATTGTTTGCTACAAGTTTTGTAATTTAGTCAAGTGTTGACAACATCAATATTAATTGCATGTTTTTTCTGTACACTCTGTACTGATGTTATATGATTTATACACGACTTTAAGGGCACTATTATATTGAACAACCTTAGTGGCGATCGAAAAATAATACGAAGACTCGATTTTATAACGAAACAATGTTAGTGGCGTGGGATTATCTGAATACTCAGTACTTGATGTACATGCAACCCATATACTATTCGGTATCACACAACATCAAAATATAAAATACAACATACGCCATACTTTAGAGTAAAACAATTCACAAATTGATCTCACTTTTTGACGTGTTAATATCAATCACAAAGTGAATTTAGTAACCACAAAACCTTAGTGAGATGTTTACAAATTATTTCTTAGTGAGATGTTTATAAATTATTTCTCATACCGAAGGAAATATTATAGATAATATATATATATATATATTATTTATTTTAATTTAGATTGGGTGATCTCATATGTTAGTATTAATTTTATTACTTGAGGCTAAATGAGATCATGTACTATAGATGATTATTATCCAACGTTAGGCGACATCAAATGATTGATTATTAATAAAATGATTATAAGCGTAAGTCATAAAGTCTTATATTAATAGATGAATGATAGCAGTCTTGAGTAGAGTACAAAAAATGTTAGTATGCAAGATATGTCATACGGTACTCTATAGGCTAGAGAAGATACTCTGACCTTTGATAACTAGTTAAGGAAGACTTAGGTTACACTCGGTGCCTTGATGCTTATATATGATCTACATGTTTATGTTTATGAACCTTATGAAGTACAGTAGAGTGGTGTGTACTCATTGGGCTTAATAGTTCACCCTTTAAATTATTACAACTTCAAGTTATATGTTTCCTGGATCGTGATGTGATAATGATGTCATTAGAGGAGTCTCAATAAAAGTACTCGAGTACAACAATGAGAATTGAGTGGGCATGTAGAGGTTGCGATTTTATTCAAGTTTATTATAAATTATTTATTTATATGTTTTGGCTTTTAAAAAAAGGAGCTTTGCTTTTGTAAATTGTTATGTTTTTAAAATGTCGAGTAAGTGATTTAAAAAAATGTTTAGTCACTTTGGTGATTCTGTGTTACATTTGAATTCTTGAGATTTGGGTGTTGCACCATCAATCACTTATATGTTGCCGTAATAGTTTAAATTGCGAATTTGAGCCCATATTTAGCTTATGATAATTTTTCTCAGTTTTTTATTTATTGTGCATTCTTTATGTAAATAGTTGTACTAATGTTTAAATTCATGTTTTCTGATTCATTGAATGTTCCTTTTTGAAACTGAAATCTAAATTTTTCCATCAATACCCTATGAACAATATCGATACCTGATGAATAAGGTATCGATACTACTCAACCAAAACCCCAATTTTAACTTATAAAACAAACAATATCGATATTCTTCTTCTAGTATTGGTACTCCAAACTTAGAATGATCTATCTTTCACGAAGTAGTCACTTCTTCTCACCCCTAAAGCCCTTTTAAGGATCTCAAGTAATATTTAAAGCTTATGGAAGTTTAAGGGGCTCATAATATGTCATTTTTATGCACTAATAACATCTAAAACACTCCATTACTCTCATAAACACAAATGCACTCATCAAGCTTCATGCACTCATACAAGGACGCAAAAGCACTTAACGATCTATATGAGTTATAGAAGAACTAGAAGTGTGTTACCTTACTCCTAGCTATAGAGAAACAACTCCAAGATCAACTAAGCACAAGCTTCTCATTTTTCTTCTCTTTGGAGCTTTCTCTCATTTATTTCACTAATCACAACCAAGGAATGAGATACTAACTCATCTAAGAACTTAAAAAATATAAACACAATTGTCAAACACTAGAAATTGATTGAAATCACCCTAAAGCCTTAAAACCCAAAACCTCATAGAACTACCACAATAATCACCATGGTCAACTATTGAGGTTAAGAGTTTAAATGAGAGCTTTAGGGATGGAGATTTCTCTTATTACCTTCCTAATTCGGACTAGAGATGATGGAAATTAACGCCACACCTGTGGTAAACCTACAAGAATAAGAGATAAGAGAAAAGATATGGGGAATGAGACAAGGTTGAGGGAATGAGGAGAAGAGTCAGTCTTTCTCTATTTTTCTCAATCGATTATATCACAATTCTTAATTAGTTTATAGACTTATAATTACTCCTTTTTCCTTCTTCCTTTGAACTCAATTAAAAAAATACCCTTTTTATATCTATTTGAACTCAATTCTAGCTCAACCAAGCCAAAACTTGGCCCAATGCTTCCTAATAGCCTATTTTGATTATCCAAAGCCCACTCGAGGTAACCCAAAATTTTGGGGGTTACAAAATATACCAATGGTCACTAATGTTTGAGTAAACTTTTGTTTGATCTGTTAAAGTTTCAAAAGTAACAAATTAGTCACTAACGCTACCGATTTGTAACAAAATTGTCACTCCATCGTCATCTCCGTTAAATTGATGACATGACAACATTAACAAAAAGGTTAACATTTAGTTTTAACCCTAATCTACTGATAAAACATCAAATAGGTCCTTGAAAATGATTTTATATTTAATTCATCCCCCAAAAATATTAATTTAAATTTTTTCCATACATCCCACTACCTCCACTATATCCAAACCACATTCCTTACAAAATAAAAACTACCCTTAAACAAACCTTCACGATATCACTTTACCCCCTAGCTCCCTACCTCTTTTTATGGACAACAATGTAACCCTTTTTAAAAGAATCTTTTGGAAATTTTGAAGCTCGATTATATTGAGTAACACATCTTAGAAAGCTTTAATAACTATTGTGTTCTTTATGAACTAGATTGTATTAAGCTCGACTTGTATTCATCACTGGTATTTAAAAATGTTGTAGTTATTTTTTTATTGGAATTTCTCATCAATCTTGTTTAAAGAAAATTTTTATATAAAAATTTAAAAGGGGTTTAATTAATATTTTAAAAAAAATTCTGATGCCCATCACGGTAGTTTATTCACTATTATGGTCAAGTGGTAAATCATATCAAGTGTGCCAGAGACAACATTATACTTTCTTCTTTCACATTAAAGACACATAAAATGAATTCTGAACCAAGTTTTTCCAACATAAGATAAGGTGATTTCCTTCTATCCCAGTTCTAGTTTGTCATAATGTTAAAGTTTCTGTTGATAACTACCAAATTAATAAACTAAATATTAAAAATGATATAAAATTGTATATAAAATCATTGTTTAAGGGTCTATTTAATATTTTAACAGTAGTTTAGGGATAAAACTACTTTTTTGTTAACGTTGTCACATCATCAATTTAACGGGATGATGATAGAGTGATCATTGTGTTACAAATCAATAATACTAGTGACTAATTTGTTACTTTTGAAATATTAGTGGAAAAATAGAAACTTATTCAAACATTAATGACCATTAACAAGTTTATCCTTGTTTTTCCTTGCCAGATTGTTCTCTGTGTTTTATAGTGACTCACTTTGTAATACCCCAAACATCGAGTCAATGACTTAAATTTAAGGATTTAAAATTTAGTGGTTAAATTTGATAAATTGAAAAATTCAAGGACTAATTTTGTAAATTTTTGTTTAGGACTTATTAGCAAAGATGGAAGAGTAAAAGGACATTATGGTCTTTTAGAAGGATATGAATTTAATATTCATTTTTAAAGATATGTATCATGAGATGAAATGGGGAGTAAGGAAAGGTCTGGAAACTTGGTTTAGTTCTCTTCTTCTTCTTCTCCCCAGCTGTTTTGAATGTTGGTTAATACTTTCATTTTTTATTTGGTTTTGAAGCCTTGAGCGGTCTAGAAGTTTAAGGATGCTTTAAGATGAATAGAAACTAAGAGATTGGTGAATTAAGGATGAATTAATAGAATGAGTTTTTAAGGGATTTGATGATATGTATTTGGATTTGTAATGATATATTTGACTTGTCAAGAGTCTAATTAAGAAGTTAGAAGTATTAGAAAGGATTAAAAATGTGTTTGAATATTTGGTGTGATTTTAGTTCTAAGTGTTCTATGGAGAAATTTGGATGTTATGAGGAGATTTATGGAGGTAAGTTTCTAGGATAAGTGATATTATGTTTGAGGGCATGAATGGAGCTGAAAGCTTAAGATTTAGGTTAGGTGTGTGTAAAATTTGAAGTGAAAGAAGTAAAATATGGGTAAACGTATCGGTATTAGAAGAACAATACTGATGCTATAAGGTTAAAATGAAAGAATAATATATGAGTAAGATAAACTGTATCGATACTGATTTAAGAAGTATGATACTGATATGGAGGTATCGATACCAAGAGGAAGATATCGATACTGTAATCGAAAATGGAATTCCATAATGCTAAAATGGTATCGATACTGAAGTGGGTATTGTTACCATAGAAGAGAAGTATCAGTACTGTAGGAGGGGTATCGATACTATCCAGTCTTAAATTTAAATTAGGAGTTGTCGTTCCTTTTATGTAATGCTAAATGGTGGACCATTAATGGAAATTCGTTATTGAAATTGGATATATCTATATGTAGATTTGGATCAGAAGCGTACGGACAAGCGATATAGCAAAGAGATTTAACGAAGCTAAAAGGATTCATTTAGAACTTATGTGAGGAAAATGTGAGTGCAACTAATGTGTTTTATATTAGATTTGAAAATGGCTTGCGATAAGTAAACCTCAAAGTTGTCGATCAAAAACTTTTTATTTATTTTATGTATTATTTTATTATGTTTTATATCAAGTGTATTTTCAAACTATTGTTTTGATTTTATGTGTATATGATTATGTTTTATATGAAATTGTTCTTTGTTAAAGTTTTCTAAGCGAAAATGTTCTTCATGAAAGTGTCATATGTGAATGTACTCAATGTAAATAAAACACACTTTGAATAATGAAATGAGAAGTAATTATATGGTTAAAGCCCAATGTATATGTATGAGAATTAGAGGTATGGTTGGCATGCCAAGAGTCGAGGGTTCTACGTGGTCCTTCGGGACAAATCTATGTGATCATTTGGGACAATTATACGTGGTCCTTCGGGACAAATTCTACGTGGCACTTCGGTGCAAATTATATGAGCAGTGGTGACAGCATTAGTGGATAACCTCAATATACTCAAATACCTAGAGTTCTCAGTAATATGCATTGGGCTATTAAGACAAAGTGATATAAACTGAATAATGTGTAAAAATATACCTTCTTTTCTTGAAATGTAAATTGAGTTCAGTATGAAATGTTTTCTATAAGATAAATAAGCAAATAATTTACAATGTTTTGTTATACTCGTATTTACCTCACTTAGTCAATGACTTAGAATGTGATTGTTTCACACGTAGGTTCAAAGAGATCAGAAGACTAAAGTTAGGAAGGGACAACATACGGTTGAAGAAGATCAGATCAAAACAATTTAAACTATAGGTTTCTTATTATTTGTAAATTGTTGGCATGTATTACAAAGTTTTAAATTGTAATGCTCTGATCCGTTTTGTAATCATATGAATTTTATATTTATGTAAATTATCGATTTGTTATTTTCATTATGAATTATGAATTTTCAATTGAAATTTCGTTATAAGGGTTTCACCACTTAAAAATAAGTAAGAGTTTGAATCTTTTTACGAACTTTTAAAGAGTAAAAGTTTTGAAAAGGTAATGTGACACCTCAGATTCGTATCTGGGTTAGGTACGAGTTAGGGGTGTTACATTTATTGGTATCAGAGTTACGGTTTAACCGATTTTAAGTTTGAAATGAAGCAGTTTTTGTTTTAAAAAGTGTACATACCAACTAAAAGTTAAAAATCTCTGATCTGATAAGGTAATTAGTATGATGTCCTTACTAATAGAATATTGATCTTATCTTAATAGATATCGGATGAAGTGGGCTCCCAAAGTGAAGTGGGAGATAGATATGAGGGAAGTAGTAATTCACCTGTCCCAGTTAGGCATGGTGAATAGCAGACGCATTAGGGAGTGCCTGTGCAAGATCAAGGGATCTTTTTTTCCAGACGTTGGACGCGATTCTGACGTGTTTCCAACTGTCTACTCCCTCAACCCCTAAGATGAATATGGGAAATGAGCATACGAGCACTAGAATTTAGAGGAGAAGCAGAGGAAGGTCCTGTTTCTACGGACCTTTGGTTAAATGATGTGAAGATAATGTTAGAGGGTCTCCATTGTTCTGAAATGGAGAAATTGGATGGAATAGTCTCATTTCTATGAGAAAAAGCACGAATATGGTGGACTAACGTGTCAATAAAGGCATCTAGAGATCAAGTGACGCGGTCGTTCTTTTTAGAAGAATTCAAGAACAAGTATATATGTGACCAGTTCATCCGTCAAATGAAACTAGAACTTATGAGTTTGAAACAAGGGAATCACACTGCGTATGAATACGAATGTGAGTTCAACAAATTGAGTAGATTTGTATTTAAATTGGTCCCTACTAAAAAAGACCCTTGTGATTGGTTCGTAGAGGGTTTGCGCCCTAGAACGAAGGAGCTACTATTAGCACTGAACCTTTCCACATTTCAAGAGGTGGTGATTCGAGCTAAATACTTAGAGTGAGATCAAAATAAAAGATATGGGGGAGAAGAAGACCCAGTGGAATAATAGAGCTGGTACCTCGTAAAGTGTATCACAATCAAATAAAAATCGAGGTTCAAGTTTTTGACCTCAATCAAGATCTGAATAAGCCTTATCCTCAGGTAGAGGATCAAATCCAGTGAAAGTTAAGTAGAACCAATCTACTGAATCAGAGGCTGGAAGGCCAAGTCAATGTCAGCATTGTGGCAAACATCATAATGGAATACGTCGAATGGTCTCGGAGCATACTTCAGTTATGTGAAGACATGACATTTTATCTGTGATTGCCCATTGATGAATGGAAAGCCTGCACATGTACCTCAAAGAGGTAGAAGACGAGGCCGAGGAAAGAATCAGTCTGAGTCGACGACTCCACCTGAAATGTGCTCAACTGCTCGAGTGTATAATCATAAGACTAGTGAAGATCGTGATGATCCTGAGATTATTGCAGGTACTTTCTAGTTAGCTAACAAACCTATTTTAGTTTTGATTGACCCATGATCAACTTATTCTTATGTTAGTAGTAAATTGGCGAGAGAATTAACGATTCAACTAAAAGCTATAAGTAATGATGTGATTGTGACTAATCCGTTAGGGCATAATGCTCGAGTGAAACAGATTTTTTGAGGGTGTCCTATAAGGATTCAAATAATTGAATTCTATGCTAATATGATGAAATTACCCTTTTACGAGTTTGAAGTTATTTTGGGAAATGATGGGTTATATCGTTATCATGCCAATATTAATTTTCGATTAAAGCAAGTCGTTTTGAGAAGTTCTGATAGATCAGAAGTAAGAGTGGTCAGCGAGAGACTCAATCCTTTAGCTAACGTGATATCGATAATGTCAGCTAAGAAACTAATGTTACAAGGGTGTCAAGCTTACATTGCTAATGTGATCGATAATCGAGCCAATGAAAAGATATTGGAGGATATTCCAACAGTTCGAGAATTTTCAGACATATTTTCAGATGAGTTACCGGGATTACCTACCAATAGAAAAGTCGAGTTTTAAATTGAGGTTTTTGCGGGAACAACACCAATTTCAATGGCTCCTTACCGAATGGCCCCGAAAGAATTGAGTAAGCTAAAGACTCAGTTACAAGAGCTTTTGTAGAAAGGATTTATCAAACCTAATGTATCACCTTGAGGTGCACCGGTATTATTTGTAAATAAGAAAGATGGTTCAATGCGTCTCTTCATTGATGATCGACAACACAGTAAGATGACCATAAAGAATAAGTATCATCTCACAAGAATCGATGATTTATTTGATCAACTCAATGGAGCTTCGATATTTTCCAAGATTAATTTACGTTATGGCTATCACTAGTTGAAGATTCAAGAAAAAGACATTTCAAAGATGACTTTTAGGACTCGGTATGGCCATTATGAATTCATAGTTATACCATTTGGATTAACCAATGCAACAACTATGTTTATGGACCTCATGAATAGAGTGTTTTAACCCTATCTCGATCAAATTATGGTCATTTTCATTGATAATATTTTGGTTTATTCAAAGACAAATGAGGAGTATGATGCCCATTTGCGGGTGATTCTTCAAACACTACGAGATAAGAGGCTTTATGCTAAGTTTTCTAAATGCGAGTTTTGGTTAACTGAAGTGGTATTTCTTGGACACGTGGTTCTTATAAAGGGGATTCGGGTAGATCCTCATAAGATAAAAACTATATTAGACTGGGAAGTCCCAAGAAATGTTTTTGAAGTATGGAGTTTCTTGGGATTGGCTGGATATTATCGAAGGTTTGTAAAGGACTTTTCGATGGTTTCATTCCCTTTGACAGAGTTATTAAAGAAGGATGTGTCATTCATTTTGACGGACAAATGCCAAGAGAGTTTTGAAAATTTAAAGAGGATTCTAACCGAGGTTCCACTACTAGTGCAACCATAATAGGGCAAGGACTACACGATTTATAGTGACGCTTCCCATAATGGTTTGTGGTGTGTTTTAATGCATGATGGAAAAGTAGTGGCCTATGCTTTGAGACAAATTAAGCCAAACGAGAATAATTATCCGACCCACGATCTTGAGTTAGCAGCGGTGGTATTTACACAGAATATATGACGCCACTATTTTTAAGTTAAGCGTTGTTACATTTATACGGATCAAAAAAGTTTGAAGTATTTGCTAACTTAAAAGGAGCTAAAACTAAGACAAAATAGATGGATCGAGCTGATAAAAAGACTACGATGCAATTATAGATTATTACCCCGGGAAGGCTAACGTGGTAGCAGATGCTCTTAGCCGAAAGACTTTTACAGCTCTACGCATGTTAAATGCTTGACTTTGTTAAATGAAAATAGTGCTCTAATGGCTTAATTGAAGCTAAAACCTTTACTCTTGGATCGAATAAAGGAATTTCAAAGGAAAGATGATAAATATTTAATAAAAATAGAACAAGTGGAAAAAGGTGAAATTAAGGACTCTGAGGTAAAGTTAGATGGATGTTTATATAATAGAGATAAAGTTTGTATTCCAAATAATGATAAGCTGAAAAATGATATATTGTTAGAAGCTCATTGTAGTCTATTGACCATGAATCCAGGAGGGAACAAGATGTATCAAGATCTGAAAGGGCATTTCTGGTGGTGAGGCATGAAAAGAGAAATATCAAAGTTTGTTGCAAAGTGTTTTACATTCCATCAAGAGAAAGCTGAACATCAAGTGCCTTCATGATTATTACAACCGATTTCTATTCCTCAATGAAAATAGGAAAGAGTTACGATGTATTTCGTAACTGGTTACCTTTGACACTGAACAAAAAGGATTCAGTTTGGGCTATTGTGGACAGATTGACAAAGACAACACATTTCATTCCTATTCGAACGGAATTTTCAATGGATAAGTATGCTGAATTATACCTCAAGGAGATAGTTTGACTATATGGAGTACCAGTTTCCATAGTTTCTGACAGAGATCCAAGATTCACTTCAAGATTTTGGAAATCTTTACATGGAGCATTGGGTACTCGATTGAACTTTAGCATGACTTTTCACCCTCAGACCGATGGTCAATCAGAGCGAACGATTCAGGTTCTGGAATACATGTTAAGGGCATGTGTGATTGAATTTCATGGATCGTGGGAGAAATATTTGCTGCTCGCAGAGTTTGCTTACAATAATAGTTATCAATCGAATATCAAGATGGTGCCCTATGAAGCTTTATATAGAAGAAAATGTCAAACACCATTAAATTTATTTGAACTAAAAGATCGAGACTTTGTGGGGTTTGAGCTGATCAAAGAAGTTGAAGACAAAGTGAAGATTATTAAAGGTAATCTTAAGATAGCTGCTGATAGACAAAAGTATTATGCTGATCTAAAAAGAAAAGAGATTAAATATCAAGTGGGAGATAAGGTATTTCTAAAAGTATCGCCTTGGAAGAAAATATTGTTGTTTGGACTCAAAGGAAAGCTGAGTCCGAGATTTATTGGACCTTATGAGATTTGAAAAAGAGTTGGACCAGTGGCATATCAGTTAGCATTGCCACCAGAAAATGAAAAGATCTGCAATGTCTTTCATGTGTCTATGCTTAAAAGATATCGATCAGATCCTTCACACATAATAGCACCGGAAGAAATAGAAGTTCAACCTGACCTGACCTACGAGGAAGAACCAGTACGATTTTGGCATATGAAGTCAAACAGCTAAGGAGCAAGACGATTCCATTAGTTAAAGTTCTTTGGAGAAATCACAAAGTAGAAGGGGCGACTTGGGAACGTGAGGAGGACATGAGAAGATAATTTTCTCATCTATTTGTACAGTGAAAATTCGAGGAAGAATTTTCTAAAGGGGGAGAATTGTAATACCCCAAACATCGACTCAGTGACTGAAGTGTAAGGATTTAAAATTTAATGGTTAAATTTGATAAATTAAAAAGTTTATGGACTAATTTTGTAAATTTGTGTTTAAGACTTGTTAGCAAAGATGGAAGAGTAGAAGGGCATTATTGTCTTTCAGCAGGATATGAATTTAATATTCTTTTTTAAAGATATTTATCATGAGATGAAAAGGGGGATAAGGAAAGGTCTGGAAACTTGGTTTACTTCTCTTAATCTTCTTCTCCCCACCGTAACCTATTTTGCCAAGGTGAGTTCTTTTGAATGTTGGTTAATCCTTTCATTTTTAATTTCGTTTTGAAGCCTTGAGTGGTTTAGAAGTTTAAGGAAGCTTTAAGATGAATAGAAACTAAGAGATTGGTGAATTAATGATGAATTAGTGGAATGGTTTTTTAAGGGATTTGATGATATTGACTAGTATTTGAATTTCTAATGATATATTTAACTTGAAAAGGGTCTATTTAAGAAGTTAGAAGTATTATAAAGGATTAAGAACATGTTTGAATATTTGGTGTGATTTTAGTTCTAAGTGTTCTATGGAGAAATTTGGATGTTATAAGAGGATTTATGGAGGCAAGTTAGCTATGATAAGTAATATTATGTTTGAGGGCATGAATGGAGAAGAAAGTTTAAGATTTAGGTGAGGTGTGTGTAAAATTTGAAGTGAAAGAGGTAAAATCAACGTAAGGGTATCGGTACTAGAAGAACAATACCGATACTATAAGGTTAAAATGTAAGGATAATATATAAGTCGGATGAACAATATCGATATTGATTGAAGAAGTATCGATACTGATGTGGAGGTATATATACCAAGAGGAAGGTATTGATACCGTATTGAAAATGGAATTCTAGAATGCTAAAATGGTATCGATACTGAAGTGGGTATCGTTACCATAGAAGAGAAGTATCGGTATTGTAGGAGGGGTACCGATACTATTAAGTCTGAAATTTAAATTAGGGGTTGTTGTTCCTTTTATGTAATTGTTAAATGGTGAACCATTAATGAAAATTTGTTATTGATGTTGGATATATCTATGTGTAGATTTGGATCGGAAGATCTACCTTCAAATTATTCCCCTATTTTGTACATGAAATCAAAAGTACAATTCAACAAATATAAATCTTTTTGTTTCCTTTTTCAATATTTCTGTATCACTATTCACATTTAATTTCTCGATGGTTCTTGCACTGACCTCTGCATGTCTCATGCTTGAATTCATATACGTGTGCTAAGCTTCACCTATTTATCCTTATTATGCAAGCTCTAAAAGTGACCCAAATTGAAAATAAAATCCAAAAAAATGTATAATGAATCAATAAGGAAGATAAGAGGGGCTGAAGTGAAGAATATTTCCTATACGTGGCTTTGGGTATAGAGAAGAAATTTGGAAGATAGAGGGGCAAGGTTAAGTGTAGGTAGTTACTCAACTTGGAAATCAAGGAAATTAGGGAAGGAGGATATATTATCCATCAAACCCTCTAAATCCCATTCTCCCATTTTCAAGTTTTCTCCTCCCCAATGATGATTTTCTAATCCAAACATGTCCCCTACTTTAATGCCCTGATGATCAGTGTTGTTGAAGCAAGTGTTATTATTATTATGGTTGCTTTTCCTATGATCAATGCTGTTGTTAATGGCCGTTGCAGCATTTTTATCTTCAATACTTCTACTCTCAAGTGGAGGAAGAGAAAAGTCACCTTCAAACCCTATTTTCCCAGGCTCTACAATCCCATGATCCCCATAAAAGCCCTGTGTTAAGCATGTGGGAACATCTAGTAAACCCGGAACGCACGTCAGATCGTAACGGTTGTTGATATCGAGCAGTGGAAACGGATCAAATTGGTTGTTTGTGACCATTGGCAGCGGCATGGATATTGTCGATGACGAGGAAATCGGGTCCATGCAAAAGGTCATCGCGTGATGTTCCTGCAGAGGGAAAATTCCTCCGCCTGCAACGTCTCTGGGATCCGATGAATCGCTGTTGTTGGGTGATGAGGTTTTCGATGAGTTGTTTTTAAGTCTTTTCTTTAGTGTTGAGTTCCAGAAGTTCTTTATTTCATTATCAGTCCTTCCTGGAAGACGAGCAGCGATTTGGGACCACCTGCAAATTCGTGAAAATAATAAGACATGGATGGATCTAACTACAATTTATAATATAAAGCTTCAAAAGATATGTTAAAAGCTTGTTGAATACTTGAATTCCAACACATTTTAGGGTTTAGAGCATTTCAATCGAACACGATAGGCTCATATCTGAAAATGAAATGAAACCCCAGAAAATATGAGTGGTGACGCTTGGTGCTGGTGTGTGGACTGGACAACTACTTGAAGCTTTATTCAAGCAGAGATTTCGGAAACTTTGGGAAAGCAAAGCTTGACTAGAAAAGAAAATACAAGGGATTTAAATGGAGATTGAGGTCACGTTTTTTGTTGTTTGTGTTTATCCCAATTGCTGCAATAACGGGTGTTGTTGGGGTCATTGTGGGTAATTATACAATAACGATCTCGGATGATATCTTTATTTCTATACGACCATTGCTATTCTGATAATGAAATACTATTTAAATCCATGGAAAAGGTTTAACTTTTTAACTATGGTTCAGATGTAGCCAGAAATTTATTTGATCAGAAGTACCATACTCAATGGGATTGAACAGCCCTACATTGATGTATATATTACATTCCTAAGCGGCTGTAAATAATGAACTACACCAAGAACTTCTCTGGTAATGTACAATGCACACCGTTAAGTGCATTCAATCTCATTAGAAATTATCGGTGTTTCACAATGTTGTCTATCTGTGGAATATTGTTCTGTGTAGAGGTCTTGGATTTAAACTATAGTTGTATAGTTGTAAGGTGTACGTGAATTGTCAATTGATTAAGAAAATATTAAAAAAAATCTTCGGGTTTTAGAAGGGAAAGAGAACCTGTTGCCGAGGATGGAATGCAGATGTACGATGAGGTCTTCCTCTTGGGGGGAGAAGGCGCCACGCTTGAGATCAGGTCTCAAGTAATTAATCCAACGAAGGCGACAGCTCTTGCCGCACCTCTGCAGACCAGCACTCTTAGCAATGTCACTCCAACAGCCTTGGCCGTTGGTTAGCATGTACTTGATGAGTTTCTCGTCCTCTTCCGGTGACCACAGTCCCTTCCTCAGCTTCATCATGTTGCGGTTTTTGTTAACTCTTTCATTTGCCATATTTTGATCAGGCTTCCTCATTGCGTGCTGGGTCTCGATCTGATCTAGTGGAGCCTTCTTCCTCCTTTTAACTGGCTTGATGGAGATGAGAGGAAGGTGTAATATAGGTAAACGATGGTTGCATTGGAGAGAGAAACAGAAAGCTTGATGGGGCGGTAATGGTGATGATGATAGCGATGGTTGTGGGGTTTATTTTCTTTAAAATATGGACACGGATGGTATTGTTATGATTTTCGTCCCTTTGTTGTACTGAAATTTGAAATATAATCCCTCTACTTTAGATTTGGCATAATTTGATCCTCTACTTTTTCTTGATTGACGAATTCTAAAGTTAATCCTAATTCTACCTAGATGATAGGGAAAAGACGGCTCTAGGGGAAGGAAATAAAATGCTCCTAAAGGGTCTAGAACCCATTAACTAGAGAAATATGAAAAAGAATACAAACAAGCACCTTGACATATTACGTGGGATTTATTTGATCCGCTACTTTATAATAATGTTAGTTATTTTATTAAAAAGATGACAAGTGTCAGTCACAAAGTTAGGATTATGTGAAAATTCAATAAATTATATTCAACCTATGAATCACTTTCTTAGACAATATCGTGTCGACGCCAAGGCATAGCCTGACACTGTCTCCTTGGGCATCCTACGAGTTCCTTAAAGCTTTGACACAGCTTAAGGTTCATCTTCCCAAACTTAACCAAGGATTTCCCTAGGCTTGTGTTCATGATGTTGGTGCCAGGGATTCAAAAAACGATCGTGTAACGGTATAACGACCGTTATATCGCGGTATCGACGGCTCCTGTTATTGATATCAGCCGAAATTACGGTGTGAAACGGAATCACACCCATAACGGCCGCAATTTAGCGGGTAATGGTCGATCGCAGCTATAACGGACCGTTTTTCCCGTTAATCCCCGTTACAACACCAAACATCACCAACAACACAATTACTTCAAAAAAAATAACAATTCATATATAAAAATCAATGTACTTTCCAGCATAAAAAAAAGTAAAAATGAAATAATATATTCTCTATAAAACTTGTAAAAATCAGTTTACTTTACATCAAAATTGAAAAAAAATAATCACAATTTCAGAATCGGTACAAAATACAAAAACAAAAAGCAACAGAAAAAAACAACCCCAAATTAAAATCTAAAATTTCTTGCTTGCAACTTCAAAGATCCTCTCAAATTTCACTACCCCAAGCTCAAAATTAGAAGAAGAAAAAAAAGTCTTCACTTTGAAGATAATCTCACAATTTCAAGTAAGTAAAATACCTGATTGTTTTAAGTTCTTCCTTCTTGCTTCTTGTATGCAACAACTAACATAGGTATGGAAAATTTTTGAAAGAAAATCTACACAAATCTATCCATTTTTGTAGTTTTGTGGATATTTTTTGTAGAAATAACAAGAAAATTTTAAGAAAGGTAACAAAGAAAAGAGAATGGATGCATTTGAAAAAAAAATTATTGCTTCTGCATTCTCCCTCCAGCCCTCCATTTTCACGGTAAAAGAAGGAGGTATTTATTTTGTGTTTTATCTTTACCCGTTCCTTAGGTTAGGGATTTAAATATTTTTATTTTATGTTTTATTTCTTATTATTTTTTTTACTTTTAATTTTTAGATTTTTTGGGTTTGAAGTTTGGACCCAAAAGAACCATATAAAATTAAATAGAATAGAGTATTTGGGTTATTGTTATGGTCTTATGAATTTACCCCCATAAAATTAACTTTCTGCAACTCTACTCTATGTTGAACTCAATATTTTTTATTTTTTATTTGTTATGAGTTCATATAATATTAATGACGGTAAAATTTGTATTTATATATTAATAAAAGTCTATAATTGTTACAAAATACTCTAAAAATCATTAAAAGTGGTTTTCTATAATTATAATTACTATATTTTTATAATAAGTTGTGACCGCGATAGCGTCCGTTACGTCCGTGACTGCGCTAAATGCAAAGTGAACTAAAACGCGGCCGCGACCGCAATTTGAATCCATGGTTGGTGCAACTTGGCCTAGGGAAGTGGATGTAGTATCTTGCCTTGCAATAGTTTTTAGAAAAGGTTCTCCATGTTATCACTTTCAAACGGTAGCAACTAAAGGTGTTATTAGTTTTGATCTATTAATGATAGTATAAAGTATAAGATCAAATCATGAGAAATTAAAGTATATGAATTAAATATAAATCTTTTAACATAAAAGAGGGATGAAAACCATAATTATACCAATATGAATACATATGCGTGTGTGAGAGAGTGTTTGTTGGTTGATGGGTAGAGTTGAAAACGGATTGGAGGGGGACCTCACTTGTGTGACATAGGAGGAATGAGATGGGATTGTTGGTCGTCTTGTCTTTGACTCTATCTTGTCTTTTTCGATGCATTTTTCTTCACTCACAAGGTAATCATCATATGCAATACAAGGTAATCACTCGCAAGGTCTCTCTCTCTCTCTCTCTCTCTCTCTCTCTCTCTCTCTCTCTCTCTCTCTCTCTCTCTCTCTCTCTCTCAGGGTTCAAGTCTCCCACGCATGAGATCTCCCTTAGTTTTCCAGATGAGAAACGTGATGAATATTATATTTATGCGTCGGCAATCTGAACACAATCCATGATTCATATTTATGGAACATGAAAAACCAAATAAAAACCGCGGTCCCCTGGTAGCAGTATTACCCGCTTCCCTGTTTTTGCCTAAAGCGGAAAAGCATTCTTTTCCTTCAAGCCATCTTTCTGTTAATAGTAAAGTGGGTTCATTATATAATATACATATTCTGCAACGATACCTAATAAAATATGTAATTTAAGCAAAGTCATCCATCTAAATTGATATGATTATCATCAAACCAGGCATTAATATTAATTAGTATTATTCAGTTGAGAATGAATAATATTTGTATATTTCTTAAAGTGGTATTGCAAATTGCCTTTGTTTTTTCATTTACTAAATGGACCCACTTTCTTTATTCACACAAAGATGATAGAGACAGGATAGCGCGTTCCTAGACCCCGACATGGTGCGGTTAGCAAAATTTGATTCATTTCAAAACTTTATTTTTTCGATTCGGTTTAATTAGAAAACTTTCAAATTTAAGTTGAATTATAAAATAAAATTTGAATAACTCAAATTTTTTTTAATTAGTGGATTGATTTTTAAGTTTAAGTTGAGCCATTCAACTTTAAATGATATATGTATAGTACATATGAAAAAAAAATATATATGGTTATAGGAAACTGTTTAAATTGAAATAAAATATTTACATAATATTATAAATATTTATAATTAAATTTAAACAAAAACTCGAATAACTTGACTCAACTCAACTCAAAAAAAATTCAATCAAGTTTGAGTTATAAAATAGATTTTCTCAACTCGAATAACTTGAATTTTTTTGACTAAACTCGATCAAACACTCACTCCTGGGCATAATTACATATATTAGGGATTTAAATTGTTTGTTGTAGTCATGTTTTCAGTTGTATTACGTTTATCGCAATTACGGACATAATGAGTATTGTCGCAATCATTACGGGTATCACAATCGTTTAATAACGATTCCGAATTCTACCATTGCTGTTATTTCAATATCGGCCACTTTTTAAATCCTCGCTTGATATTATTTGATCCTTCACTTGATCAACAATAGTATAACATAAGTCTATATACTATGCGTAAATGCACCAAAACTTCAGATTATATATATATATATGTATGTATGTATATATATGTATGTATGTATGTATTGTGTTTCCCTTTCCTTACCAAATTCCTGCATGCCAAGAATGGGTAACATTCATGTATCGTTGGAACCAAGTCTTATCCTATATGAGAGTCAAACATGCTTGAGGTATATGTTACTTGTGTGGACAGCGATTGCCACAAATTGTGGCAAAAAGTGAGGGGAAAACTCTCAAGCTACTCAAATGTATTCTCCTCATCATAGCAACAGCTGTTCAGGGGGGAAATAAATCTTTTTCATGCTTGTAAGGATGTTCCAAGCAACAAACTGCTTGGTTATAAAGACAAGAAAAAACACCTAGCTACCTCTTTCGCATTATTTGTATTACATTTATGCATATTTTTTCCTCTTTAAATGAATATGCTTGTATATGCTATAATACGTTCCTACAGGTGACAAAATATCAAATGCGGGGAAAGCATGACCTGAACATCAAGTGAGGTAAAATACAAGAATAAGGAGAAAGGAAGGAGGAAATTATAAGCTTTTGTGTTGAAACTTGGACGTAATTATATATGAATTAATGTTTAATGCATTTATGTTATGCCCATTAATTATGGTATGATTCAATAGACATTTAATCCGATAGTAGAGTGTTTGAACTTCTGTTTCAGTGGATAAATTTAAAAGGAAAATGAGGTTAAATTATATCATTGGTCGCGCGATCCACACTGTATTTAAGATGGACAAGTACCTACCTTAAAAACTGAATTTTCCTAAGGTAGATATATATTTTATTGATTGTATTCACTCTAAAATTTTATTTATACCCACGCATAATTATAAAATTTTATGTTGTTAATATATATGTCCATCCTAAATAAGTATTATCCCATTTTTATAGTAATCTCTCTATAAACTTTCAATTTATACACAACACTAACGACACTGAAGTTTTTTAGTCACCTCTTCATTAAATTAATAATGGATGCTAATGTGAATAATTTAATTGATAAAATAATAAATTTAACCTTTTAACATTTATTTATTCTTATAATTTGATTTTTTTTCTAAAAGTTGAACAAACTTAGTCTACAACACTTTCAAAATCAGGAATATTTGATCTTGATTATAATTTAAAAACAAAACAAGAAGCACATAAAAATTATTTTTGTATATTTTGTTTTCGTCCCCATGCTTATTGATCTTTGTTTTAGACAAGTTTGGATCCATCAAATAAGTTTGGTCTGCCTTACGACAAAGGGATTTCCTTTCATGTGATTGAGACCTTCAAACGAAAATTATTTAAGAAATGCAAGTATGCTTGGCGGTAAATATACAAAACCTTGCCTTCTCATGATCGCGACAACCGTTGCTTAATGCTACAAAAGAGGCCATTATGCATGACACCAACCCACACTAACAGACCTTCTTCATTAATTGCACATTTGCTTCTTGCAAATAAGCTCTTAGCCATCTCAACCGAAATTACCCTGAAACGAAGACCAATAATACAATACTATAAATTCGATAACCTTGTCGTACAAACAATCTATATAATTTATAATGAAAGTTTTTGATAAAATAAGCTGAACTCAATAAATTTCGACTGATATGACTTTATATACACTTATTTTTTTATTTGAAAATCTAGTTGGTCGGAGTAGGCTTAGTTTTGATCTAACTCGATCCGATCGTGTCGGATTTTTCTAAAAAAATCAACTTCATACCGAGTTGGGTAGAATTTTTTAAGAGATGAGATCGGGTCAGGTGAAGAGTGAAAGAACTACGACAAAACCTAACTCGTGGATAATAATATAATTTCTTTAAAAATTTATTAATTTTTTAATTAAGTTCTTATTTCATACCTGGTCGGGTCGGATTTATACTCTAAAAATTCAAGTTGAGTTGGAGTCGAGTGGATGATATATATTTTTCAGGTCGGATCGGTTCAGATGAATGATATATTATTTTCGGATGAAGTCGAGTTCGAGTAGAAGATACATATTTTCACATCTGGTTGGATTAACTAAAAACCTGACCTGTTACCATCTATGATCCCAACAGGACCAACTACAAAATCCAATAAAATATGTCATTTACATGAGTTCATACCACTACAAATTCAACAACCAAAGGCCTGTTTAACAAAGCCCAAAACCTCAACAAATATATATATATATATATATATATATATATATGGGTTACTATTCATTTACGGTTAGTGTAAAACTTTTATTTTTTACACTATTTTAGGATTGTTGGATGAAGGGAAATCAAATGCTGAAATTAACTCCTTGTTTTTTTCATTAAATATCTCCTCATTTCCTGCTGTCAATCTCAATCTTTATTTTTCTCTCATCCAACGATCCTATAAAGATATAAAACTTTTTATTTTTACATAGTGTAAGCAGATCTATATATATATATATATATATATATATATATATATATATATATATATATATATATATATATATATATATTGTAATTTATAATTATAAATTTTATCCGAGTCCAATATTATGTTTGGATCTACTGAAGTCTCTAAAGCTAAGACCTAACCCATCTACCCATTAATCCTTAGGCCCAATAACTCATCTTGTTCACCATTATAAAGTTTAAACTTAAACCTAGTTAAAAAAAACATAGCCAGTGGCTCGTGGGCACTGCCCAATCTAACCCCCAATTCATACCACGTCATCTCTACCCAACATAATCCTAATTTGACAGACTCTTCCATGACTATAACTCTAAAAACAACACTCATTATCATTCAAATTCGGTGAAAATTATCTCAACACAACAATCAAATCCAAAAGAATACAACCTTCATAATGTCATATTCTTCCTTAAACAAATCCTATACAACTCCTCTTTACACCCAGATTAGAGGACATGTAACACCCTAGACCGGTACGACGCAAAGTCGACCGATTTAAGTTGATACACTGAACCACTAAATGTCTAACCAACTCTAAATTTAACTTTCTCATGATTTAAAACGACCATAAAATAAATTGAAACATAATAAAAATCTTTTCACTGATGAGCTCCAAAATAAAATATTTACACTTCAAAAATATTACAGACCAACTTGACTGAATCTATGACTCAACTGGGCAATAATGTTTGCAAATACATGTGCCCAATAAAAACATTGAGTCGTACATCTGATCTGCACTGGACTGGTCTGGACCTTGGTCTGTCTACTGCATCCCTACTGCTTAATCTACTAACATGCCAACGGAAACATCTGAAGGTTGAGCTAACTAGCTCAGCACCACACTAATGGCTAAAACATACTAATTGTAATTCTCTGAAAGATTTAAACATTCAAGTCTACTGCTTTTCTATATGGTCTACTAATATGTTATGTACTACTTTAGTGAGTATACTTGTATACTTACTTGTCGAAACGATTTTTTTTCTTATGAGTGAGATTTTAAAAAACCACACAATTTTAAATTAATTTTCTCTTTTGATTAATTTTTAATTAAAAAGTAATGTGATTTTAAAAAACCTCTCATTTCGAAAAATTTGAAATTCATTTTAAAAAATAAAAACGTATGGTTCGAGGAGTCACCACCAATCTTTGATTAGGGTGTGATTGGGCACCCAAAAACATTTTATCATTTTAAATAAAAATTAATTTTAATTAAAATGATAAATTTATAGTTCGCGTACCATAAAATTAAGTTCGGGAGTCGGTTACGCGTAGGGAAGGATTAGCACCCCCACATCGCCCTAAATCGGTACCTAGTCGATTAATTAATGTCTTTGCAATGAAATTTACAAGTTCGAATTTAATTTGACTTATGATCCCATAAAACAACAAAATATGAATTTTAAAATGAAACTAATAATATTTAATTATTTCCTATCGAGAAGAAAACAACCCCCTCATACATTGAGACAATCAATTCTTACTCCAATCGAAAAAAGAAATATTATAATTACATTATAATATTCAAATGCACCAAAATAGATTAAATTAAAATTACCAAGTCTTTTTAGAAAGAAGAAGAATATTCGATTATTTAAAAACATCGAGATCAGACCTTAGATAAGTTCTAACAATCTTTTCTCGAAGAATTTAAATAACCAAATATTTCTTTTTCTTTCGTTCCCAAATTTTAAGTGAGGAATCAATTTTTTTAAGTTTCACTATTGGGATACACTTTCAGTTTAAAATTATCGAAAATGACTCTTTAATGAGTTAAGACAAGCCCCTTAAAACAATTTTAAAATAAAAGAATATTACCCTTAATCTAATTATGTAATTATAAGTCGAGTTATCCACGGGAGGATATCATGAAAATTACAATACTATACTAATCAATAAAATGATACAAGGAATGTCAAAGGAAATGTAAATATAGAAAATAATATTAAATAGGTTAAAAACCAATTTAGTGTTCAATAAAAAAACATATATTCTGATGATTTTAAAAAATAATGTTCATGATGTTAATTTGTTTTAAAAAAATAAAAGAAAATTTTATATCTATTAATATACATATGTAACAAATTAGTTAATTATTACAAAATTACTTAATATAAATATAATTTATTAAAACCTATTTAATTAAACACTACTTTGTAATAATACCTTTACACATGGATTATCATGACAAAAAATAATAATATCAGGACTAAAAAAAATGGACAGATAACATTAAAATTAAAATCATAAATTGAACACAAATCAAGTCATAAAATATAAACCATCACATTCCTTGCACTGAAATTGAAATAAACCCTAATTTCATGTTGGACTAAAATGTAACTCTCAAAAAAAAATATTAAATGTATAAACAAACGGAAATTCAAAACAATTAAATTCAGGGACTAAAATTAAATACGCGCAATACTAAGGAGATGAAATTAAATACATGAAAACTTCGATTTAGGGACCAAAATACAATAGGTTAAAAATAACAGGCTTAGCATGTAATTAACCTCTCTCTATCACAAAACACGGGTAGTCTCAGCCCTCAAAATGCTGTCGTTTTGGTTGACACTTAAACGACGCCGTTCAGACGACCGTATATATATATATATATATATATATATATATAACAAATAGGGTAAAATTTTTATCCTAATTAATTTCCATCCATTTCTCATCTTAACCCTTTTTCTTCCCCCCCCCCCGCCGTTCTCTCCATTCTCTCCCTCTTCTGGCTCAACCGAGAGCCACCAAAGCCTTCTCTCCGCCGCCTAACTGTCCGATAAGGAGTTTAATCACTCCATAAATGAACCCCGACTAAAACCCCTCTGAAGAAAACACATCCCTAACCCATGACCTAAACCAGACTCCCTTCGAAACTCTACTCAATTTCTCCTTTCACTCGTACTCAACAAATCCAAGCCTCCACCACTTATGGGCTCCGATGAAGAGCCAAACCACTGCCGAACTCAAACTATAACCAACCCTACTCCGAAACCCTTCGAAAATACCCAAATCCAAATACCCTACCCTCTCTCAAACCGAAACCTTAAACCATAAAACCAACTCAACAGAATCCAAGGAAAACAGAAGGCTCACCCTCGATGACTCTTTGGGGATGCTGCTACTGATTTTCCTACTGGAAAGGTAAGGTATCTTTTCTTTTGCTTTGACTCTTGGTTACTAGGGGATTTGGTCATAAAAAGAAAAAATATATATTTTCTTTGCTTTCTTTCTCTGCTGCTAAAATGGTTCCACTTTTTATCTCTTGCTCTTTTTACTCTCCTCCCCTTATTGCTGATGATTTTCTCACTCCTTATGGTTGCTGAATTTGCACTCTGTAATTTCTTTTGATTTTTTTTCCGTTTTCATCTGCCTCGCTGGATATCTCTACGTGGCCAGGGAATCTGTTTCTCGTTGTTTTCTTTAGGTTGTTGCAGGTACGTTCCAAGGTGGTTACATGCAATAGACAACTGGCCTCTAGAAGCTCGGATGGCATTCTCACGTGCCACTGAGAGACCTCCAGCGGGTTGCTAACCGTGTTAAAGAAAACACATCGACATTAAGTATATGGCCATAAGGGAACATGTTAAAGAAAAAAAAGTGGTCATTGAGCACATTAACACTAAGCATATGTTAGTTGATCCTTTAACTAAAGTCATGCCACCACATAAATTTAAGGATCATGTTGTCTCTATGAGATTTGTTTCCACTTTGTAAATTTTATTTATAAGAATGATTTTAATGAAATTCCATTCAGTTTGATATTTCTCATATTATTTTGTGCACGTTAATTTTAATTATTCCGATAAATATTACTAAAGTTTGGATCTAGAATAAACATTGAGTTTATTCATCTAGAAATTTGGCTAAGTGTTGAGACATGATACATCGTTATAAATGGAAGATATTACTCAACTATAAGAGAAAATATCGCTAGGATCCATGCATTGTGTTTTGATCTTAAGTTATGTTGGGCAATATGAACCAAGCGGGAGAATGTAAACAGTTTATTAAATAATAAACTAATTTAATAGTTGGTTCATGGCCATCATACATTTTTTGAATGCCACGTTCCATGTTGCTTCCCTCCAATATGAATTTTCACATTCCACATTCAAGCATATTGAAGTGGTTGTAAACGTGCATTGATTGGTACGGTTAAGGGGTGCAGACGTGTGAATGTGATGCAGTTTTGGGTGTTTTTTATGGAAAAAAATCACTATAAATACTTGTATCGAAGAGGTCCCTAAGCACAAAAATCAAATCATTCATTCCAAATCATTATATTTGAGAGCATTTGGAAATATTCCATCTAAGTGAGGTTTTGAGTGTTTAGAAGATCTACTACTTACGTCAGGACTACAGTTGGCGACACCGAGGCATTCCCGGTGGAAATCGGACTCCACCAGGGGTCGGCTCTTAGCCCTTACATCTTCGCCTTGATTATGGACGACATCTATTGTGCGACACCAGACGGTGTACCTTGGTGTATGCTTTTCGCTGACGACATTGTCTTAGTGGCTGAAACAAAATCTGGGTTGAATAGCAGACTGGCTACCTGGAAGACTGCTTTGGAAGAAAAAGGTTTAAGGATCAATATTGAAAAGACAGAGTATTTATGTTCAAACTTCAGTGGGAACCAAAATGATGAAAATGTAGAAGTATGCATAGAAGGACACGTTCTTCCCTCAAAGGATTGTTTCAAGTACTTAGGGTCTATGATACATAAAGATGGGGGTGTAGATGATGACGTTACACACCGTATAAAGGCGGGATGGCTAAAGTGGAGGGCTGCTACTGGAGTTTTGTGTGACAAGAAGGTGCCTCTAAAACTTAAGGGAAAATTTTATAGAATGGCAATAAGACCAGCGCTGTTGTATGGATCAGAATGTTGGGCACCCAAGAAGGATCACGTTAGGAGGATAGAGGCCGCAGAAATGAGAATGCTTCGATGGACATGTGGTAGGACTCTGTGGGATATGACGACAAACTCTGCTATTAGGATGTCCTTAGGGGTGATGTCTGTTTCCGAAAAAATGAGGGAGGGAAGACTACGGTGGTTTGGACACGTCCTTAGGCGACTACCGTCGGATGCGGTCAGGAGGGTAGAGTCGATTACAGTCGACGGTGCCAGAAGGAAAGGACGACCAAGGCGGAAGTGGGATGACTGCTTGAGATCTGATTTGAGGGATTTAGGCCTTACCGAAGACATGACCTATGATAGGAAATTATGGAGGCTTAAGACTAGGGTAGTCGAGTAGTGTGGGTCACATCTATAGGGTGTATCATCTTTGTCTTCTTTTAAATGCATTTGTAGTTATTTCCTTGACTTTTACTTTTTATACTTTTCTGTTATTGGTATTTATGAAATATTAGAACTGGGCTTGCTATCGTTGTCTCATGTGTATCATTCTCATCATGTTTCTGCTGTTAATTTTAGCCGGGTCTTAGGTTTCTGTCTATATGCAGAGACTCTTTCGTAGGGATTATTTTGCAGGGATTACTCCCCATTACAGAAGCACATATGATATTAATGACTGCATATGAATACTGTTTAGCTATGTATTTATGTAATTATTTATACATGCATTGCATTTTATCTATATTTTTAATTTTCTGACTGCCGGAGGTCTTTCACGGAAGCTATTCTCAACCTGGCGTTGGGGGCAGCCTACTACCCTACCTCCCCCTTACCCCATACATATGGGAATTGGGTTTTGTTGTTGTTGTTGTTGTTGTGAGGGTTGTTTATACTTAAGTGTGGGTTTTTGGGAGCTATATCAGATGATGTCTTGAAGGGGTGCCAGGTTTCGTATCTTGTATATGCTTAATTTGTATTGTTGAGTCAGTTGAGTACTTCCATTGTAAGGTGCATTTTGTTTGTATCCATAATCATGGTCACTCTTTTTCCTTCATATAGGGTGGGGAGGCTTTTTATTGAGGACTATGGTTATGAGTCTTGATTTTGTATGTTCAATAAATACAAAATCGTTCTTTTCAAAAAAAAAAAAAAATTATAAGAATTTCCATGATTTCAAGCATGATATTTTAAATGACCTTTTCACCCCTTTGAGTTAATTTGACTAATTTAAGAAGCATGATTTATTTATGATTACTTGAAGTATGTTGGGTGATCTATTTTGTTGTTATGTTAAGAATTTTGATTGTTTAAATGTCTTATCCTTCCACTTATACACATGATTAGGTTTTGTAAGTGTCTGATCGAGTATAGATTGTTACAATAAAGTCAAAAAGATAAAAGATGATCTAATAATGAATGCTTTTCACGCATCTTTGTGTAAACGTCAATCATAAGAGCATGCATTTGCATCATTAACATACATATTTCCTTGTAAATTCATCTTTGCATAAGCATTTGAGGTATGTACATTGCATCATGACATTACTATAATAACTCTTTCACGAGATATATTTTTAGCATTTTATCTTCCAAAAATAAATCTCAATTTTTATCATGAGTACGTTTTTGAAGATTCTCAATTCTCCTTTCTAGAGGACATTTTCAGAAAGCATTGATAATCCTACCGAGGCATGTTTTCTGAAATCTCTCGTAAGATGGTTGTAAAGTTCGTAATTCTCTATTGATGACCTCTATTCTTTAAAAAAAAAAAACCGTTATTCTCATCTCTCGATGATGCTTTTTAAGATTTTCTCCTCATTTGAGGATGTTACCTTCAAGTGTCTCTCAAGAGATATAGTCTTTGATACTTGTCTTTCGAGGACCTTTTTCAGAATTCTCTCTTCTCTTGATTATGTTTTCTTTGAAAATCTTGTTTTTTCTCCCTTGAGGACCTCTTATAAAATCTATCTTAAGATTCATCTAGAAAATTTTCGCCTCTCTTGAAGATGTTTTATAGAAACAAATATTGTCTCCTTTGAGACTATTTTCCCTCAAAACACAATTCTTTTTCTCATGAGACTCGTTTTCATTGAAATAAATCCATTCTCCCGTGAGACATTTTCAATCTCTCTTGAGATAAAGATGAGTTTTTCTTGAGAAATAATTGATTTGAGACTTTCATTTTATCTTACGTGATCCTTTTTCCAATCTCGCTTTAGATAAATTTTACAATCTCTCTTTAGATAAATTTTACAATCTCTCTTGAGATATTTTTCCAAAATTTAACATGATGATGGCTTTCAAACGTATTTTCACCAAAATGAATGGGATTCGTCGTAGACATTCCAATAAGGTTAATGCCCTCTAAGTTGACTCCTCCAGGTTGATTCTTCATGTGAGATGAAGCCACTCCATGATCCTTTATATTCGAGCACCCTTTTGGACCTTTTTCCTTATTAGGCTCTCAAACCTCGAGGAAAGTAGTAATATGGCTTACCATGTCCTTCTGAGCTTGAGCCACTTGATCCTTTAGACCTTTCTCGATACCATCCAATTGACACTTTAGGTCCTTATGAGATTTTTCCTAGTCAATGACCTGCTCTTGATAGTTTTTTAGCTTCTCTTCTGGGTCTTGAATCTGGCCACGCAACGCTTCATTCTCTTCTCGACTCTTCTTAAGGTCTCTGGTCCCCGTTGCGCATTCTCTTGGAATATAGACTTAAGCTGCAAGATATACTCTTTAAACTCAGTGTTCTTGGTTTGGCACTAAGCTAGCTCCTCCTCGCCCCTGGCCTGTGTCTCACGAGGCCTGTGTCTCACGAAGCCTGATTGAGACCCTTTATCTGATCAGTTTTATCTTTGTACCTCTAAACCCAAGTATTGGTGATCTCATATTGACCCTCAAGTAGAATATCCTCGCACTTTTTCTCTAGCTATCATTTCTTCTTTTCAACTTTGAGTTCTTCAACTCTTTACCCCTGGTATCCAGCTTCTTGATTCTACAATATTGATACAACATTCAATGCAAGTATGCATACAATTTTCAAGTAGTAAAGTGTCTGCTACAAGCGCATTAGATGTTGAACCCACAAAGAGATATAAGGTTGAAATGATAAGGTAAGAAAAAGATAGCCTGAAAATTGTAATTACTTTTATACTTGGATGAATATAATTATTTTACACTTGTGTCAGTTTGATATAATGTAATTGATTTTCGGGAAAATAATTTACATAAAATGGATTACCTAAAAATTATTTTAGGTAAAATGAAATACATTAAATCTGTTTTACTTAAAAAGAATTTCATTATCTGGAGTTTTATGAAATTATTTTATGGTGTTTTGATGATATTATGTAAAACATTTTCACTAATTGTTTCATACACTACAATTAATTTTATAGAAAATCATTTACATAAAATGAATAAAATTTGGTTCGGTTAATATTTTTTTTAAAAATTTGATCTGTTTAACAACTAAAGATAATATTATTAAAAATTGTTTTAGTAAGGTTAATGGTAATTCAATTTGATAGGTTGTCGAATTAACCATTTGAACACTTTAATTTCAATTAGTAATATTTTATTAACATAATATTAAATTATTATATTTATAAAAATAATAAATTAGATTAATTATATTAATAATTTATTATATATTACTAAATTTAAAATATAGTATCATATATTATCCTAATATATATATATGAGTACATATTTATATAATATTAAAAATATAATATTATTAAAAATTATATTATATGTATATTAAATATTTTAATGATTAATATTTTATTAAATGTGTTGAGTTAATCGATTGACGGATTTGGCCAAGAGGGGTGAATTAGCAATTAAAAATTTGGTGGAAGCTTTTGCAGAAAATTGAAAGTAATTGTACAGCGATTTAGAGTGGTTTGATTTTCTCAATCAAAGTCTACGTCCATTACCTTAGCTATCCACACTAAAGATTTTTCAACAAATTCACTAATTTGTTCTTTCTTTTGAGGCCAAAGAGATAACCTTACAACACTCTCAAGAATATACCCCAATTTTTGAGAACACTCTTTCCCAAAGAGAAGATTACAAATTTGCAAACTTACAAGGAAAACCTCATAAGGTAAGATGTTTGCACAATTCTAGAACAAGAAAAGAACACTCAAAGATAATTACAAATGAACACAAATGGTGTTCTTGAAAGCAAAATGAATATTGAAAGGAAAATTGGCTTGATTTGCACAAACTTGGTGTTTAATGCTTTCTCTCTTGTTTCTCTATAATTTCTTGTTGATCAAGGGCTTCAGAACTTGTTTAAATACACCTTGAATCACTTCTGAACGTTGGGGATAATTAATGAAGATAATATAGCCGTTTAAGTGTGAAAACATTTAATAAAAATGCTTGGAGCGTGGGGGGAATCGGTTCCCCCTCATGGGGAATCGGTCCCCCCTCATAGGGAATCGGTTCCCTAAGTGTAAAATTCAAATATTTCAACCGTTGAACAGGGGGGAATCGGTACCCCGTATGGGGGAATCGGTTCCCTCCGAGCATTCTGGAAATCTCGGAGTCAAACCATTCAGGGGAGAATCGGTACCCCCTTGGGGGGATCTGTTCCCTCTGAACAATCTGGAATTTTTGACTTTGAAATAGTTCGAAATACTTTGAAAGATTATTTTGAAATTGTTTTAAGATTAAAACTTAATTTTACACTTAAGTAAGGATTAAAAATAATTTTTGAAATATTTGGAGTAATGTTTTGATATTCGAATAATTATATCGAATATACTTAGAAAATCATTTCTGAAAATCTTAAAATTCATTTAACTTAATTTGTTATATCGAAATATCAAAATGTTTTCAACAATCTCCCCCTTTTTGATATAACAAAACATTTTAGTAATTTTAAGATTTTGAAATCAAGTTTTGAAATTACTTTGAAATTACTCTCCCTTACTTTAATATTTCTCCCATTTATCATTTTAAAGCACACTTAAAACACACACTTCTCCCCCTTTTTGTTAAATCAAAAAGATTTAAAGAAACGTGAAAAACATTTAGCCAATTGATTAGGTATATGTATGCATAAGCTGCTAAGATCACAATCAAGAGAAACGTTAGCCATTAGTTCCATAATCAATATTCATAAACAATGTGATATGGTAAAATTGGTCATATTGCTAATAATGATGTAAATGATGCAATAATGAATAAATCACACCAAACATATAAGTTCACACCATCCATAAATCCAAACAAATTCACAATCCACAAATTCAAACATTCCAAAATATTCAAAATGTTAAAACAATAAGTTTGGAGTTCAAAGTAAAACATTTAATCATATATCCGGATCAGGAGGAGGAAAACGAGCTCGCATAGTGGCCATTTCGTTAGTGAGGTCATTAATACGTGCGTTGGTTGCTTCATTATTTGCACGCATTTCCCGAAGAATTTCTAATTGTTGAGCTCCCATTGTGGATAAATGAGACTCTATAGAATTAAAGCGCAAATCCATGATCGAATATCGGAAATCAAATGTCTCCATAAAAGATTGAAAATATGGAGGCATTTGAGTCGATTGTTGTCCATGCTCCTCGGGTTGCTCAGGCTCATCTTTGGCTTCATCGATATCCCTCATTAATTGTTCAAACTCTGGATCTTCATCAGCTTCGAGTGGAGCTTGTGAAGAACTAGCTCCCAGAGTAGTTGCAGAAGATCGAACCCATTCACCGGATTCTTTATTTTTGACCCATCCCGCTCTTGTTAAAGAAAGAATATTGATTTGTTCCTTAAGAGGAAAGGAGGCATCTAGACCAACTCGAAGCTCGGCTTTAGAAAAGAGATTACTAAGGATACAACCGTAAACTAGTGAAGAACAAAGTTTCTTATTTGGCACTAGGTTAACGGTTTCAACAATCTCAGCAAAGATAATCTCAGAAATGTTTATTTTTATATTGTGTTCAAAACAATGCAACCACCAAAGATCTAAAGCTCTGAGAGTAGAATAACGACCCCCGGATGGTCGAAACCACCAAGTGATCATAAGATGAAGAAAACGCTCATGAAGATCTAGAACACTTGCACTATCATTTCGTTTATATCGTGAGCCTAAAACTTGTTTTTCATTTGATAAACCTTCATTATCCAAGCATAAGACATTCGCTATGTAAGCCGGATCAAGATGGAAATATTGAACTAGTAAGTAGGAACGTACTCCTATGGTTTTGGTTTTGTCACGATTTTTGATACAAACGGCATTACAATAGAAGATACGAACAAGTTGTTGATAGACAACGGGTTCAAGTTCGAAAAGTTTATCAAATTTCCATTCGTGCAAGATAGGGAGATATTTAAAGTTAATAGCAACCATAGCTTGAAGAGATGGGATACGTTCTTCCCTAATCTTATACGAGTCAAAATATTGGTAAAATCAATAACGATAATCTTTAGGACCCGGTTGATTGAAATAAGAATTTTGGATAGCCAAGTTAGGATCAAGATTTGGAATAGGATTTTGAGGAATATAAGGAGGATTTGGAGGAGGATTTGGTTGACGACTAGAATGACTAGATGAAGACCTAGCACGTTTAGGATTAGACATGGTGAAGGAAATCAGAATAGATTGGATAACCTGCAATTTTAAAAACAAATGTATGCAATTCAATTAATCCCAAAACTCAATTTGAGTCCTCAATATTTCAAGGTTCTCTAAATCAATCCTAATGGGCAAAGTTTTTGAAAAACTTTTGAAAAATATGGTTTTGAGAAACAATATATGTATAGTTTTCATAACAACAACATAATTTAATCAAAACACAATAATTTGAAAAACAACAAATTTTTTTAATTTCGAAAATTTAAAATTTTTGGAAAATTCTTGTGTTTTTGATGAAATTAGTTGTAACATCTAGTTTCTAATCACTAAACAATCAATGCCCGATCACTATATCAACCTAGAACTAATTAAAACTAACCCTATGTTCAAAATCAATGAAATAGAGAGTTTAGAAAAATTTACCTTGAAAGATGAAGATTGAGGGGATTTAGATGTTGTTTGCACGATTTTAATGATGATTGCAAGTTTAGGAGATCATATTTGAAGTGAATTCCGATTAAAATCAATGATTTGAGGCAAGAATGAAGATTTGAGTGTTTGAGGGTGAGAAACGGCTTGAAGATAGAAGAAGGGTTTTGGGAATTTTGGGGTGTTCTGCCCGATTTTAATAGAACCCCAGGGGGTATCGATTTCCCTGTAGGGGGGAATCGGTTCATCTTCAAAGGGGGAATCGGTTCCCTCATGGGGGGATCGATTCCCTCTGCACCAAAATGCTAAAATCCAATTTTTAAGCACACAAAATGCTAAATTAATCTTCTCTAGTGGTATAGGCAACTCATATATTGAAAAATAATTATGTTCAAACAATTAAATTAATCTTTAATCGATATTTGAACATAAAATTAATTTTTCATCAAGAATCATAAACTCCCCCTAACTAATAGCAATGAATGCAATCAAAAATTACTATTATGAGCATTTTTCAGTATTTATTAAAAGTGCTGAATTATTTTAAACATTAAGTGAAGATAGGTCAGTTAAACCTAATTCTCTCCTAAGTGTCCAAAACCTTTCCTTATCTAAGGGTTTTGTAAAAATATCCGCTAATTGATGCAAAGTATCAACAAATTCTAGAACTACATCTTCCTTAGTGATATGGTCTCTAATGAAGTGATGTCTAATTTCAATGTGTTTAGTTCTAGAGTGTTGTATGGGATTTTTAGTGAGACAAATAGCACTAGTATTGTCACACTTGATAGGAATAGTACCTACTTCAATTCCATAATCAAAAAGTTGTTTCATCCATAAAACTTGTGCACAACAACTACCGGCTAAAATATATTCTGCTTCAGTGGTAGATAATGCAACATAATTTTGTTTCTTTGAAAACCAAGAAATCAGCATATTTACAAGGAATTGGCAAGTACCGGAGGTGCTTTTCCTATCTAATTTACATCCTCCATAATCCGCATCAGAAAAAGCATGCAAGCTAAAGCTAGAGTCTCT
Organism: Hibiscus syriacus; assembly: GCF_006381635.1. Taxonomy (NCBI): domain Eukaryota; kingdom Viridiplantae; phylum Streptophyta; class Magnoliopsida; order Malvales; family Malvaceae; genus Hibiscus; species Hibiscus syriacus. The sequence continues at coordinate 306,178 of NW_024062239.1, read as the reverse complement.
AGGATACCAAAGTCCTAAACTAGGAGTGTCCTTAAGGTATCTAAAGATTCTCTTAACAGCTAGTAAATGTGATTCCTTAGGGCATGATTGAAATCTAGCACATAAGCAAACACTAAACATAATGTCTGGTCTACTTGCAGTTAGATAAAGTAGAGATCCAATCATTGACCTATATAATTTAACATCTACACATTTACCTCCTTCATCTAAGTCAAGCTTTGTTGAAGAGCTCATTGGAGTGTCATGAGGTTTCCCATTTTCCAGTCCAAACTTCTTGAGCATATCTTTGACGTACTTAGCTTGATTAATGAAGATGCCATCTTTTCTTTGCTTGATTTGGAGTCCCAAGAAAAATGAGAGCTCCTCCATCATGCTCATCTCAAACTCACTTTGCATTAGTTTAGAAAATTCTTGGCAAAGAACATCATTAGTAGAACCAAATATTATATCATCAACATAAATTTGAACTACTAATAAATCTTTACCTTTATGCTTTAAAAACAATGTAGTGTCAACCTTTCCTTTTGAAAAACCTTTTTCAATTAAAAAATTTGACAATCTTTCATACCAAGCTCTAGGAGCTTGTTTTAAACCATAAAGAGCTTTTGTCAATTTAAGAACATGATCTGGAAATTTTGAATCTTCAAAACCTGGAGGTTGTTCCACACACACTTCTTCTTTTATAAACCATTTAAAAATGCACTTTTAACATCCATTTGATATAATTTAAATTCATGAAAACATGCAAATGCTAATAACATTCTAATGCTTCCATCCTAGCTACGGGAGCATATGTTTCATCATAGTATGCCCTCTTCTTGAGTATACCCTTGAGCAACAAGTCTAGCCTTGTTTCTCACTATATTACCACTCTCATCAAGCTTATTCCTAAATACCCATCTAGTACCTACAGTAGATTTATTACTAGGCCTTTCAACTAATGTCCATACTTTACTTCTCTCAAATTGATTTAATTCTTCTTGCATAGCCATAATCCAATGTTCATCATTTGATGCTTCTTTAATATTCGTATGCTCTATGCATGAAATAAATGCAATATAATTACAAATATTTCTAAGAGAAGATCGAGTTGTTACCCCTTTGGATGGATCACCTATAATCTCACCACCCTTGACATAATTGTAATCTCTTGGATAAGATACTTCCCTTTCTTCAATGGTTGGATTCTCAAGAGGATCATGAGTTTCCTCATTTTTCGTTTCTTCCTTTGATGATGGTTCTCCAACTTCATGTCTAACATCATTTGTATTTATAATACCTACATCATCATTCACACAAGAATCCTTCATTGGAAGGGGATTATCATCGAAAACAACATGTATAGACTCTTCAACTAAAGTTCTTTTATTAAATACTCGATAAGCTTTAGAATTTAAGGAGTAACCCAGAAAAATTCTTCAGCACTTTTACATCAAATTTGCCAAGGTTTCTTTACCGTTGTTTAAAACAAAACATTTACATCCAAAAGGATGAAAATAGCTAATGTTAGGCTTTTTATTTTTGAAAATTTCATATGGAGTTTTCTTTAAAATTGGCCTAATCATTACTTGATTAACAACATAACAAGCACTATTTGTGGCTTCCGCCCAAAAATATTTTGGCAAATTATTTTCACAAAGCATGGTTCTAGCCATTTCTTCTAAAGTTCGATTTTTCCTCTCAACAACTCCATTTTGTTGAGGGGTTCTAGTTGATGAAAAATTATGACTAATACCATTAGAATTACAAAATTCAATAAATTCAAGATTTTCAAATTCAGTGCCATGATCACTCCTAACACTAGTTATAGAGTAACCCTTTTCATTTTGGATTATTTTTGAAAAAGTGATGAACTGTTCTAATGCTTCATCTTTAGTACTTATAAATAGAACCCAAGTATATCTAGAATAGTCATCTACCAAGACAAATGCATATTGTTTTCCACCCAAGCTAGTAGTCTTAGTTGGCCCAAAAAGATCTACATGGATCAATTGTAATACTCTACTAGTTGATACGCCATTAATAGATTTAAAAGAAACACGCTTTTGTTTTCCTTTAGCACAAGCATCACAGATTTTATCATTATCAAATTTAAGCTTAGGCAACCCTCAAACTAAATCACCTTGAATTAGCCGTTGTAAAACACTCATACTAGCATGTCCTAGTCTCCTATGCCATAACTAACTATCATGTTCATCTTTAGCAACTAGGCATAAATTAGTCATATCAAAAGAATCTAAATGCACCATGTAATTGTTCCCTATTCTATGACCAATAAGCATAATCCGATTAGATGCAATGTCAATGACTTTACAACCATTAATTTCAAATAAGAAATTGAATCCTTTATCGCATAATTGACTAATACTCAATAGATTATGCTTTAATCCATTCACATGTAAAACATTCTTAATTTGTATGGAAGAGGTATTACCTATTGTACCAATACCTTCAATGTGACCTTTTGAATTGTCTCCAAAAGTCACTTCTCCTCCATTTTTGGCGTTAAGCTCAATGAACCGGCTTTTATCTCCGGTCATGTGTCTTGAGCATCCACTATCAAGGTACCATGAATTTGAATTTGTTTCCCGTGCCTTGTAGCAATGCTCCTTTCCCTACAAACATAGATTAATTTTGATTTTTGGTACCCAAATTCTTTTGGGTCCATATTCATTAGTTTCCAAAATCCTAGTCCCTTAGGTATCCATTTGTGTAGGATATTTTTATCTTTAGTAGTAATGAGTTCTTTAGGAACCCACATACTTCTAATGATTTTTCCATTAGAGGTTCTTTGGGGACCTATGATTGTAGTTTCTAAAACTTTTTCTAACAAAGTTGGATTTTGAATTTCCACCTTTTCAAAATGTTTTATTCCAACTTTATCAAAAGAAGTTTTAAGATCATCAATTTTCTTTTGATGATCATCATTGATCTTTGAAAGTAAATTTTGCAAATCTAAAGATTTGCAAATCTAAAGATTTGCAAATCAAACTCTTCTAGTTTGATTTGCAAATCTTTGATTTTACTTTCAAGATCGTTGTTGGTTTTGGATATGAGTTTGTTTTCATTTTCAATTTTGAAACATCGTTTTTATATTTTAAAAATAATTTCTCATAATCCGAAGCCAACCCATTATATTCCTCTAATAACTCATCATAGGATAAATCATCAAAATCGGATGAGTTAGAAGTTACCTTAGAATCTTCCCCAAATGCCATCAAGAACAAGTTAGCTACTTCTTGTTCCTCTTCATCGAAACTTTCTTCATCGCTCCATGTAGCCACATGAGCCTTGTGCTTATTCTTTGATTGACTCTTTTTCTTCAATTGTGGGCAATCATATTTAACATGCCCTGGCTTTTTGCATTCGTAGCAAATGATTGGGTCCTTCTCTTTCGGTTCATTTTTGAGGCCTTCATTTCGTTTGAATTTTCTTCTCGATAAGGTCTCATCATTTTTCTGAACCGTTTGGCAAACAATGCCATTTCCTCGTCATCGTCATCGTTATTCGAATCACTCTCATCTTTTATGGATTTGAGAGCAACTCCAATGTTTTTCTTCTTCTCTTTCTTTGGTGTCTCGTCAATTTTGTCGAGGTCACCTCATCTTCGAGCATCATTTCATGAGTGAGGAGTGACCCAATTAGCTCTTCAAGAGTTAAGGACGTTAAGTCCTTAGACTCGATGATTGCCGTCTTCTTTGATTGCCACGATTTTGGGAGGGAGTAGACTAACTTCCTCACAAGCTTTTCATTTGAAATGATCTCTCCATATGATTTGAGACCATTGACAATCGTTGAAAATCTATCCGTCATAGCTTTGATATCTTCATTTGGTTTCATCCTTAAATTTCATAGCTATGCGTTAGAATACTAATTTTAGATTTCTTTACCTCATCGGTACCTTCATGAGTGACTTGAAGTTTGTCCCATATTTCTTTGGCGGTTGTACACGATGAAACTCTTCCGTATTCATCTGGTCCAAGAGCACAAAAAATGATATGGATGGATTTGGAGTTGAGCTGGAACATTGTCTCCTTCACTCCACAACCTTGGATGAGTGAGAGGTTTGATGTATCCTTCTTCTACAGCATTCCATGCTCCCATGTCACTTGCTTGAATGAAGTACATCATTCTATTATTCCAATAACATAGTTAGCTCCATTGAAGAAAAGAGGCTTGTTGACGGGCATCGAATCGAGACTGGAGTCGAAGTTTGAAGTGGAGGCCATTGATGACTTTGATAATTGATATAACTCTTCCCGAATTGACTCAAGAGGCGATTAAACCTTCAAATGAGTTATGCTCTGATGCCAATTATTGAGTTAATCGATTGACGGATTGGCCAAGAGGGGGGTGAATTGGCATTAAAAATTTGGTGGAAGCTTTTGCAAAAAATTGAAAGTAATTGCACAGCGATTTAGAGTGGTTCGACTTTCTCAATCAAAGTCTACGTCCACTACCTTAGCTATCCACACTAAGGATTTTCCAACAAATTCACTAATTTGTTCTTTCTTTTGAGGCCAAAGAGATAACCTTACAACACCCTCAAGAATATACCCCAATTCTTGAGAACACTCTTTCCCAAAGAGAAGATTACAAATTTGCAAACTTACAAGGAAAACCTCACAAGGTAAGATGTTTGCACAATTCTAGAACAAGAAAAGAACACTCAAAGATAATTACAAATGAGCACAAATGGTGTTCTTGAAAGCAAAATGAATATTGAAAGGAAAATTGGCTTGATTTGCACAAACTTGGTGTTTGATGCTTTCTCTCTTGTTTCTCTATAATTTCTTTGATCAAGGGCTTCAGAACTTGTTTAAATACACCTTGAATCACTTCTGAACGTTGGGATAATTAATGAAGATAATATAGCCGTTTAAGTGTGAAACATTTAATAAAAATGCTTGGAGCGTGGGGGAATCAGTTCCCCCTCATAGGGAATCGGTTCCCTAAGTGTAAAATTCAAATATTTCGACCGTTGAACAGGGGGGAATCGGTTCCCTCCGAGCATTCTGGAAATCTCGGAGCCAAACCATTCAGGGGGAATCTGTACCCCCTTGGGGGGGATCGGTTCCTCTCTAGCAATCTGGAATTTTTGACTTTGAAATGGTTCGAAATACTTTGAAAGATTATTTTGAAATTGTTTTAAGATTAAAACTTAATTTTACACTTAAGTAAGGATTAAAAATGATTTTTGAAATATTTGGAGTAATGTTTGATATTCGAATAATTATATCGAATATACTTAGAAAATCATTTTGGAAAATCTTAAAATTCATTTAACTTAATTTGTTATATCGAAATATCAAAATTTTCAACAAAATGATATTAAACTATTAATTAAATAAATAAAATAATATTTTTTGAGTGCTTATACTTTGAACTCAATGTTAATAAAATGTTTTATGGAAAATTAGATGGTAAAACATTTTATAGAAAATATAAAGGAACAAGGAAAATAAATTACATTGGGAAAATCAATTACATCTATTAAACACTAGAAATATTTTCGTAAAACTAATTATAACTATCAAACATCGGAAGACATATTTTACAAAAAATATTTTTACAGCTATCAAACACAAAAATGAGAAAATATTCAAATATTTTCCAGTTATGAAACACACTACATGCAGTTTGACCATTATGCATAGGAAAACATGCAAGTGGTTGTATGAAAATTATTTACGTAAAACGGATTACTTAAAAGTGTTTTACGTAAAATGAAATAGATTTTCTGGGAAACATTTTTCAAAAACTATTTTACGGTGTTTTGATGATACTGTGTAAACCATTTTCACTAATTGTTTGATACACTAATTAATTTTATAGAAAATGATTACAAAAAATGAATTAAGTTCGGTTCGGTTAATATTTTCAAAAATTGATTTGATTAACGATTAAAGAAAAAATTCAATTAATTCGGTTAATGATAGTTCAATTTGATAGGTGGCCGAATTAATCATTTGAACACCCTTAATTTTAATTATTAGTATTTATTAACATAATACAAATTATTATATTAATATTAAATATATAAATAAATTTCTCTTTTAATAATTTGATAATATTATAAAAATAATAGATAATATTAATTATATTAATACTTTAATATATATACTAAATTAAAATATAATATATATTATTATAATATGTCTGAGTACATATTAATATAATATTATTAAATTGTATTATATGTATATTAAATATTTTAACAATTAATATTTTATTAAAATGGTATTAAAATATTAATATAATATTAAATAAATAAAAATAAATTTTTGAGTACTTATATTTTGAAGAAGTAAAAAGTTAGAAAAATGTTTTACGGAAAATTATATGATAAAACAATTTACAGAAAATACAAAGGAACTAGAAAACTGAATTACATTGGGAAAATCAATTACAACTATCAAATAATGAAAATATATTAATATAATATTATTATATTATATGTATATTAAATATTTTAATAATTAATATTTTTATTAAAATGATAATAAAATATTAATCTAATATTAAATAAATAAAATAATATTTTTTGAGTGCTTATATTATGATGAAGAAGTCAAAAGTTAGAAAAATATTTTACGGAAAATTATATGATAAAATAATTTACAGAAAATACAAAGGAACTAAAAAAAATAATTATATTAGGAAAATCAATTACAACTATCAAACACTAATTAAATATTTTCCATAAAATCAATAATAACTATCAAGCAGTGAAATACATTTTTTCGAAAAATATTTTTTTAGTTATCTAACATATAAAAATAAAGAAAATATTTTTTAAAAAAATATTTTTTAGTTATCAAACACACTAATACTAAAGTGTGTTAACATAATATTATTGTTATTAACAGTGAAAGCTGTTAATATTATATTAACAATTTCGTAAAGATACAACAATGAAGAAAAACAAATTAAATATTTTATTTTGATTATCAATTTAAAAAAAAAACCGCCAAAAAGCAGGAAGCCACGTGGAAACTCGAAAGGAATAACTTTAAACAACTTTGTTTACTCTTGGCTCATTCTCTCAAACTGCATGCTTTGACCCCATAGGTATTATACTTTTTCTTGAAAATATAATTTTAAAAGAATTAAATTATAATTTATTTTGTCTTATCTTAAAACTAGTAAATTTTAGGTATGGGGAGAAATGACGCCTTTAAGAGCAAAGATAGTTAAATATGAACGTAAAATTTTATGTTAATAGTGAATTTATAAAATTTAGAGAGAATTAACTTTGAAATTTAAAAAAGCAACTTTTTAATAAAAATATAAAAAAAATCACTATCTCTATGCACTACCCTCCATCCATCTTGATTCTGTGCATCATTTAATAATTCTTGGTCAGACGGCAAATCTTTGCCTTTGAATTTATTGTTTTAATCTGTAATTAATTTTTCAATGAAAGTCCTTACATTCCATGTTTAGAGTCAAACAACTTTACGTCAGGGATAGAGAGCTTGTAGATTAATCGTTACACGTTAATTTATAGGGAAATAAAGAGTAAACTATGAATTTAGTACTTAAACTATCAATTTTAATTTATTTTAGTATCTAAACTTTAAATTTTTCAAAACAATATCTAACGTTTAGTTTTTATTTCATTTTAGTACCCCCACCGTTAAAAACTTAATACGTTAAATACTTAAACTATCAGTTTTGGACCGTTTTAGTACCTAAAATTTTAACTTTTATCAAAACTTAACGTTAAATTTTAAACAAGATACTAAAATGAAACAAAAATTAAACTTTAGATATAGTTTTAAAAAAATAAAAAATTTAAATATTAAAATAGATTAAAACTGATAGTTTAAATACTAAATGCGTAATGTACCCAAAAATCATTTCACGCATACTACGTCTAAAATCATTTTTAAGTAGTGTGCATCGTATATAAATGAATTTTCAATATCTCCAATAATGCGGCCATAAATTAATTATCACCAGTAGTAACAGAGGTGGATTTAGAAATATTTTTTAGGGTGGATACATATATATTAACTATATAATTTTTTTAAATGGGGTACGTACAAATGAAATTTTCAGGGTGGACATCGTTTATAAAATAAGTAACTAATCAAATAAAACTCAGATTGGGCACTTAAAATTTCAAGATGGACACCATCAATAAAATAAGTAACCAATGGTAGAATTAAACCATAAATTAATATGAAATCAAACCATGATCTAATCATGCCAAACCAACAAGAATTAAAAAATACTAAATTTGTGGAAGCGTATCTGAATCCATTGTTGAAGATTACCTAGAAGATTGAGATTGTAACACCTAACCTGTACCCGACCCGGATACGAATCTGCGGTGTCACATCAACTTTTCAAAACATTTGTTCTCAAAAATATATATAAAATTTTAAACTCTAAATTGGAATTAAGTGGTGAAACCCTTATAAAAATATCTATTAGAATTCAAACTGAAAATACATCATTCGATAATTTACATAAATATAAAGATGTATGGTTACAAAATGGATCAGAGCATTACAATTTAAAACGTTATAATACATGCCAACAAAATTACAAAATAAGGAACCTACGTTCTAATTATTCTGTCTGACCCTCTTCAAGAGTATGCTGTCCTCTCCTAGCTTTAATCTTCTGCTTTCTTCGAACCTACGTGTGAAACAATCACACACTAAGTCATTTACTTAGTGAGACAAACACGAGTAATATAAAACATTGTAAAATCTTTCTTACTCATCTCATAGAAAACATTTCGTAATGAATTCACGTTATAATTTAGTAATAAAGTATACTTTTATACATTGTTCGTTTTATATCACCTTGTTTTTATTAGCCCAATGCATACTACTGAGAACTCTAGGTATTTGAGTACATTGAGGTTGTGCACTAATGCAGTCACCATTGCTCACATAATTTGCACCGAAGTGTCACATATTTGTCCCGAATGACTACATAGTTTGTCTCGAAGGACCACATAGGTTTATCCATAAAGAATAACATAGAACCCTCGACTCTTGGCATGCCAACTATACCTCTAATTCTCATACATATACCTTGGGCTTTAAATCACATAATTATTTCTCATTTCATTATTGAAGATGTTTCTTATTCACATAACCACTTTCATATTGAGCATTCTCTTATAAGCATACTCACATATCACTTGTTCACAATCATGTACATATAACAATCAAAACATATATTAAGAAATATAACTTGAATAAAGCATTATAAAACAATATTGCATAAAAAAAATAAAACGGTTTTCGATTGAAAACTCTGAGGTTGTCTTATCGCAAGCCACCCTCAATTCTAATATAAAACAAATGAGTTGCACTCACCTTTGCCTTACGTAAGTCTTAAACAATTCCTTTTAACTTTCGTTCCATCTCTTTGCTATATCACTTCGATCAGTATGCTTTCGATCAAAATCTACACATCAATATATCCAAGATCAATACCACTTTATTTTAATGTATAACCAAATTAGCATTAACAAAGACGAAACTAAAAGTCTCACTTTAAATTTCCAAAATCATTAGTATCGGTACCCCTACTACATTACCGATACTTCTCTTCTATGGTACCAATACCCCCATCAGTATCGATACCATTTTGGCATTCTGGAAACTCATACTTAATAATAATATCGATACCTTACTCTTGGTATCGATACCCCCACTTTAGTATCAATACTAATTCAATTAGTACCGATACTGTTAATCAAATTTAACTTATTTCATTCGATTTAACCCTATAGTATCGGTACTGCTCTTCCAGTACCGATACCCCTTGCCTAGATTTCATTTTTTTCACTTCGAATCTTTCCCAAATTTGTCTAAACGTCTTACTCTTACTTCTATTCAAATCCTCAAACTTATTAACACTTATCCTAATTAACTTATATCCAATAATCATCTTATAACATCCAAATTTCTCTATGGAATTCTGAAAACTAAAATCAAGTCACTTATTCAAACGTTCTAAATCCTTTCTAATCATTCTAACTCCTTAATTAGACCCTTGACAAGTCAAACTTATCATTATAAACCCAAATAATAAACCATATCAACAATTCCCTTAAAAACCCACTTTACAAATTCATCATTAATTTACCCATATCTTAGTTTTAATAAACCTAATGCTTCCCTTAAGCTTATATATCACTTAAGTCTTAAAAAAACAAAAATTTGAAGAAACAACAAGCTTGAAATCAACTTACCTTGGAAAAATAAAGGTTCACGACAAGAGGAAGAAGAAGAGAAAATGACCCAGAGTTCCATATTTTTCCTTACTCCATGTGTTATATATCTCTAAAAAGGGAATATAAAATTCATTTTCTTTAAAAAGACCATACTTCCCTCTAATATCTCATATTTGATAACAAATCCTAATCCAAAATTTCAAAAGTAGTCATTGAAATTTTCCAATTTATTCAACTTAAACCATTAAATTTTAAATTCTTACATTTTCATCACTGACCCGATGTTTGGGGTATTAATTCTCCCCTTAAGAAAATTCGTCCTCGAATTTTCACTGCACAAATAGGTGGGGATATTGTCATCCCATGTCTTCTTCACGCTCCTATGTTGCCTCTTCTACCTCCTTGTTCAAATAAGGACCAAGAACATTTCGATCCTTGAGCTCGTACCTGTTTAATGGTGTACAACACTTTCTCCTGTATACAACTTCATAGAGAGCCATCTTTATGGTCGACTGATAACTGTTGTCGTAAGAAAATTCTGCAAGAGGCAAATACTTCTCCCAAGATCCTTTGAACTCGATAACACATGCCCTTAGCATATCTTTTAGGATTTGGATAGTCTGCTTAGACTGTCCATCTCTCTGAAGGTGAAAGGATATACTAAAGTTCAATCGAGTCCCTAAAGCTCCATGTAAAGTCTTCCAAAATCTTGAAGTGAGTTATGGATCTCGGTCAGAAACTATCGAAGTAGGAACACCATGAAGTCGAACAATCTCTTTGATGTACAATTCAACATACTTGTCCATAGAGAAATTAGTTCGGACAGGAATGAAATGTATTGTCTTGGTCAATCGATCAACTATCACCCAAATTGAGTCTCTTTTGTTCGGATTCAAAGGTAACCCGTTACGAAATCCATCGTAATATTCTCCAATTTCCACTGAGGAATGGAGATTGGTTGCAGTAATCCCGAAGGAATCTGATGTTCAGCTTTTTCTTGCTAACACGTCAAACACTTGGACACAAATTCCGTAATCCTTCTTTTCATTCCTGGCCACCAATAACAACTTTTAAGATCTATGTACATCTTGCTTCCGCTTGGGTGTATAGATAACGGACTATAATGAGCTTCTGACAACAAGTCATTCTTCAACTCCTCATCATCTGAAATAACAAGTCTCCCATGATAATACAGATTTCCATCAAGCTTAATTTCAAAAGCCTTATTCTCTTTATTTTTCATTTGCTCTATTATTTTCAAATACTTATCATCTTTACCTTGTAAATATTTAATTTGATCCAATAACATTGGCTTAAATTTTAACTCCGCAAGTAATGTACCATCTCCACTTAATGATAATCTCGCATATAAGGTTCGCAAAGCTGAGAACGTCTTCCGACTCAGAGTATCAACTACCACATTTGCTTTCCCAGTGTTAAAATCAATTACCACATCATAATCCTTGAGAAACTCAATTCATCTTTGTTGTCTCAAGTTTATCTCTTTTGAGTTAAAATATACTTTAAACTCTTGTGATCAGTGTAAATGTAGAAAAACTCACCATATAAGTAGTGACACCATATCTTTAAAGCAAACACTACTGCAACCAACTCCAAGTCATGTGTTGGATAATTTATCTCATGCGGTTTCAATTGCCTCGATGCATATGCCATCACTTTACTATAACATCCCAAAGCCGGGTTAGTGACTAAAATTGAAGTTTTTAAGACTTGGTGATCAAATTATGAAAATTAAAAGGTTCAAAGACTTTATTGGGAATTTTATTTAAGGGGATTGATTGGTAGAGATGAAAAGATTGAAGGACATAATGGCCATTTGACAACCACGATAATTATTTGGTTATGGTTATATAGTAACCATGTGGAAGAAAAACGAGGGGAAAAAAGAAATCTAGAGTATTCTCTTCATCTTTCTTCTTCTCCTCTCCACCGTGACACCAAAGCTTGAGGTAAGGAAGATTTCAGTTGGTTATTTCTGGTAAATTAAGTTTGGTTTTGATTCTTGGGGGTATTAGAAAATGTATGAAATCTTAGGGAGTGATAGAAACTTAAAAGAATGGTAATTTAAAATAAGAGGTTTTTAAGTGAATTGTTGGGATGTAGTTTATAAGTGGATTTTGAAGTCATATTTGACTTGTCAATGGTATAATTAAGAAGATAGAAGTAGTAGAAGTGGATTAAAAACATGTTGAATAATTGATATGATTTTTGGTTCCAAGTGTTCTATGAGAATACTAGATGTTAAAGTCTATTAAAGTGAAGTAAGTTAGTCTAGGACTGTATAATTGAGTTTAATGGCTTTATGGACGAGTAAAATGAGAAAAATAGCAAAGTTTTGGGTAATTTTCAGGTTAAAAGAAGTGTAATCTGGGATGGTAGTATCGGTATTGGTTGAGTGAGTACTGATACTACAAGGAAAACTTTGGGATAATTATGTGTAGGGTATCGATACTGTTCATACAATATTGATATTATTCATACAATATTGATACCATAAGGAAGAAGAATGATAAATCTTCATGGGGTATCAATACTGAAGTGGTGGTATCGGTACCATGTGTATCGGTACCATGGGTATCGATACCAATAGGGAGGTATCAATACCATTTCTTGTAATAAAATTACAGAATAAAAATTGGGTATCGATACCATAGAAGGGTATCGATACTACAAGTATAGAAGTATCGATAGTGTGCTTGTAGTACTGATACTACCTAATTTGGAATTAAGGAATTAGTGTTTTGTTTAATTTATATTGGAAAGAATCTTTTCGAGTATTTCAAATTCTGATATTCATTGAATTGTATATTCGTGTAGATATCAATCGAAGACAAGTTCAAGACAATTCGAAGCTATAAGAGTGTACAAGAGTTGTACATATATGAATGGACTAGTGAGGCCAGGTGATTGCATAATAGTACGAAATATGATCGGAGAGGAAATTAGACTTACGATAGGTCTGTTTTCTATATTTTTGAAATATATGATTGCATGAATAGAATAATGATTAGGATTGATATTGTGTGAATATGACTTGTATGCATTATATGTTATGTGAACATAAGAGAACAACACATAAACTATATGATATGAGATACGTGAAGGTATGCATATATGATATAAGTTATGAGATAAGACGTATGTGTTTACATGAGACATGATATGAGACATGAGACCATGTGATTATGTGAAAAAGAATACAAATAAATGTGATAAGCTATGTGATACGTGAATGTGAATTATATGGAAATTTTCTACGTGAAAGTAAACTATGTGCCTATTTGAATATGTGAAAAATATAAAAGATAATTCCCATGTTATGTGACATGAGAGCTAGAGGTATAGTTGGCATGCCAAGAGTCGAGGGTTCTACGTGGTCCTTCGAGACATATATGTGGTACTTCGATACACCTATTTGGTCTATTGGAATATGTATGTGGTCCTTAAGGAGTGTTCGTTCGGGACATATGTATTATATGTGGTCCTTCGGATATTTCTCGTAGTCCTTCGGGACATTTCTACGCAGTCCTTCGGGACAAATTCTATGTGCCTCTAGTGGGAATTTATACGAGCTGTGGTGACAACATATGTGCACAACCTCAATGTAATCACATATATGTAGTTCTCACAAGTGTACATGGGCTATTAAAGACATAACTATAATACCCCAAAAATTTAGACAATGACCAAAATGAAAATTTGGAAAGTTTGATGGTCAAAGTAGAATATTGGGAAAAAGTTTAGGGAATTAAGTGATAATTTCCTAAAAGGAATTTTATTCCATAAATAGATAGTTTACTCTTGAGAGTGGGGTTTTATAGAAATCATATTTTTGGATTTGAAATTTTAATAAAGAAAAACTAGAAAGGGTTAAAGCCGATAAGGAATCGGTAATTCGGATCGAGTTGAATTTTACGAAAATTTGAAGGATGTTATAAGATGGTTGGAAATATTATTTTAATATTTTGGATCAGGGAAATTTGGTTTGGAAATATGCAATTTTTCAGATTTAATCGAACCAATGGAATTTAGTGACTAAAACGCAAATTTTGAAAATTCAAGGGGAATTTCAGAATTAAAAGTCAAAATAATTCAGCTTTGACTTGAAATATAATAAGGATGATTGTCATGGTTTTATGGTGAATAAGAAGATTCATTAAGGGTGATTTTGGTCTTATCCCAATTAAATGAATTTTATATTCATTTAAAGTTAGATATAATGTAAATTAAGATGGAATGTTTTCTAAATTTCATCCAAATTTGCTTTCTTCTTCTTCAAACCAGACGTGGGCTTCTTCAAAGGGTGAGAAATCTTCAACTCAATTTTCAAGCAATTTTCTTAGGATTTTGAGTATGTTGAAAATAGAAAATTGTTATATGTGAAAAACGCTATCTTTTGGTACCAATATTGCATGCTATTGTTAGTGTTCAAGTTCATATTGAGTTGATGAAAGGGGTTGTTGATTTCTTGTGTTTTATGGGATTTGAAGAGTTAAGTGATTTTAAATAATGGGTTGTAAGAATCGATGAAGAACCTAAGGATGAGGTTTAAGAAACAGTTTAGATTTGGAGATTTACAGTGGGTTTGAAAATTCACCAGAATTTATATAAAAGTAATTTGAAGGTCATTTTTATAATTGTGTTCATATATCAATCTAATTTTGTTTGAAACAAACGGGGATCAATTTTAAGGTGTATACAAAATGATATGAATTTTTAACCAAGGAAAGGTCAGAAAATTCTGACAGCAGATTATGCAAAACATATTCCGTTGATCAACTTTGAAAATCCACCTTAAATTGTACAGAATGAATTAGAAGGAGTTCTTTATATGGATAGATTTTTATTCGAGTCTAGTTTTTAACGGAAGAAACATAATTGAATTCCGTGTTATATCAATACAAATATTGATTCTTTGAAGGTAGTGCGAATTGTCTGAATTTGGAAAATTGATGGGTTGTTGTATAAGTGTTGTATAATTGATATACTATGCTGGAAAATGTTGTTTTGGAATTAAAATGAGAGTTAGATGTGGTATATGACTGCTTTGGAAGTTTGAAAATATTTGTGGTTTATTTACAACATTTGTAGAGTTGGGGTACTTAAAGATAATTATGCTTTTGTAAAAGCATTTGAATGGAAAAAGTTTCAATGCTGGAATTTTTGGTATTAAGAATCCAAGTGATAAAATGGTGAATGACCATTTTGAGTAAATTGGAAAAGTGGGTTCCAATGTTAAAAAGGAATTAATAAGTACTGGATTATTTTGTGGAAATGAGTTTGAAGTATGTTATGGAATTATTTTGGGTTATGTTTATGTTAGTACAATACTAACATATATATCATTATGAATGTGTAATTTATACAGATTATGATTGATTTGCGATTGAAGCAAATCAAGAGGGTTTATTGTGGAACAATAGTGAGGCTCATATTTTGACAAATTTATAAAGTGTCAAGGTGAGTGCAATACATGCATGAAATTATACATGGATGTTTTATACATCATAAGGAAGACTTGCGATAAGTTGACCTTGTTTATATCAGCATGATATTATGTCATATTTTTTTATAAATGACATGACATTGAAATGTCACGGTATGAAATCAAAATGCATTGATTATGAAAAATGTAATATTTTACCATGAATGTTTTCGGGTATGAACTGCCCAATGTTAAATATTGATAATATACTTTGCCATGGATGAATTGAATAAAATAGACTATATGCCCAAGTAAGTCATTGAGGGACAGGGTATAGTTGGCATGTCATAGAGTATAGCAGCTGCAGGTTTATATTAGCACTATAGTGTATAAGGACACTAAGTGCAGGTATATGTCCGGATTAGCACTATAGTGTAAGCTTAGTGTAGGTGGTGGGCACGACCTTATGTGTATTGTCCGGATTAGCACTATGGCGTAAGCTTAGTGCAGGTTTAGCACTACGGTGCATGTATTTTACTCGTATCCCAAGGTCCTCAAGGTTTAATATGGGCTATTGGCTATGGATTATGTTTTTATTGGTTAATAAATGGTAACTATACAAAAAAGCTTATGAGCTTACGGAATAATGGCAAGTATATTGGAAAAATAAGCTTACGAGCTTATGGAATTTAAATGGTAAGTATTTTGGTAAAATAAGCTTACGAGCTTATGGGATAAATGATAAGAGATTTTATATTATTTTGATCATGGTAAAATATTGGATATGTTAGTAAAATGATTTTATGGAAATTTGATTTTTGATATTGAAAATCATGCATGAATTGTATTACAGTGTTAAATGTTTTAATTGCCTCACTAAGTTTATACTTAGCGTGTGATGATTTTCACGCGTCGATAAAAAGCTAATAGTGGATTAAAGAGTTCAAAGTGACATCAAGCATTGAGAGGTATATTTCAATATCAGTAAGACATCTTACGATGGAATTTGATTTTAGATAGTGGCATGTAATTGAAAATGTTCAATTTATTTGTTGAATAAAATTTAGAAATTTTTATAGTGATGAAAGGTTAATTTTTATGAATTTATATTTATTTTTGGAAGTTACTGTAGCATGAACAGTAACCACGGGTTTTGAGCGAAATTTTCTAGAATAATTTTGGGGTATCGATTCCCCCCAACAGGAAACGATTCCCCTACTGTTCATCGCTAATGTTCACAGGTACTGTTCACTATTTAAAAAAATTCTTTTGAATTAAATTGGTTACAACGAAACATGATTTATATGATATAAATTTTTATAATATAATTTATAATTTTAAGAAAATAAATTTTAAATCGCTCACAAATTGAGAAATGGTTTTAGAAAATTCGGGTGACATCTATAATCTGTATAGGTATAATTATACGGGTTATGGGTGTTACAATAACATAAATAAAGTGTATGTGTTGTCATGTGTTTTGTTAAGTGAAAATGTATGATATAGTGTATATAAGTGTTAATTACAAGTTTAATTGATAAGATAGATTAATGATAATAATATATAATTATGTTAAGAATGTAGAAGATGATATATGTGTATGTATGTATTTGCTACATGAAATAGTATATGATTTTGTAGGATATAATAGAATTAAAAGTTCATGCATTATTAGGAATTTCAATTACAATATATTTTTATATGCCTCACTAAGTCAACGACTTAGCGAGTGAGTGTTTCACTCGTAGGTTTCGATGAGATTATGGAGCATAGAGGAGAAAGACATGTCAAATTATCCTTTCCAAAGATCAGATCAGAAATGTATTTGAATATTATGTATTTTGTTATAAGAAATATAGTTGTCATGTAAATAAAGATTTGAATTGTATAGGCTCCGATAAGTTTTGTAAACCATTTGATTGAAATTGTATATATATACTTGATTTGATAAAAGATAGAATTTTCATTCTTTTATAAAAGTTAATGTTTTGAAAAGTCAATGTGACACCTCAGACTCGTATCCAGGTCATATATGGGTTGTGGGTATTACATTTAATGGTATCAGAGCTAAGGTTTAACCAATTCTAGGCTTAAACCGAAGTTACAAGAGTTTTAAAATGTATACATGCCAACCAAAAAGAAAATTTCTGATATGATAGTGTAGGGAGTGTTGTCTTGCTAATAGAATTAGATTGTTACGTTATAATAAGAGTATGATAATGAGAGTTTTGAAATGAAGTAAAAGTGATAAACCTGATGGTGGTAACAATTCACCTGCCCTGGCCAAGTAGGATGAAGAGCGGACACCTCAGGGAGTACCTTTGTAAAAGTTAAGGATTGTTTTCAGGATATTGAAAATGCATTAAATAGTGTTAGAGGATTTTCATCGTTCTAAAGTGGAGTAGTTCCTTTGCTATGCTGATAAGATAGAGTAAAGTGGATAGAAGTTATCATGAGAATAACAAAAGACCATGTGATGTGGATATTTTTTCGGAAGAGTTTAAGAATGGGTATATTAGTGACCAGTTTATAAGACAAAGGAAGTTGGAATGTTTGAGTTTGAACCAAGGAAATTTCATTGTGTATGAGTAAGAATGCAAGTTTGATAAGTTAAGTAAATTATTGTTGAGTTACTTCCGATCAGAAAGAATGTACATGATTAGAAGAACTGATATGACTAACAAAGTTATGTGATGATGAATATATTAGAGTTAAAGGATTAGAAGATGATGACATGTTAAGTAACCAAGTATGACGTAGATTTGGATATAGTTGTATATTTTGATCATGTAAATGTGATGTAGTGAAGGAGATGAGGATTCATATGTTTGAGTGAAGCTAATGTTTGATAGAAAAGTTTAAGATGATAAAAAGGGATATGTGTATTGGGATTCGAAAAAGGATTTTTTTAAGAATAAAGTTTGTGCAAGTAGTGTTGACTATCAGAGTTATGAAGATGTGATAAAGATTGGTAATCAGAGATTAGTATAAGTGATATGAAAAGAGTATGAGAGCATTAAGGAAAAGATATGACTTATATTACAAAGAGATTTTGAATTTTTGAAGGAATAAGTGGATATGTAAATAAATGATGGAATTTAAAGGATTAGGTGTGGCAAGGATTATTTTATTTCGTAAAGTGTATGCCTTAAGAACATCTGATGAGGTTTAAGGTTGTGTTTCTTGGTTAAGTAGACGTAGTCAGAGAGAGATAAGGATTTATTTATATATATTAAGAAAGCTTAAGATATAGTCGAATGATTATATTCCCTTTAATAAAGTTGTTAAGAAAAGGTGTAATATTTTGAAATGATAATGGATTTAAGGTTGAGATATTATTGTAAGGCAATTAGAGATTGATGAAGGAAATCAATTAATTTATGATCTTGAGTAATAGGAATTGATGTTACTTCCTACATGAAAAGTGACATGATATGGATTTTTGAAGGTCAAACATAAATGTAGAATTGAAGGAATAAAAAGAATAAGAAATGGATTGGATTTGTGGATTTGAAGACAAATTATTAATTGCAACTGTGAAGAGTTAAAGTAGTGGAAGCATCATGAGATAATGAATAGAATATGTGTACAAAGTATTTTCATCTATTGGTGTAGTGAAAATTCGAGGACAAATTTTCTTAAGGGGGAGATTTGTAACATCCCAAAAATCATGTTAATGACTAAAATGGAAGTTTCTGAATTTTGGTGATCAAATTATAAAAATTAAAAAGTTCAAGGACTTAATTGGGAATTTTATTTAAAAGGATTGATTGGTAGAGATGAAAGATTGAAAGGCATAATGGTCATTTGATAACCAATATAATTATTTTGTTATGGTTATATAGTAACCACGTGGAAGAGAAAAGAGGGAAAAAGGAAATCTATAGCATTCTCTTCATCTTTCTTCTTCTCTTCTCCACCGTGCACCATAGCTTGAGGTAAGGAAGATTTCAGTTGGTTATTTCTGGTAAATTAAGTTTGGTTTTGATTCTTGGGGGTGTTAGAAAATATATGGAAGCTTAGGGAGTGATAGAAACTTAAAAGAATGGTAAATCATGGGGATTTAAAATAAGGGTTTTTTAAGTGAATTGTTGGGAGAGAGTTTGTAAGTGAATTTTGAAGTCATATTTGACTTGTCAAGGGTATAATTAAGAAGATAGTAGTAGAAAAGGATTGAAAACATGTTGAATAATTGATATGATTTTTGGTTCCAAGTGTTCTTTGAGAATATGGATGTTAAAGTGTGTTAAAGTGAAGTAAGTTAGTCTAAGAGTGTATAGTTGAGTTTAAAGGCTTTATGGAAGAGTAAAATGATAAAAATAGCAAAGTTTTGGGTAATTTTCAAGTTAAAAAAGTGTAATATGGGATGGTAGTATCGGTACTGGTTGAGTGAGTACCGATACTACAAGGAAAACTTTGGGATAATTATGTGTAGGGTATCGATACTGTATGAACAATATCCATACCATAAGGAAGAAGAGTGATAAATCTTCATGGGGTATCGATACTGAAGTGGTGGTATCAGTACCATGGGTATCGATACCAATGGGGAGGTATCAATACCATTTCTTGTAATGAAATTACAAATAGAAATTGGGTATCGATACAGTGAAAGGGTATCGATACTACAAGTATAGAAGTATCAGTATTTTCTTGTAGTACGATACTACCTAATTTGGAATTAAGGAATCAATGTTTTGTTTAATTTATATTGGCAAGAATCTTTCTGAGTATTTCAAATTCTGATATTCATTGAATTGTATATTTGTGTAGATATCGATCGAAGACAATTTCAAGACAATTCGAAGCTATAAGAGTGCACAAGAGTTGTACATATATGAATGGACTAGTGAGGCCAGGTGAGTTCATAATAGTACGAAATATGATCGGAGGGGAAATTAGACTTGTTATAAATTTGTTTCCTATATTTTTAAATATATGATTTCATGAGTAGAATAATGATTAGGATTGATATTGTGTGAATATGTCTTGTATGGATTATATGTTATGTGGACATAAGAGAACAACACATAAACTATATGATATGAGATAAGTGAAGGTATGCATATATGTTATATATTATGAGATAAGACATATGTGTTTACATGAGACATGATATGAGATATATGAGAAAAAGGATATGTAATGATCTAAGTGAACATATAAAATATTATATGGCTGTGTGATTATGTGAAAAAGAATACAAGTAAATGTGATAAGCTATTTGATACGTGAGTAAGAATTATATGGAAATGTTCTATGAGAAAGTAAACTATGTGCTTATTTGAATTTGTGAAATAATATAAAAGATAATGTCCATGTTACGTGACATGAGAGCTAGATGTATAGTTGGCATGCCAAGAGTCGAGGGTTCTACGTGGTCCTTCGGGACATATATGTAATCCTTTGGAATATATATGCGGTACATCGGTACACCTATTTGGTCCATTGGAATATGTATGTGGTTCTTAAGGAGTGGTCCTTCAGGACATATGTGTTATATGTGGTCATTCGGGACATTTCTACGCGATCCTTCGGGACAAATTCTATGTGCCCCTAGTGGGAATTTATACGAGCTGTGGTGACAGCATATATGCGCAACCTCAATGTACTCACATATCTGTAGTTCTCACAAGTGTACATGGGCTATTAAAAGATATAACATAAATAAAGTGTATGTGTTGTCATGTGTTTTGCTGTGTGAAAATGTATGATATGGTGTATATAAGTGTTAATTACATGTTTAATTGATAAGAGAGATTAATGAGAATAATATATGATTATGTTAAGAATGTAGAAGATGATATATGTGTATGTATGTATTTGCTACATGAAATAATATATGATTTTGTAGGATATGATAAAATTAAATGTTCATGCATTGTTAGGAATTTCAATTAAATATATGTTTTATATGCCTCTCTAAGTCAAAGACTTAGCATGTGAGTGTTTTACACATAGGTTTCGATGAGATTATAGAGCATAGAGGAGCAAGACAAGTCAGATTCTCCTTTCCAAAGATCAGATCAGAAATGTATTTGAATAGTATGTATTTTGTTATAAGAAATATAGTTGGCATGTAAATAAATATTTGAATTGTATAGGCTCCGATAAGTTTCGTAAACCATTTGATTAAAATGTTATAAATTATATACTTGATTTGATAAAAGATAAAATTTTCATTATTTTATAAAAGTAAATATTTTGAAAAGTCAATGTGACACCTCAGACTCGTATCCTAGTCAGGTACAGGTTGTGGGTGTTATATTTAATGGTATCAGAGCTAAGGTTTAGCCGATTCTAGGCTTAAACCGAAGTTACAAGAGTTTTAAAATGTGTACATGCCAACCAAAACGAAAATTTCTGATCTGATAGTGTAGGGAGTGTGCTGTCTTGCTAATAGAATTAGATTGTTACGTTATAATAAGAGTATGATAATGAGAGTTTCGAAATAAAGTGAAAGTAATAGACCTGATGGTGGTAGCAATTCACCTGCCCTGGCCAGGTAGGATGAAGAGCGACACCTCATGGAGTACCTTCGTAAAAGTTAAGGATTGTTTTCAGGATTGAAAATGCATTCAAATAGTGTGAGAGGATTTTCATCGTTCTGAAGTGGAGTAGTTCCTAATATATGCTGATAAGATAGAGTAGAGTGGATAGATGTTATGATGAGAATAACAAAAGATCATATGATGTGGATATTGTTTTGGAAGAGTTTAAGACTGGGTATATCAGTGATCAATTTACAAGACAAAGGATGTTGGAATGTTTGAGTTTGAACCAAGGAAATTTCATTGTGTATGAGTAAGAATGAAAGTTTGATAAGTTAAATAAATTATTGTTGAGTTCATTTCGATCGGAAATAATGTACATGATTGGAAGAATTGGTACTGACTAACAAAGTTATGTGATGATGAATGTATTAGAGTTAAAGGATTAGAAGATGAGGATTCATATGTTTGAGTGAAGCTAATGATTGATAGAAAAGTTTAAGATGATAAAAAGGGATATGTGTATTGTGATTCGAACAAGGATGTTTTTAAGAATAAAGTTTGTGCAAGTAGTGTTGACTATCAGAGTTATGAATATGTGATAAAGATTGGTAATCAGAGATTAACATAAGTGATATGAAAAGAGTATGCGAGCATGAAGGAAAAGATATGACTTATGCTACAAAGAGATTTTGAATTTTTGAAGTAATAAGTGGATAGGGAAATTAAATGATGGAATTTAAAGGATTAAGTGTGACAAGGATTATTTGACTTCGTAAAGTGTATGCCTTAAGCACATCTGATGAAGGTTTAAGGTAGTGTTTCTTGGTTAGGTAGACGTAGTCAGAGAGAGATAAGGATTTATTTATATGTATTAAGAAAGTTTAAGATATAGTCGAATGATTATATTCCCTTTAATAAAGTTGTTAAGAAAAGGTGTGTTATTTTTAAATGATAATGGATTTAAGGTTGAGATATTATTGTAAGGCAATTAGAGATTGATGAAGGAAATGAATTGATTTATGATCTTGAGTAATAGGAATTGATGTTACTGCCTACATGATAAGTGACATGATATGGGTTTTTGAAGGTCAAAAGTAAGTGTAGAATTGAAGAAATAAAAAGAATAGGAAATGGATTGGATTTGTGGAATTGAAGACAAATTATTAATTGCAATTGGGAAGAGTTAAAGTAGTGGAAGCATATCAGATAATGAATAGAATATGTGTAGACAGTAATTTCATCTATTGGTATAGTGAAAATTCGAGGACAATTTTTTTAAGGGGGAGATTTGTAACATCCCAAAAATCGGGTTAGTGACTAAAATAAAAGTTTTTAAAATTTGGTGATCAAATTATGAAAATTGAAAAGTTCAAGGACTTAATTGGGAATTTTATTTAAGAGGATTGATTGGTAGAGATAAAAATATTGAAAGGCATAATGGTCATTTGATAACCAAGATAATTATTTTGTTATAGTTATATAGTAACCACGTGGAAGAGAAAAGAGGGAAAAAAAGGAAATCTATAGCATTCTCTTCATCTTTCTTCTTCTCTTCTCCACCGTGCACCATAGCTTGAGGTAAGGAAGATTTCAATTGGTTATTTCTGGTAAATTAAGTTTGGTTTTGATTTTTGGGGGAGTTAGAAAATGTATGGAAGCTTAGGGAGTGATAGAAACTTAAAAGAATGGTAAATTATGGGGATTTAAAATAAGGGGTTTTTAAGTGAATTATTGGGAGAGAGTTTGTAAGTGAATTTTAAAGTCATATTTGACTTGTCAAGGGTATAATTAAGAAGATAGAAGTAGTAGAAGAGGATTAAAAACATGTTGAATAATTGATATGATTTTTGGTTCCAAGTGTTCTTTGAGAATATAGATGTTAAAGTGTGTTAAAGTGAAGTAAGGTAGTCTAAGAGTGTATAGTTGAGTTTAAAGGCTTTATGGAAGAGTAAAATGATAAAAAATAGCAAAGTTTTGGGTAATTTTTCGAGTTAAAGGAAGTGTAATCTGGGATGGTAGTATCGGTACTGGTTGAGTGAGTGCCGATACTACAAGGAATATTTTGGGATAATTATATGTAAGGTATCGATGCTGTATGATCAATATCGATACCATAAGAAAGAAGAGTGATAAATCTTCATAGGGTATCGATACTGAAGTGGTGGTATCGGTACCATGGGTATCGATACCAATAGGGAGGTATTGATACCATTTCTTGTAATGAAATTACATAATAGAAATTGGGTATCGATACCGTGGAAGGGTATCGATACTACAAGTATAGAAGTATCAGTACTGTTCTTGTAGTGTCGATACTACCTAATTTGGAATTAAGGAATCAGTGTTTTGTTTAATTTATATTGGCAAGAATCCTTTTGAGTATTTCAAATTCTGATCTTCATTGAATTGTATATTCGTGTAGATATCGAACTAAGACAAGTTCAAGACAATTCGAAGCTATAAGAGTGCACAAGAGTTATACATAAATGAATGGACTAGTGAGTCCAGGTGAGTGCATAATAGTACTAAATATGATCGGAGGGGAAATTTGACTTGTGATAAATTTGTTTCCTATATTTTTAATATATGATTGCATGAGTAGAATAATGATTAGGATTGATATTGTGTGAATATGACTTGTATGCATTATATGTTATGTGGACATAAGAGAACAACACATAAAGTATATGATATAAGATAAGTGAAGGTATGCATATATGATATATATTATGAGATAAGACATATGTGTTTACATGAGACATGATATGAGATATATGATAAAGAGATATGTAATGATCTAAGTGAACAAATAAAATATTATATGACTATGTGATTATGTGAAAAAGAATACAAGTAAATGTGATAAGCTATTTGATAGTGAATGAGAATTATATGGAAATGGTCTATGAGAAAGTAAACTATGTGCTTATTTTAATATGTGAAATAATATAAAAGATAATGTCCATGTTATGTGACATGAGAGTTAGAGGTATAGTTGGCATGCCAAGAGTCGAGGGTTCTACGTGGTCCTTCAGGACATATATGTAATCTTTTGGAACATATATGCGGTACTTCGGTACACCTATTTGGTCCATTGGAATATGTATGTGGTTCTTAAGGAGTGGTCCTTCAGATATATGTGTTATATGTGGTCATTCGGGACATTTCTACGCGGTCCTTTGGGAAAAATTCTATGTGCCCCTAGTGGGAATTTATACGAGCTGTGGTGACAGCATATATGCACAACCTCAATGTACTCACATATCTGTAGTTCTCACAAGTGTACATGGGCTATTAAAAGACATAACATAAATAAAGTGTATGTGTTGTCATGTGTTTTGCTATGTGAAAATGTATGATATGGTGTATATAAGTGTTAATTACATGTTTAATTGATAAGAGAGATTAATGAGAATAATATATGATTATATTAAGAATGTAGAAGAAGATATATGTGTATGTATATATTTGCTACATGAAATAGTATATGATTTTGTAGGATATGATAAAATTAAATATTCATCCATTGTTAGGAATTTCAATTACAGTATATGTTTTACATGCCTCGCTAAGTCAACACTTAGCATTGATTGTTTCACACATAGGTTTCGATGGATTATGGAGCATAGAGGAGCAAGACATGTCATATATGTATTTTTTATAAGAAATATAGTTGGCATGTAAATAAAGATTTGAATTGTATAAGCTCTGATAAGTTTTGTAAACCATTTGATTGAAATTGTATAAATTATATACTTAATTTTATAAAAGATAGAATTTTCATTCTTTTGTAAAAGTAAATGTTTTGAAAAGTCAATGTGACACCTCGAACTCGTATCCGGGTCAGGTACGGGTTGGGTGTGTTACATTTACCTTCTTTCATTAATACACATCTTAAGCTATCATGGGATGTGTCACTGAAAAACACATAATCCTTGCCAGATTCTGTTGGACCAATACCAAATCTTCCGTCAAAATTTGTTTCAACGCTTCAAAAATCTTTTGATATTCATTGGTCCAAGAAAAAGATACATCTTTTCTTAATAACTTGGTCAAAGGCAAAGCTATCATCGAGAAGTTATTAACGAACCTTTGAAAATAACCTGCAAGACCTAAAAAACTCTGAACTTATGACACATTCTTTGGAATTTCCCAATCTAATATAGCTTTTACCTTCTAAGGATCCACCATAATCCCCTTTGCAGAAACCACATGTCCAAGAAACATCGGTTCTGATAGCCAAAACTTACACTTAGACAGTTTAGAATAAAGTCACTTATCTTGTAGTGTTTGAAGAATCGCCCGTAGATGAGCTTCATGCTCCTCATGTGTCTTTGAATACATCAAGATATCGTCAACGAAGATGACTACAAACTGATCAAGATAGGGCTGAAACACTCTATTCATGAGATCCATAAAAGCGACAGGTGCATTAGTTAACCTAAACGACATAACTATTAATTCATAATGACCATATCTAGTCCTAAAAATTGTCTTTGGAATATCTCTCTCTTGAATCTTTAACTGGTGATAACCATAACAAAAATCAATCGTGGAAAACATCGAAGCTCCCTTTAGCTGATTAAACAAATCGTTGATTATTGGAAGAGGATACTTATTCTTCATAGTCACTTTATTAAACTATCGATAATCAATGCAGATATGCATTGAACCATCTTTCTTCTTTACAAATAGTACCGACGCACCCCAAGGCGATACACTGAGTCTGATGAAACCTTTATCCAAAAGATCTTTCCATGAGTCTTTAGCTCCCTCACTTCTTTCGGGGCCATTTGGTATGGAGCCATCGAAATTGGTGTTGATCCTGGAAAAATCTCAATTTGAAATTCGACCTCCCTGTCTGGAGGTAATCCTAGTAATTCCTCAGGAAATACTTTTGGGAACTGTCATAGTCGGAATGTCTTCCAATCTTCTTTCCTTGGCTCGAATGTCGATCAATTGGCGATAAAAGCTTGACACCCTTGCATCATTAGTTTCTTAGCTGACATTTTTGATATCACATTAGCAAAGGATTGGTTCTCTCATTAACCAAACTAATTTCCAATCCATTATAACTTCTCATAAAAACTTGTTTTAATCGACAATCAACATTGGCGTGATAATGACACAACTAATCCATTCCCAAAATAACCTCAAAATCGTCAAAGGGTAATTCCATTATATTAGTAGGGAATTTAATTCCCTGAATCCTTATAGGACACCCTCTACAAATCTGTTTCACCCGAGCACTATGTCCTAATGGGTTAGTCACAATCACCTCACTACTAATAGGTTCCAACTGAATTCTCAAATCCTTCACTTGTTTACTACTAACATAAGAGTGAGTTGATCTCGGGTCAATTAAAACTAAAACAGGTTTATCAGCTAACTAGAAAGTACCTACAATGATTTCAGGATCATCACAATCTTCATTGGTCTTAAGGTTGTACACTCGAGCAGTTGAGCACACTTTCGGTTGAGTGATAGGCTTATTCCTTCTTTGACCTTGTCCTCTACCTCCCAGAGGTACAATAGCGGATCTTCAGTTTGTCCAGGTTCTTCGGTCATCATTGGGCACTCCCGAATAAAATTTCATGTTTCCCCACACTTAAGACATGCTCTGGAGACTCTTCGACATATGCCACTATGTTTTTTACCAAAAAGCTGACTTTAATTTAACTTTTCCACTCTTGATTCCACTGATTGAGTTTGTCTAGCTCTTTCAGGATTGAATCCTCTACCTGAGGATGCAGCTGGCACTTATCTAGTCTGAGGTCAAAAAGTCAAGCCTCGGTTTTTCTTTGATTGCAATGCACTTGACAAGGCAGTAGCTCTCTTATTCCACTCGGTCTTTTCTCCCCAAATCTCTCATTTTGAGCTCGCTCCAAGGCTTTAGCTCGATTCACTACTTCTTGGAATAAAAAAAGATTTAGTGCTAACAACAACTCTTTTAATCAGAGGCGTAAACCCTCAACAAACCAATCACATGAGTCTTTTTCTATAGGGACCAACTCCGCTACAAATATGCTCAGCTTGTTGAACTCGCACTCGTACTCATACACAGTGTGATTCCCTTGCTCCAAACTCATAAATTCTTGTTTCATCTAACGGATGAACTGATCACGATATACTTATTCTTAAACTCTTCCGAAAAGAATGACCATATCACCTGGTCCCTTATAGCTCACATCGTCACATTAGTCCATCATATTCTTGCCTTGCTTGTCCTTGCAACAATGAGACTGCCCCATCTAATTTCTCCATTTCAGAACAATAAAGACCCTCAAGCATAATCTTAATGTCGTTTAACCATATATCAGCAGCAACGAGACCTTCTTCAGCTTTTCCTTTAAATTCAGGTGCTCCTAGACTTCTTAGCTCTTTAGCCATATTCATTTCAGGAGCTGAGGCAACAGATTGTTGGAAACGCGTTAGAATCGTGTCAAACGTCTAGAAGAAGGTCCCTTGATCTTGTATAGGCACTCACTGAGGCGCCTGTTCTTCACCTTGCCTACTTGGGGTAGGTGAATTACTACTACCCTCATTCCTATCTCCCACATCACTTTGGGAGCCCTCATAATCCAAATTCTATTACGATCAAATCATTATTCTATTAGTAAGGACAACATACTAATTACCTAATCATATCAGAGAGATTTAACTTTTAGTTGGCACACACATTTTCTTAAAAACAAAAACTACTTCATTTCGAGCTTAAAATCAATTAAACCATAGCTCTAATATCAATAAATGTAACACCCCTAACCCGTAACCGACCCGGATATGAATACAAGGTGTCACATCAACTTTTCAAAACATTTCCTCTTGAAAAATATATATAAAATTTTAAACTCTAAATTGGAATTTAGTGATGAAACACTTATAATAAAATTTCTTTAGATTTCAAACTGAAAATACATTATTTGATAATTTACATAAATATAAAGATGTATGGTTACAAAATGGATCACAACATTACAATTTATAACGTTATAATACATGCCAACAAAATTACAAAATAAGGAACCTACGTTCAAATTATTCTGATATGACCCACTTCAAGAATATGATGTCCTCTCCTAATTTTAATCTTCTGCATTCTTTGAACCTACGTGTGAAACAATCGCACGCTAAGTCGTTGACTTAGTGAGGCAAATACGAGTAATATAAAAATTGTAAAATCTTTTCTTACTCATCTCATAGAAAATATTTAGTAATGAATTCACGTTATAATTCATAATAATAAAGTCTACTTTTATACATTGTTCATTTTATATCACCTTGTTTTTATTAGCTCAATGCATACTACTGAGAACTCTAGGTATTTGAGTACATTGTCATTGTGCACTAATACAATCACCACTGCTCACATAATTTTCACCGAAGTGCAACATATTTGTCCCAAAAGACCATATAGGTTTGTCCCGAAGGACAACATAGGTTTGTCCTGAAAGACCACATAGAACCCTCAACTCTTGGCATGCTAACTATACCTCTAATTCTCATACATATACCTTGGGCTTTAAATCACATAATTATTTCTCATTTCATTATTCAAGACATGTCTTATTCACATAAGCACTTTCACATTGAGCATTTTCTTATAAGATACTCACATATCACATGTTCACAATCATGTACATATAACAATCCAAAACATATCTTAAGAAATATAACTTGAATAAAGCATTATAAAAAATATTGCATAAAAGAAATAAAACAGTTTTCGATCGAAAACTTTGAGGTTGGTTTATCGTAAGCCGCCCTCAATTATAATATAAAACAAATGAGTTGCACTCATCTTTGCCTCACGTAAGTCTTAAATAATTCCTTTTAACATTCGTTCAATCTCTTTGCTATATCACTTCGATCAGTACGCTTTCGATCCAAATTTACACATCAATATATCCAAGATCAATACCACTTTATTTTAATGTATAATCAAATTAGCATTTACAAAGACGAAACTAAAACTCTCAATTTAAATTTCCAATACATTAGTATCGGTACCCCTACTAGAGTACCGATACTTCTCTTCTATGGTATTGATACCCCCATTAGTATCGATACCATTTTGGCATTCTAGAAACTCATACTTAATAATATTATCGATACCTTACTCTTGTTATCGATACCCCACTTCAGCATCGATTCTAATTCAATCAGTACCGATACTGTTCATCAAATTCAACCTATTTTATTCGATTTAACCCTATAGTATCGATACTATTCTTGCAGTACCGATACCTCTTGCCCATATTTCATTTTGTTCACTTCGAATCTTTTCCAAATTCATCTAAACTTCTTACTCTTAGTTCCATTCAACTTCTCAAACTCATTAACACTTGTCCTAATCAACTTATATCCAATAATCCTCTTATAACTTCCAAATTTCTCTATGGAATTCTTAAAACTAAAATCATGTCACTTATTCAAACATGTTCTAAATCATTTCTGATCTTTCTAACTCCTTAATTAGACCCTTGACAAGTTAAACTTATCATTAAAAATCCAAATAATAAACCATATCAACAATTCCCTTAAAACCCCACTTTATAAATTCATCATTAATTCACTCATCTCTTAGTTTTAATCAACCCTAAATCTTTCCTTAAGCTTATATATCACTTAAGTCTTCAAAACCAAACCGAAATTTGAAGAAACAACCAGCTTGAAATCAACTTACCTTGGAAATATGAAGGTTTATGGTAAGAGGAAGAAGAAGAAGAGAAAATGACCCAGAGTTCCAGATTTTTCCTTACTCCTTGTGTTATATATCTCTAAAAAGGGAATACAAAATTCCTTTTCTTTAAAAAGACCATACTGCCTCTCCAATATCTCATCTTTGATAACAAGTCCTAATCAAAATTTTCAAAATTAGTCCTTGAAATTTTCCAATTTATTCAACTTAATCCACTAAATTTTAAATTCTTACTTTTTCGTCATTGACCCGATGTTTGGAGTATTACAGAGATCTTGAATATTGTCTTGTAGTTGTGATCTTCCAAGAAGATAGAATTCCATTTAGTATAAAATCTCTGAAGGGATAAGAGAAAATACAAGATTGTCTTTTTCTTAGCCACCATAACCCCTTTATATAACTGATTTAACAATAAATTATTGTTTGTACTTATAACTGTTCCCTCATCACATTATAAATACAATTTTAATAGTATATATGCTTTTATTTATATGACACTTTTAATACCTTATAACTTTATAACATAATTGGTCACTTAATTTATGTCATATTTTAGGATAACAATATATATTATAAATATTTGCCTAGTTTATGGATTTTAATCAATAACTAATCGATGAAAATTTGAAGTTTATGGTGAGCATGTGCCGATCCTCACTGAGTTGTGGCTGAGTAGTAAACTATGACCATTTATCTATACATCATAGAAAGGATATGTATGGAAAAATAGGAACAAAAGAATTTATATTTGCCCCCACCAAGCAATTCCTAACAAAAGTTGGTCTACATTTAGAATATTCCCACTTGACACAGCCGTTCGTATAATTCTTTTCTTGTTTTCTATGCTTTTTCTCCAACTTAAAGTTAGGTGACCAATAACCTAACCATTTTCAAAAATACTGAATACATAAATGATAGTAATAAATATATCATTTTTATAAAGGGAACCATAATTAAATGTAAATTAATCATGTCCACACTCGTTTTGTCCTGATTTTAGTTTCATATTATTATATTTTGTTATTATTATTATTATCTCTATTTGTGTTTTCAGACTTTACAACAACCCAAGTTCGCCCATTACAAAGGGTTATTTGACCCAAAACCGGACAACAACTCAAAACCCAGAGCCCAAAACTAGGCCCACAGTAACTAGGGTTTCCAAACCCTAGCCCCTTTGGCTGCTGTTGCTGCCCCGCAAGAACCGTCTGATCTGGACCCATCAAACGGTCCAGATCGAGCCTACCACTGCCAGTGTAACACCCATTTCCTGTATACGTTCCTGTACACAAGTCACATATGTCACATGCCTTTTAGAAACCTTTACTTATTTGTAATACTAAAAAATTTTGTTTCAAAATTTTAAAACAAAACATTTTTAATATAAGACAAAACATTCGTTGTAAACTATTACAAAGTTATAACTTAAATACATTCCAGAGCATTTTTCTTAACTTTAATTACATGCCAACTAATTTTCTAAATAAACATGACTGTCATACTGTTACTGACGAGTCAACCTTAGATTGATGATAATTGCTACTGCTGTTACACTCCATACTCGACTAGTCGTTGCTTTTACCTACGCATGAAATCAACACACGTTAAGTATTTACTTATTGAGGCATAATATTGTAATTGAACTACAATTAATACGTAAGCATATCATGACTATCAAAATCCGATATAATTCGTATATTTCATGAGAATTATTTAAAACCTTTTTAGTTAAACTAGGAGTGGCACCTTTCTGCCAAAATGCACTATTATGCATTTAAGTTTCATTTGTGGCACTTATATACCAAAATACACCGTTATGCATTTTCATTTATGACACATTTCTACCAATAATGCTCTGTTATGCATTTTCGTATATGGCACCTTTCTGCCAATAATGCACCGTTATGCATTTTCCTTTATGGCACCTTTCTGCCAATAATGTACCGTTATGCATTTTCATTTATTCATTCATTTTAGAGGAGTTCATACTCTAAAACTTATTCATAATATCATTTTCATACACATAATGAAAGTTTATTAAATATTGTAAAACATACATTAAATCAAAACATTATAAGTTGACTCATTGCGAGTCTTCTTCATCTCATATAAATACAATAAATGCACTCACCTGATAAGTCTCACTTGATAAGTCTCACTAATACGCTGTAGTGATGTCCGACTATTTGGGAACTATATATTTACCCTTTTTATTGCTAGACTCGGAAGCTTGGTTATGATCTACACAAGCATCCATTAAAGACACATACCCTACCAATGTTAGTATATTCCCTAACATTTATATTTTAATAATACTAAAAAGTACTATTATTTTCAATTTCTATTACAATTTCTGCTTATTTTAAAATTCCAGGCTCAATAATATCGGTACTCCTACCATGGTATCGATACTTCTATACTATGATACTGCTACTCCATCTTAGTATCGATACCATTTCTGCATTCTGGAATCCATGGTATCTATATCTTTCTCTTAGTATCGATACCCACATCATTATCGATACTAATTGCATCAATATCGATTTTGTTCATCGTAATTCTTCAAATTTAAACCTATAGTATCGTATTGTTCTTCCAGTACCGATATCCCTACCTAAATTTTCCATTTTTTCAGCTCAATTTTCACCAAATTTTCGTTTAATTCTCTTACTTTACCTTAAACAATATCCTTAAACTTAACATCACTTAATCCAACTAAATTTCCTCTATTTAGCTTCTTATAATATCCAAATTTTTTAGAGAACATCTCAAATAAAAAATCATACTACTTTTTTTTAACATGTTTTTAAACACATCCAAGGCTTCTAATATCTTATTTACTTATTTGAACTTCACCCATCTTTTCTTATTTCAAGCAGTGAAGACTTTCAAGCATTACCATAATATCATTTAGCCATAAGTCAGCCTCTATAGGACCCTCATCCTCTTCTCCCCTAAACTCTGGAGCTCCCAAACTCTTCAGTTCTTTTGGAAACAATGTCCTCGGTGCTAGAGGAGCAAGGGGAGGTGGAGGAGGTTGAAATTAGGTCAATATTGCATCGATAGCTTGCATAAAAGCTCCAAACTCAGGCACCGACATCCCCTGATGTGCAGGTGCACTAGCATTTTAAGATGGAATATGCTATTCACTATTAGCCTCGTAACTTTTGCTACCACTTCCTTCTCTAATTTCTTGTTCCCCACCTCTTCGCGAGTTTGAAGATTCCGACATCTATTAGGTCATACATAATAATAACACTACAGTTAGTAAAGAGTGTCATCAATCATACTCTAATGACACCATATCAGTAACCTTGACAATCTTAAAGGCATGTAATCCCTTTTTCTATTTTCAAATAAAATCGATTTCGGTCGAGAATCGGCTAAACCTATAGCTCTGATAACAATAAATGTAACACCCATTTCCTGTATATGTTCTCGTACATAAGTCACAAATGTCACATAACTTTTAAAAACATTTACTTATTTGTAGAACTCAAAAATTTTGTTTCAAAATTTTAAAACAAAACATTTTTAATATAAGGCAAAACATTCGTTGTAACAATTACAAAGTTATAACTTAAATACATTACAGAGCATTTTTCTTAACTTCAATTAAATGCCAACTAGTTTTCAAAATAAACATGATTGTCCTACTGTTACTGACAAGTAAACCTTAGAATGATGATAGTTGTTGCTGCTGTTGTACTCCTTACTCAGCTAGTCTTTGCTCTTACCTACGCGTGAAATCAACACACGTTAAGTATTTACTTAGAGAGGCATAATATTGTAACTGAACTACAATTCATACAGAAGCATATCATGACTATAAAAATAAAAAATAATTCATATATTTCATGAGAATCATTTAAAACCTTTTCAATTAAACCAAGAGTGGCACCTTTCTGCCAAAATACACCATTATGCATTTAAGTTTCATTTATGGCACGTTCCTGCCAAAATACACCATAATGCATTTTCATTTATGGCTCATTTATACCAATAACGCACCGTTATGCATTCTCATTTATGACATCTTTCTGCCAATAATGCATCATTATGTATTTTCATTTATGGTACCTTTCTGCCAATAATGCACTGTTATGCATTCTCATTTATGGTACCTTTCTGCCAATAATGCAACCTTATGCATTTTCATTTATTCATTCATTTTATAGGAGTTCATACTCTAAACCTTATTCATAATACCTTTTACATACACATAATGAAATATATTAAATATTGTAAAACATACATTAAATCAAAACATTCTAAGTTGATTCATTGCGAGTCTTCCTCATCTTATATAATACAATAAATGCACTCACCTCATAAGCCTCACTAATAAGCTGTAGTGATGTCAGGCTATTCGATAACTTTATCTTTGCCATTTTTTTGCTAGACTCAGGAACTTGGTTATGATCTACACAAGCATCCATTAAAGAAAATACCCTACCAATGTAAGTATATTCCCTAACTTTTATATTTTAATAATACTCAAAAGTACTATTATTTTCAATTTCTATTACAATTTCAGCTTATCTTACAATTCTAGGCTCAATAATATCAGTACTCCTACCATGGTATTGATACTTCGATACTATGGTACCATTACTCCCCTCAGTATCGATACCATTTCTGTATTCTGGAATCCATGGTATCTATATCTTTCTCTTAGTATCGATACCCACATCATTATCGATACTAATTGCATATATATCGACACTGTTCATCGTAATTCTTCAAATTTAAACCTATAGTATCGGTACTATTCTTCCAGTACCGATATCCCTACCCAGATTTTCCATTTTTCCAACTCGATATTAACCAAATTTTCGTTTAATTCTCTTACTTTTACCTTAAACAATATCCTTAAACTTAACATCATGTATCCCAACTAAATTTCCTCCATTTAGCTTCTTATAACATCCAAATTTTCTAAAGAACATCTCAAATAAAAAATCATACTACTTTTTTTAACATATTTTTAATCACATCCAAGGCTTCTAATCTCTTATTTACTCATTTGACAAGTCAAATATACTAGTAGACCTCAATAAAAACTCATATATCAACATATCATTCTAAAACCCATTTTCTTCAATCTCAAATAAATCATCCATATCTTAGTTTTAATCCCATTTTACCATTCCTTAAGCCTCTATAACACTCAATGTTTCAAGAAAAAACCAAAAACAAAAGGAAAAGCAAGCTAAATGAAGCCTTACCTTTGGCTATGAATGAGAGCATTGTCACGGGAAAGAAAGAGAGAAGATAGCTTAGTGTATTTTTCAACTTCCCCTTTTCCCCTTTTCTTTAATACCCTAATTAAAATAAATTTTAAATCCATTTCCCTCTAAAGGACCAAAATACCACTTTCATTCTTCCATTCTTACTAATTGGTCTTAAACATAATTTCTAAACCATTTTCTTATACTTTATAATTTATTCAATTTAATCTTCCAAATTTTTAAATCCTTTCAATATAGTCATTGACCTGATATTTGAGGTACAACAACAATTCTGCCTCTTAAGAAAATTCGTCCTCGAATTTAAAGAAGTACATGATACGAAGAGGTGTAGAAACTGCTTCCTCATGTCCTCATCTTTTTCTCATGTAACTTCTTCAACATTATGGTTTTGCCATAGTAGTTTAACTAGAGGAATCTTTTTATTACGCAGTTCTTTTCTTTCTCGAGCCGAGATCCGCATTGGTTTTTCCTCATAAGTTAAATCTGGTCGGATCTCTATTTCTTCTGGTGTGATAATATGGGATGGATCTGATCGGTACCTTTTGAATATCGACACATGAAAGACATTGTGGATCTTATCCATATCTGGAGGCAAAGCTAGCTGATAAGCTACTGGTCCGATCCTTTTCAAAATCTCATAAGGTCTAATGCATCTCAGACTCAACTTTTCTTTGCGTCCTAACCGTAATACTTTATTCCAAGGTGACACTTTCAGAAATACTTTGTCTCCCACTTGGAATTCAATTTCTTTTCTTTTCAAATCTGCATAAGACGTTTTTTGATCGGAGACTATCTTTAGATTATCCTGGATAACTTTCACTTTCTCCTCCATTTCTTTCATCAAATCCAGGCCAACTAGGTCTTGATCTTTTAGTTCAAACCAATTTAATGGTGTTATGCACTTCCTCCCATACAAAGCTTCATTCGGGGCCATATTAATATTCGATTGGTAATTATTATTATAAGTAAATTCCGCTAAAGGCAAATACCTTTCCCAAGATCCTTTAAACTCAATTACACATGCCCTTATCATATCCTCTAATATCTGAATAGGTCTTTCTGATTGACCATCTGTTTAAGGATGAAAAGCTCTGCTGAAATTCAAACGAGTACCCAATGGCACATATAAGGATTTTAAAAATCTTGAAGTAAACCTAGGGTCTCGATCAGACACTATTGGTATACACACTCAATGCAGCCACACGATTTCTTTTATATACAAATCCACATATTTATCCATCGAGTAATCTACCCGAACTAGAATAAAGTGAGCTGTCTTGGTCAATCTGTCTACAATGACCCATATTGAGTCCTTTTACATAGTGACAAAGGTAGCCCCAAAACAAAATCCATTGTAACTCGTTCATACTTCCACTCATGAATGGAAATTGGTTGTAACAATCTGAATGGCACTTGATGTTCAGTTTTCACTTGCTGACATGTCAAGCATCTCATAATAAACTATGATACAACTCTTTTCATGCCAGACAACCAATAACGACTCTTTAAATCTTGATACATCTTATTCCCACCTAGGTGCATCGTCAAAGGACTTTAATGTGCCTATGAAAGAATATATTTCTTTAATTCCTTATTATTGGGAATGAAAAGTCTTCCAAGATAATATAAACATCCATCAGCCCTTATTTTGAAGTCCTTGACCTCTTCTTTTTCTACTTGCACCATTTGTGCGAAGCATTTCTCATGTCGACCTTGCGGCTCTTTTACCCGATTTAAAAGCATCGATTTTAACTTAAGTTTAGCAATCAAGGAACCATCTTCCTTTAAAGACATACGCACATCCAAATCCCGTAAAGCGAAAAAAGTCTTTCGAGTAAGTGCATCGGCTACCACATTAGTCTTTCCGGGATGGTAATCAATGATCAAATAATAGTTTTTTAAAAGCTCGATCCATCTTCTTTGTCTCAAATTCAGCTCTTTTGAGTTAACAAGCACTTTAGACTCTTGTGACCATATAAATATGGCACCACTCTTCATAGAGATAATGACACCAAATTTTCAAGGAAAACACGACCGCTGCCAATTCCAAATTGTGTGTCGGGTAATTTTCCTCGTGATTCTTCAACTTTCTTGAGGCATAAACCACAAATTTTCCATCTTGCATGAGTACACATCCCAACCCATTATGAAATACATCACTAAAGACTACATAGTCTTTACCCGACTCAGGTTGTACGAGCACTGGGGCCTCTGTTACTATTCTCTTTAACATTTCCAAACTTTCTTGGCATTTATCCATCCAAACAAAAGACACATCTTTCCACAATAACTTAGTTAGTGGTAAAGTTGAGAAGTTATTCATGAACCGTCTATAATAATCAGCAAGCCCCAAGAAACTCCGAACTTCTGGGATATTCTTTGGGGGTTGCCAATCCACTATAGCTTGAATCTTTTTGGTATCTACTCTTATGCCTTCTGCAGAGACTATATGACCAAGGAAAGTAATCTCAACGAACCAAAATTCACACTTGGATAATTTGGCATATAGCTTCATCTCTCGAAGTGTCTGAAGAACTACTCGAAGATGAGCATTATGTCCTCTATAGACTTGGAATACACCAAAATATCAACTATAAAGACTACCATGAATCGATCCAAGTAAGGTTGGAATACTCGGTTCATCAAGTCCATAGATGTTGCAGGAGCATTAGTCAATCCAAATGGCATCACCACAAACTCGTAGTGTTCAGACTGAATCCAAAAGGTTGTCTTTGAAATATCATCCTCTTTTATCTTTAATTGATGGTATCTTGACCTCAGGTATATCTTAGAGAACACTGATACGCCCTTCAATTGATCGAATAGATCATCAATCCTCAGAAGATTATACGTATTCTTTATCATTACTTTATTTAATTGATGGTAGTCAATGCATAATCACATAGACCCATCATTCTTTTTTACAAATAGCAGAGAAGTTCCCCAAGGAGAAACACTGGGTCTCACAAATCCCTTGTCGTGTAACTCTTGCAATTGAGCTTTTAATTCTCTTAACTCCATTGGAGCCATTCAATATGGAGCCATAGAAATAGGTTTGGTACCCGAGTAAACCTCAATCTTGAATTTCACCTCGCGATCTGGAGGTAATCCCGATAACTTCTTAGGAAAAAACATTCAGAAATTCCCTAACTGTGGGGATATCATCTACTCTCACTTCCGATATTCGAGTGTCTATCACATTATCTAGGAAAACTATACACCCTTTTGACATCATTTTCCTTGCATTCATGGATGATATCACATTGGATGGTGATTTCTTTTTTTCACCGATCACTACGATTTTTGAGCCTTTCGTATATTTTAGAAATAATCGCTTCTGGAAACAATCAACCCATCTATGATGTGGAGACAACCAACACATGCCCAAAATGATTTCAAACTCATCGAAAGGCAACTCCATTAAGTTTGTCAAAAACACAATCCCTTGAATCTTTATAGGGCATTTTCTATATACCCGAGTTACTCTTACACTGTGACCCATAGGGTTTACCGCTATCATCTCACTAACAATTTGTTCTAATTGAATTCCTCTAGCTCTAACCAACTTTGTACTAATGTATGAGTGTGTAGAACATAGGTCAACTAAAACAAATACAGGCTCACTAAAAATTTGGAATTACCTGTTATGATCTCTGGGTTATCTCGATCCTCATTGGTCTTAATGTTGTAAATTCTGGCGACTCCCTAAGTCTCTTGTCGTTGCAT
Organism: Hibiscus syriacus; assembly: GCF_006381635.1. NCBI lineage: Eukaryota > Viridiplantae > Streptophyta > Magnoliopsida > Malvales > Malvaceae > Hibiscus > Hibiscus syriacus. Next base: position 266,355 of record NW_024062239.1, on the reverse strand, counting down.
TGATTCAGATTGTCCCCGGGATCTACCCCTTCATTTGCTTCTATTAGAGGCTGCCACATATCTTTCAAATTGTATCGAATTGTCCCCATATTTCTTAGGACAATTTTGGGTAAAGTGACCAATCTCGCCACATTGGAAACAAGCTCCACTGAGAAGTTTGCATAATCCACGGTGCAATTTTCCACATGTTTGACATGGAGTCCTTTCCCTAAATGCTCTATCTGAGATAACATTAAAAGACTGTGATTGTTTAGTTTTCTACGAAGCTACAACATAACCATCTTTGTCAATATACCGGGAACTGGAGCCCTTACCTCTAATAACATGATGGGGAGTTGAAGGCATTCCAACTCTTTTCCCCATTTTCAAACTCTACTATGCAAGTTCAAAGCCAATATCATCTCTTTCAACTTTGGCCTCAAACCTTCAATAAACCAATCACGTCGAGCCTTGTCATTATGAACTACCTCTTAAGTAAAATGACTCAACTTATTGGACTCGACATCAAAATCATGTTCACCTCTATCACCTTATTTCAAATTAAGGAACTTTAGCAGTATTGCCCATCTAAACTGCTCACCCACACACTTGTTCTTGAATTCAAACTGCCAGGTCACTTGTTCTGGTGGTGCATACATCATAGTATTTGACCACCATAATCGAGCTGGTCCTCTAAGTAAAGATATAACTCCACCCAGCTTTTTGGATTCCAGCAGTGAAGACTTTCAAGCATTACCATAACATCATTTAGCCATAAGTCAACCTCTATAGGACCCTCATCCTCTTCTCCCCGAAACTCTGGAGCTACCAAACTCTTCAACTCTATTGGGAAAAACATCCTCGCTGTTAGAGGATCAATGGGAGGTAGAGGAGGTTGGAATCGGGGCAATATGGAATCGATAGCTTGCATAAAAGCTCCAAACTAAGGTACCGGCATCCCCTGATGTGCAGGCGCACTAGCATTTTTAAATGGAATCGACTATTCACTATTAGCCTCGTAACTTTCACTGCCAGTTCATTCTCTAATTTCGTGTTCCCCATCTCTTCACGAGTTTGAAGATTCTGACATCTATTAGTTCATACATAATAATAACACTACAATTAGTAAAGAGTGTCATTAATCACACTCTAATGATGCCATATCAATAACCTTGAAAATCTTAATGGCATGTAATCCGTTTTTCTAATTTCAAATAAAATCGATTTCGGCCGAGAATCGGCTAAACCTGTAGCTCTGATAACAATAAATGTAACACCCATTTCCTGTATATGTTCTTGTACACAAGTCATAGATGTCACATGACTTTTAAAAACATTTACTTATTTGTAAAACTCAAAAATTTTGTTTCAAAATTTTAAAACAAAACATTTTTAATATAAGGCAAAACATTTGTTGTAACAGTTACAAAGTTATAACTTAAATACATTACATAGCATTTTTCTTAACTTCAATTACATGCCAACTAGTTTTCAAAACAATCATGATTGTCCTACTATTACTGACAAGTCAACCTTAGAATGATGATAGTTGTTGCACTCCTTACTCAGCTAGTCTTTTCTCTTACCTACGCGTGAAATCAACACACGTTAAGTATTTACTTAGTGAGGCATAATAATGTAAATGAAATACAATTCATATAGAAGCATAGCATTACTATCAAAATCGGAAATAATTTGTATATTTCATGAGAATCATATACAACCTTTTCAGATAAAATAGAAGTGGCACCTTTCTGCCAAAATACACCATTATACATTTAAGTTTCGTTTGTGGCACCTTCCTTCCAAAATGCATCGTCATGCATTTTCATTTATGGCACCTTTCTACCAATAACACACCTTTATACATTTTTATTTATGACACCTTTCTGCCAATAATGCACCATTATGCATTTTCATTTATGGTACATTTATGCCAATAATGCATTGTTATGCATTTTCATTTATGGCACCTTTCTGCCAATAATACAACCTTATGCATTTTCATTTATTCATTCATTTTAGTGGAGTTCATACTCTAAAACTTATTCATAATATCTTTTACATACACATAATGAAAGTATATTAAATACTGTAAAACATATATTAAATCAAAATATTCTAAGTTGACTCATTGCGAATTTTCCTCATCTCATATAAATACAATAAATGCACTCACCTGATAAGCCTCACTAATAAGCTGTAGTGATGCCAGGCTATTCGGCAACTTTATCTTTGCCCTTTTTCTTGCTAGACTTAGGAACTTGGTTATGATCTACACAAGCATCCATTAAAGACACATACCCTACCAATGTTAGTATATTTTCTAACATTTATACTTTAATAATACTCAAAAGTACTATTATTTTCAATTTCTATTACAATTTCAGCCTATCTTACAATTCCAGGCTCAATAGTATCGATACTTCTACCATGGTATAAATACTTCTATACTATGGTACCGATACTCCCTTTTAGTATCGATACCATTTCTACATTCTGGAATCCATGGTATCGATATCTTTCTCTTAGTATTGATACCCACATTAGTATCAATACTAATTGCATTAGTATCGATATTGTTCATCGTAATTCTTCAAATTTAAACCTATAGTATCGGTACTGTTCTTCCAGTACCGATACCCCTACCTAGATTTTCCATTTTTTTCAGCTAGATTTTCACCAAATTTTCATTTAATTCTCTTACTTTTACCTTAAACAATACCCTTAATCTTAACATCACTTAACCCAACTAAATTTCCTCCATTTAGCTTCTTATAACATCCAAATTTTATAAAGAACATCTAAAACCAAAAATCATTCTACTTTTTCTAACATGTTTTTAATCACATCCAAGGCTTCTAATATCTTATTTACTTCTTTGACAAGTCAAATATACTAGTAGACCTCAATAAAAACTCATATATCAACATATCATTTAAAACCCCATTTTCTTCAATCTCAAATAAATCATCCATCTCTTAGTTTTAATCCTATTTAACCCTTTCTTAAGCTTCTATAACACCTAATGTTTCAAGAACAAACCAAAAACGAAAGGAAAAGCTAGCTAGATGAAGCCTTACATTTGGCTATGGAGGAGAGCACTGTCACGTGAAAGAAAGAGAGAAGATATCTTAGTGTATTTTTCAACTTTCCCCTTTTCCCCTTTTCTTCAATACCCTAATTAAAATAAATTTTAAATCCATTTCCCTCTAAAGGACCAAAATACTCCTTTCATTCTTCCATTCTCACTAATTGGTCTTAAACACAATTCTAAATCATTTTCTTATACTTTACCGTTTATTCGGTTTAATCCTCCCAATTTTTAAATCCTTTCAATATAGTCACTGACATGATATTTGGGTATTACAACCACATATGCCCAATCGTCTTCCACCTCCTTAGTCCACCAACTGGCAGCCACAATTGTTGCCACCAATCAAGCCCTTGCCATGTCATAAAAATCAGATTGAACCAGCAAGCAATCCATACCAAATCCACATGCAAGCTCATATGTTGTAATCATTTTCATAGCAAGCAAAAAAGAGCAAAAAATCTGTAATATTCGGGGTTATAAAACCCAAAACTTATCTTGTAAAAAAGGTCTCGGGCCTAGGTTTGGAGTTTCGAAAACAAGAAATAAAATTAGAAAGCTTTGAGGTATCATTTTTATCTCGTTTTTTTTTTGTTTCAAAACAAAAATAATAAAATAAAATCCCTTTTTTATATTTTGAATCTTGCATGTTTTAAAAAATCAAAATAGAGAGGTTAGTTTCATAGTTACCTAGGCAGGAGGGGGCTTTACGGCGGCCAGAGGTCCCAAAGGTCGAGTGTTTTAGGTTTGTTTTTGGGATGTTTCGTTAGTTTTTAGGCTTAGATTTAGGGCTAATGCTTTGAGAGAAAAATGAGATAGAGAGAAGATTTTTTTAAAGGAATATGGATCAAATAAAAAAAACTTAAAGTAGTATATGTAGGCAAAGTTTCAGGGAAATTTCGTTTAGGACCCCGAACTTTGTCGCTTTTTTGCAAAGAGTTCATTAGAATGGACTTTTTCTTATTTTTCAATTTATATTTATGCTTTACATTTTTTGTTTAATCTCAGTTTAGGTACTCCTATCTTTGTATATATCTGTTTTGATCCCGACGCAAAGTGGGTTATTTTTAAATTTGAATCTTAAACATTTTCATATTTATGTTTTAGCCATCATATGTCTGATGTAAATGTTTTTGTTAATTGCATGGTTTAAGTTGTTAATGTTGGATTTGTTATGTTTTAGTCATTCATTTATTAGATATTACAAAATGTATGATTTTTTACTTTAGACCCCTCTCAGTTTGCTAAGTAATCTTTTTGGTCACTTTTATTGTTTTAAATACTTTTTATTTTGTTTGGTTATGATAATTAATTTTGCATGATTTCCATTTTTTATCATTCAAAGCATGATATTATTAATTATTTAGTCCCTATTTAATTCTTGATTTCCCTTTAATATTATTCTGATTGTTTTCACATTTTATCTATGTATATTTGGCATGATTGCCCGGGTGCTAACATTTCCATATGAGATATATTAATATACATGTTATACGCGTATGAATGCACTCTTGCTTTTTTAGTATAAGTTTCCTATTGTAAGTAGTTATGACTTCCCTTAAATATAAATTTGCCTATTATAATTTAGACTAATAAATGACTTGTTGATTCACGTATATATTACATTAATGGTGTTTGAATATTCTATCTAGTATACAAAATGTCTTACTTTGTTGTACAAATTTTATATTATTTTGTTTGTTGATGATAATTGTGTGATTTCTATATGCTTACAAATAATATGTATGTAAATATATTTTGTTTATACATATTGCTTTAGGGTTTAATTTGAATTAATTTATATAGCCTCATAAGCATCTCTTGACTCGATTCAAAATAAATTGACTAAGGGTAATATTTGATCATTTTAATAATGTTGTAAATTACTGTCTTAACGTATAAGAAAGTTACTTTTGATAATTTTAAAATAAAAGTCTATCCATTTAGTGACACAAATTAAATCGAATTCATTTTTTAAATCTGGGAATCAGGAAAAACAGGAAAAAGTCATGTTCTGTTAATTAAATTCATCAAGAAAAGACCATTAGATCGAATCTAAGGTCTCGTCTCAAGATATTTAAATAATTGAACATCCTTATTCTCGTTAAAATTTGGTAAAGTAAATAATTAATTCCTTGTTTGTTATGCTTTTTATTTGCTTTAATTTTGCATGTGTTTTCCAATAGATTTTCAAAACAATAACATTCAAATCGATATTTAGAATAGTAATATCTTTTTGTTTTGGTCTGAGTAGTTGATTACTGCTTTAAGGTACGAGAGGTCATTTATTCTCGATTGAAAATAATTAGATATTAACTTTTTCACTCTTAAAATTATTTTTGGATGTTATTATTTTGAATTAATAGTGAACATTAGAATGGAATTTTAATATTCTTTATTTCCATTTGAGTTAGAATCAATTCCTTTAAGGTTTGAAAGATCGATTCTTCTCAATAGGAAATAGTTAAATATTATTATCTTTCATCTAAAATTTTAAAGAACGTTAGTTTAGGGGATCTGTAAATTTTATTGTAAAGATAATTAATTAATCGACTAGGTACCGATTTAGGGCGTTGTGGAGGTGTTAATAATTTCCCACACGTAACCGACTCCTGAACTCAAATTTTGGTAACGCAAACCACAAGTTTGTCATTTTAAATAAAAATAATATTTTATTAAAATGATAAATTTATTTTTGGGTGCCCAATCACACTCTAATCAAAGAATGGTGGTGACTCCTCGAACCATGTTTTATCATTAACCAGTCACCAAAGAATTATTTCGAAACAGGACCCCCTTTTTCCCTTTTGGAAAAAACCGTTTCAACAGCTTGGCGACTCTTCTGGGGAACATTTTTTAGATAGTCGGGCCATTAGACGATTAATTAATTGTCTTTGCAATAAAAATTACAAGTTCGTTCTAATTTGGTTTTGGATCCCTTGTTTGGTTTAAATGAATGCTTATAATCTTATTAACCACTAAATAGTTGTACTGACTTGTTTATTGGTGTTTTAGAGTAAATAATTGTTCAGGGTTTTGAGTTTTCTGTTTGGTGATGTTTGCTTTGTTTTCGCTTTTCCTCACACACTGTACAACCATATTTGCATATCATGAGCTAAATCCCCGCTCTGTTCTATTTAAGTATGAGTGAGAAACTACTCCCTCGTGCGATTTTCACCTCCGTACAGGATAGGGAATCACTCCTGGGGCTCACGCATTATGGTCCTCGTGATGGTTTTCACCTCTGTATGGACATAAGGAGGTGTGTCCCCTCGAATGGAACTCGATCTGAAAGCCTGTGAAGGGCTAGGATTAAGGGTTTGGTAGCCCAAGGAGGCACTGGCAAGGGCAATTTAAGGACCTCTTACTCTAGAATCGAACCCATCATGTTGTAAACTTAGAACCCATATAGAGCCTTACCCAAACCATAAGAATCCTGTGAGGAGAGTACACAAGGAAAAGCTTTTTTGAGCATTTTAATTTTTGTAGTGTAATTTTAATTTCCAAATAAATACATGCGAACTAGAGATCATGTTGTTAGGTTCATTTTTTTCAAACAAGCATGCGAACTAGATGGCATGAGTTTAGGATTTATATGTTGAACAAATCATGGGGGTAGAAAACATGTCTAGGTAGAATTGTTATAAAAGCATGTCAGGGTAGGTACCATGTTGGGTAGGATGTTTTCTTTTCGTAGATATTTCTTCTGCTCTTTGGTTAAGTGGTACTAACAATTTCTTTTGTTTTATCTTATTTTTTTCTATCTTATGTTTGCATTTTCATTTTCTCATCGTAACCAAACAAGGTGTTGATTCGCAAGTGATTGACTAAGTAAGGAGATTGTTCATAATGAAACAAGAAATTATTAGCCATGTAGTCAAAACCAGGAGATCCAATGATTTTCAAATGATCCATGAAGAAAGACATCCGGTGAATGAAAGAATTTAAAGCTGGTCGAAGACGTCTTTTGAAATCACCAAAGCTAACATGTTTCCTCATGAGATAAATGCAGGATGAGAAAACCCTTCAAAAAGGTATGAAGACCATTTCATAAAATGGAGATCTCACGATTCAACCACAATTAATTTAAGGACCTCAGGCGTTGTCAAATGCGATGAAGTACCCCGACAACTTTGGGTGCAATGATAGATTCCATTAAGAGTACGACTCAAGAAAATAAAGAAGTGAAGAATCTTAATTTTATTTTGACTACCTGGTGTAATGAAATCTTGTTGTCTACATGAAGGTTGTTCTATGGTGGTCTCTTTTTGGAATTTACACCTTGTGTATTTGCATTTGCATTTGCATTCTCGTTTTGCATTAGCTTATCAATTTGTTTATTTTGCTATTTACTTCTATAATAATTATTGTCATCTTATTTTCTTATTTGTACTAACTTGTTTTTATGTTGCTTTTCCTTTTTGCTTGCAGCGCATGTTCATGACATAATCAAGGTGTTGATTTATGAGTGGTCATCATTGTTTTCATGATAGACAAATAATTTCATGCTCAAGTAAACTATAACACAGCTAGGGAATGACATCCTGAGGAAACTCCAAGAATAGTGGAGAGCTATGCGCCCGAGGATCGTGTGTCCGACGAAGAGCAAAAGGAGATAAGAGAGCAGATGTCCAAGATGATGGATAGAATAACTACTTTGGCCAAATAAAAAAAGACTTATGCACAAGAAAGGAAAGAGCTCGATAAGAATGATCTTACGATGTCAAGTACACAAAGGGCTACTTTAGAACAAGCTAATCCCAACCAATCTAAGAAATCACGCACAAACACCCTTCGTATCAACAAGTTATTTGGAGACCCCAAGGAAATAGTAACAACTGTAGAAGTCCAGAAAGATGAAAAGAAACCATGCAATCAGAACTCATGGGCATTTGAAAGTATACTTACAATGTTAGGAGAAATAAACCTGAAGACTCTAGTTCAATCGAAGACGAGAGGTGGCTTTCATTTTGTTTCTATCCCTATATCATATAAGGAGTTGTATGATAAGTTTTTAGAAGCTCAAGAGGTGGCTCTGCATTATGTGAAACTTTTGCAGTATCCGTATCCAAATTGGTATGACGTCAATGTTCGTTGTGAGTATCATGCTGGGGCTCAAATACATTCATTTGAGAATTGCACCTCCTTCAAGCATCGAGTCCAACATCTTTTGGATCATGAAGTTTTGTAGTTTAAAATGAAAGATCAACCTAGTTTGGTGACTGATTGTCCTGTTAAGGCGGAGCCAAAAGTGTTTAAAGGTAAGGATATCAGTGAGGGCATCTAGGAGAAAGAAGATTTGCTAAAGTTTGTTATTTGATGATTGAAAATGATAAACTGAATAGAGAGATGGAAGCCATGCGCAATGGTTTTCAAAGGATCAGTCTAGCCTTTAAAAATGTTGGTATAAGAAATACCCCAGAAGAGTGGACAACAAGGGTCACTAAACTGAAGAAAGACACTACACACTGGAGAAAGAATTGTAAGATGCATGAAGGTCAAGCCAAGAAGTTTTCTTATGATTTACATATTGCATAAAAAAGGCGTGATACATATTTTATTGATTTGGGAAGATGTCAAGCCAAAAATAAAATGTTGAATTTGTCCATAGCCAACATGGAAGCTTAATATCAGTGCCACAAAACTTGAGATTGATGCTGAGCTAGAAGCCACTAGAGCCAGGAACAAGAGATTAATGATGATGATAGATAATTTTGAAAATATTACCCAAGGATTTCATAACAATGAAGACTTTCTTATGAGAAAAAAAAATAAATAACTTCATTTACAGCTTCGAGAATTGACACGTAAGATGGAGGAAAAAGATGACAACATAAAAGAAGCTATGATCCAAGTAGGCAATGTGGCTCACAAGTTGATTGATTTAGTTGGCTTTGCAAAAGAATTGAAGTAGATTGACAACTCAGCACCCGAACATGAGTGGAAGTTAACTTGGCTTTTGAAATAGATAGAGAAGTTAGGAGTTAAAGCTATTCCTTATATGTAAAGTTGTTTGATGTATCAAAACCTTTGTGTTCAATGAAAGTTGTTTTAAGATGATCACTCTGGAATGACACCTTTTGCATACATGCATTTGCATCGTACTTCTTTATTTAAGCATTTTACATGCACTAGTTATGAAGACATGAAAATAATTTATGGAGGGTTAGGTGACAGTAATACCAAGATCATTCATTCATACTACTTCATCATCATCATGAACAAACAAATGGGAATGATGGAGCAATCTCATAAGGGATCACAAGATCGATTACAAAAATAGTTGGTCGGGTTACAACAAGATAGAGGAATCAATCATCAGGTTCTCTGCAAGATGTATCAAATCTAATGATCCAAAGTATTGGCAATCAAGGCTAATGATAGAGAGAAGATAGTTGATAAAGGATATAAGTGTCATCAGACTAATACGTCGAGAATGATAACCTACCCTGGAGCTTCACACTCACACTTGGGGAAGAGCCTCATTATTCATGAACAATTTGAGGATGAATTCAAGTGATTGAAAGAAGCAATTGGAGCTATGAAAAATGTTAATGCCTCGCACAAGGAACTAAAAGCGAGAGAGCTCAGTTTGGTTTCGAATTTGGTCATCCCACATGAATTTAGGATGCCTAATTTTGAGAAATATGATGGCACCAATTGTCCATTAATTCATTTGAGAATATTTTACAGAAATATGGAAGGGTACTTAAAAGATGATAATCTGTTGATTCACTACTTCCATGATAGTCTTATTGGGCCAGCTATAGTATAGTATAAATGTTTGAACCGAGAGAAAATCAAGAGATGGGTTGATCTAGCTGACACATTTGTGGGCAATATCGATATGTTAAGGGCTTATCTCCAAAGCGTCAGGATCTTCAAGGAATAAGAATGAAAGCCATTGAAAGCTTTAAAGAATGTGCCTTAAGATGGAGAGAAGTGGCAACACGAGTTCAACCTCCTATGTTAAAAGAAGAAATATCATATACATTTCATAATTCTCTACCAAATCCTTTCTTCGAGTTAATAATGGCAAACTCAGCAGGGGACTTCAAGGATCTTGTGACAATTGAGAATTAATTGAAAAATGCAATCAGCAAATGAAACTTAAATGTCACTTTGAAAAGATCAACCAATCAAAAAGCGATAAATGTTAATGTAATTGAATGTCACGTCCAGAGCCCCCCCCAACCGCAAAAGAAAAGGAGCAGCTAGTCATTCAAACCGACCAAAGAAAGTCTCACGATTAAGAAATACTTTGGAGGTGTTCAAAATTTTTATCTCAGATCTGTACCCCTATTTGATTAAAGGTCAATACCTCACACCGAGGCCAACGAAACTGCCACCAAACTCTTTTACCCATAGCTATGATCAATATAGTGTTTGTGATTTCCACTTAGGGCATCTAGGCATTCTACGGGGAATTGTAGGCCGCTGTTAAAGGAGATAGAGATGCTTGTTGAAAATGGGATGTTGACACAAGAATTGATGGAACAGTGGATGAAGAACTCGAGTGTGGCATCAAAGCACAATATGTAGCATCCGATTGAGTCAACTACCACTGCTTTAGATGGGTAATGGGGCATCCTAAGTAGGAAAAGATCATTTCATCCATAATGTTACTTTATTCAATTTGCAAAATCTTGTTTGAACTTGTTTTTTTACTTTCTCAGCTTTCTTTTTGTAAGGATATTTAAGTGAATTTATGCTACTTTAAAGATGGTGAACATTGAATCAAATTTGCAATTTTGAATTTCGTTTAATATCAACTAAATTAAAAACTCTTTAAATGATTAGATTTATAAATCTTTGACAAAGTGACAAGACTGAACCCTGATAAAATAAGGACCTTGGACCTTACCCCATAAGATACACTCGAACATCATACCCTTCTCTTGAAGGGACAAAGCTAGCCTTCTCTTCGTATGAAGAAATAATTAAGGGTTTGGCATTCAGGTATGTAAGGATGTGGACAAAATGGGGCATCATGCACATGAGATTGCGAAGTTGATTGATTTCTACTTTTTTTGATGATGTTCAATGATGATCATGATCTTCACAGATAGAATAGTTGAGTAAGTGAATCTAGTTTAGGTCGTTGCTTGGAAATTGAACTATAAGGAGTATATTTTCTGACTTTCAATGACCTAGACTATAATAGATTCTTCTTGACAAGCTTAAGAAATTGAATCTGTATACCTAGAATGTAATTATATATGTGTATAAAATAAAGCTTGAGCTATCCATCTAGAGCAATTGGTTAAACGCCCCAGCTTTATGGATAAGATTCACCTATCCCGATAAAGGCGATTATAATATATGTACAATAAAGTTGAATTCAGCTAGCCAAACAATGGGAAATTAAATCAAATTTACTAAATAAGGAGTTTCGGTAAAGATAGACTAAGGGTGTTAAGGAACACCTGTAATAGTCAATTTTACACGAGCACTCAGGAATTTCATTTTTAGACCGATATTTCTACACTGCCTTTGTTAGAGGATCTACAAAGCTTGAACAAATGGAAGATTTCAAAGAACTAAAATGGAAGTGTTCCAAAATGTCTAGCAATTGAATATGTTAGTAGCTTCATTTTGTCTATATCCACTTAATATGCCAAGCTGAGAAAGAAGGGCATGTCAACAGGTTCACACTGGTGTAAACAAATGATGATGTCTCAATAGCTAAAACCTTAGAAAATAAGAAAGCCAACCTGAAGCCAACCCATCAATTTTCATACTTGTCAAAGAGCTATAACTTTGAAATATTAAAGAGTAGTTGATTCTTTTGATATTCTGTGAACTCATGTTTGCGATTTGATTCGATTGTGAGCCTGAATTAAGGGGCATTCCTCTAAAAAATTCTTTTATTATTTGATTTCTAAAATAAAAGAAAGGAGAAAAACATTTTTAGACAGGACAGTCTCAAATGCCAAAAGTCCTTGGAGTAGGTGTGGCCATTCCTACCTCTACTGGGGAGAGAGAATAAGCGATGCCAGATAATGAATCACTCCACATTCTTGAAAGAAAATAGTCCGATAGATTAGAAGGACTAAAAATAGAACTTGTAACACCGCCTCTTGACGTTGTCAGTAACCCATCAAGAAGTAGACGATCACCTTATTTGAAAGGGGCACATATCCCAGATCATGGCATAATGTAAGACTGAGACCAGTCATGGATGAATTTTGGCACCCAAGTAGGGAGGATCCATGAAAGTACCCACATTGGGGCATGATAAAAAACCCAAATCATGTTGAGATAACAAGGTTCAGACCGAAAAGACATTGAGAATGAGGCTCGCAACTTGGAGTGTCATAGGCAGAGCATGAATTTGAGTAGAGCCTACCTTAAAGTAAACCAGTCGAGCATCAATTAACGATAGAGTTGTTAAAGAACAACTCTGATAGTGCATTTGAGCCAAGGATAGAAAGAGGCATCAAGATCATATTACTGACCATAGCAAGAATTCGAGAGAGAAAACACTTCCTCTAAAATTAGGATGGAAAACAAAGACCACAAGATGATTGGGAAGAACTTTAAAAGTTGCAAGTTACTACACCGATATCTGAGTAAACCCTAGAGAATAATGATCAAGAGGGAGAAGGCATGGGTCCCCACTTTGGAGTCAAATGAAAATTAAATCAGCATTTATGCATGCATGAGAACATCATTTGCATAAAAGAAAATGCATTACATTGCATTTGCTTTTAACACATAAATTTATGGCTTTTACAGATCTTTCAAGAAAAATAAAAGATTCATGATATCAAAATACCAACAAGTGGAAGCTAGAATTCAAACCTCAAAAATAGGGAATCATGTTTAAGGAGGCAAAACCTGAAGAATAGGGTGGGCCCAATCCACAGAGGAAGTATTACTTTGAAGTGGAGCATGTTGCGCGACTATTAAGTCGTTTTATAAGTTAAGAAATGAGAAAAGTTTCTCATTTAAATCTGAAAATTGAAATTTTTGAAAAGTAAAAAAGATTTCTTACCTAGTAAACTATTTCCAAAATTTATAAGTCCTTCTGGCCATCAGTAATTCTTTCGAGCATGATGCTTAAATCCTTCAAGTCATCTGTAAGTCTTTTGAGAAAGATGATAAGTCCTACGGGTCATCTATAAGACCTTTGGATAGGATGTTTTCACATGTCTCTCGAAAAATGAGAAAAGTTTCTCATTCAAATTTGAAAATTGAAATTTTTGAAAAGTAATAAAGATTTCTTACCTAGTAAACTATTTCCCAAATTTATAAGTCCTTCGAGCCATCAGTAAGTCATTCAAGCATGATGCTTAAATCCTTTGGGTTTAGAGCAAGATGATAAGTCCTTCGGGCCATCCATAAGACCTTCGGGCAAGATGTTTTCACATGTCTCTCGAAAAATAAGAAACGTTTCTCATTTAAATCTAAAAATTGAAATTTTTTAAAAGTAAGAAAGGTTTCTTACCTAGTAAACTATTTCCAAAATTTATAAGTCCTGCATGCCATCAGTAAGTCTTTCGAGCATGATGCTTAAATCCTTGGGGTCATTTGTAAGTCTTTCGAACAAGATGATAAGTCATTCGAGCAATCCATAAGACCTTCGTGCAGGATTTTTCACATGTCTCTCAAAAAATGAGAAAGGTTTCTCATTTAAATCTAAAAAATGAAATTTTTGAAAAATAAGAAAGGTTTCTTACCTAGTAAACTATTTCCAAAATTTATAAGTCCTTCGGGCCATCACTAAGTCTTTCGAGCGTGATGCTTAAATCCTTTGGGTAATCTGTAAGTCTTTCGAGAAAGATGATAAGTCATTCGGGCCATTCCTAAGACATTCGGGCAGGATGTTTTCACGTGATTTCAAAAAAAATGAGAAAAATTTCTCATTTAAATTTGAAATTTGAAATTTTTGAAAAGTGAGAAAGGTTTCTTACCTAGTAAACTATTTCCAAAATTTGTAAGTCCTTCGTGCCATCAATAAGTCTTTCGAGAATGATGCTTAAATCTTTCGGGCCATCTGTACGTCTTTCGAGCAAGATGATAAGTCCTTCGGGCCATCAATAAGACCTTTAAGCTAGATGTTTTCACATGTCTCTTGAAAAATGAGAAAGATTTCTCATTTTAATCTGAAAATTGAAATTTTTGAAAAGTAAGAAAGGTTTCTTATCTAGTAAACTATTTCAAAAGTTGGTAAGTCTTTTGGGCCATCATTAAGACTTTCGAGCATGATGCTTAAATTCTTCAGGTCATATGTCAGTCTCATTTGAGGCAACATCAAGATGGAACCGGACAAAAACACGTTGTCTTTTTATCTTTGCTCTATTGTTGTTAACACAAGAATGGACAAAGAGGGATAGATGTCGACACTAGTTTTGTCCTGGTTTTAGTTTCATATTATTATTATTATTATTATTATAATTATTATATTTTGTTATTATTATTATCTCTATTTGTGTTTTCAGGCTTTATAACAGCCCAAGTTGGGCCCAATTAAAAAAGGTCATCTGACCCAAACCCAGAACCCAACAACAACTCAAAACCCAGAGCCCATCAAGACCATAACTCGAAGCCCAAAAGTAGGCCCAACAGAAGCTAGGGTTTCTGAACCCTAGTCTCCTTGGCGGCAGTCGCCGCCCTGCAAGAATCGTTTGATCTATACCCATCAAACGGTCCAGATCGAGCCTGCTATTGCCATAGATGCCCAATCAACTGCCACCTCCTTACTCCACCAACTTGTAGCCACCATTATTTCCACCAATCAAGCCCCTGCCATGTCAAAAAAATCAGATTGAACAAACCAGCAATCCAGACCAATTCCACACGCAAGAACATATGTTGTAATCATTTTCATAGCAAGCAAAAAGAGAAAAAATCTATAATATTTGGGGTTATAAAACCCCAAACTTGTCTTATATAAAAAGTCTCCGGCCTGGGTTTGGAGTTTCGAAAACAATAATTAAATTAGAAAACTTTGAGGTATCATTTTTATCTCGTTTTTGTGTGTTTGAAAAAAAAGTAATAAAATAAAAGGCTTTTTTTTTATTTTCAAATCTTGCATGTTAAAAAAATCAAAATAGAGGGGTTAGTTTCGTAGTTACCTGAGCAGGAAGGGGGCTTCGCGGCGACCAAAGGTCCCAAAGGTCGAATGTTTGAGTTTTTTGGGTTTCATTAGTTTTTAGGCTTAGATTTAGGGCTAGGGTGTTTGATCAGGGTGAGAGGAGTTTTTTGGGAGAGTTTGAGATTTTCGGCAACCGGACGACGGTGGGTGGTGATTCAGGGCGCCCGACAGTGGGTCGACCGATTGGTTTGAGAGAAAAATGAGAAAGAGAGAGGATTTTTTAAGGAAAATGGCTCAAATAAAAAAATTTAAATTAGTATATGTAGGCAAAGTTTCAGGGGAAATTTCATTTAGGTCCCTAAACTTTTTCGCGTTTTTGCAAAGAGGTCACTGGCAGGGACCTTTTTTATTTTTTCCCATTTATATTCATGGTTTACATTTTTTGTTTAATCTCAGTTTAGGTCCTCCTATCTTTGTATATCTTTGTTTTGATCCCGAACCAAAGTGGGTTATTTTTAATTTCGTATCTTAAACGTTTTCTTATTTATGTTTTACCCATCATATGTCTGATGTAAATGTTTTTGTTAAATGCATGGTTTGAGTTATTAATGTTGGATTTGTTATGTTTTAGTCATTCATTTATTAGATATTACAAAATGTACGATTTTTACTTTAGATCCCTCTCGGTTTGGTGTGTAATCTTTTTGGTCATTTTTATTGTTTTAAATGCTTTTTATTTTGTTTGGTTATGATAATTAATTTTGCGTGATTTCCATTTTTGATCATTCAAAGTAGGATATTATTAATTATTTAGTCCCTATTTAATTCTTGATTTGCCTTTAATATTATTCTGATTGTCTTCACGTTTTATCTATATATATTTGGCATGATTGCTCGGGTGCTAACATTTCCATATGAGATGTATTAATATACATGTTATATGCGTATGAATGCACTCTTGCTTTTTTAGTATAAGTTTCCTATTGTAAGTAGTTTTGAGTTCCCTTAAATATAAATTTGCCTATTATAGTTTAGCCTAATAAATAACTCGTTGATTCATGTATATATTACATTAAAGGTGTTTGGATATTCCATCTAGTATACAAAATGTCTTACTTTGTTGTACAAGTGTTGCATGTTATATATATATATATATATATATATATATATATATTTTATATTATTTTGTTTGTTGATGATAATTGTGTGATTTTATATGCTTACAAATAATATGTATGTAAATATATTTTGTTTGTACATATAGCTTTAGGGTTTAATTTGAATTAATTTATATAGTCTCATAAGCATTCCTTGACTCGATTCAAAATAAATTGGCTAAGGGTAATATTCGATCATTTTAATATTGTCGTAAATAGGGATGGCAACTCAACCCGAATCCGACGGGTTCTGACCCGACCCGACCCGATCGGGTCGGATTTTTTTTAAAAAATTTCGGGTTCGGGTCGGGTCGGGTCGGGTTTTTTTTAAATGCACTGTTCGGGTCGGGTCGGGTTTAGGGTAAAAAAAATCCGACCCGACCCGACCCGAAAAATATATATAATTTTATCTTATATATTTAGGGATAATTACAATAATATCCCTCCATATATAATTTTTTTCAATTAAGTCACTGTTTTCATTGAATTAAATTTTTTTTATTATTATTTCGGGTCGGGTCGGGTCGGGTCGGGTTTCTAAGTCATATATTCGGGTCGGGTCGGGTCGGGTGAAACATTAATTTTGTCGGGTCGGGTCACGGGTGGAGAACCCTTTCTTCTCGGGTCGGGTCGAGTGGCCCAAAAACCCGACCCGACCCGACCCATTTCCATCCCTAGTCGTAAAGTGACTTTCTTAACATATAAGAAATTTATTTTCGATAATTTTAAAATGATAGTCTATCCCATTTCTTGATACAAATTAAATCGAAATCATTTTTTTAAATTTGGAAATCGGGAAAAAGATCACGTTATGTTAATTAAATTCATCGAGAAAAGACTGTTAGATCGAATCTAAGGTCTCGTCTCAAGATATTTAAATAATTGATCATCTTTATTCTCGTTAAAACTCGGTAAAGTAAATAATTAATTCCTTGTTTGTTATGTTTTTATTTGTTTTATTTTTGCATGTGTTTTCTGATAGATTTTCAAAACAATAACATTCGAATCAACATTGAGAATAATAATACCTTTATGTTTTGGTCCGAGTAGTAAATGATTGCTTTAAAGTACGAGAGATCATTTATTCTCGATTGGAAATCATTAGATATTATCGTTTTCATTCTAATTGCTATGTAATTTTAAGACGAAATAACAACATCTCTTTATTTCAATTGGAGTAATAAATGGCTCTTTTAATGCACAAAATGTCATTTATTCTCGATTGGAAATAATTATATATTATTTTTTCCCTCTTAAAATTATTTTTGGGTGTTATTATTTTGAATTAATAGTGAACTTTAGATTGCAATTTTAATATTTCTTTATTTCGATTGGAGTAAGAATCGATTGCTTTAAGGTATGAGAGATTGATTCTTCTCAATAGGAAATAATTAAATATTATTATCTTTTATCCAAAATTTCAAAGAATGTTATTTTAGGGGATCTTAAATTAAAATATACTCGAACTTGTAAATTTTATTGCTAAGACAATTAATTAATCGACTAGGTACCGATTTAGAACGTTGTGAGGGTGCTAATCATTCCCCACACGTAACCGACTCCCAAACTCAAATTTTGGTAACGCAGACCACAAGTTTTGTCGTTTTTAATTAAAATTAATATTTTATTAAAATGACAAATTTATTGTGTGTGCCCAATCACACCCTAATCAAAGATTGGTGGTGACTCTTCGAACCATGTTTTATCATTAACCGGTCACCAAAGAATTTTCGAAACAGAAACCCCCTTTTCCCTTTCAAAAAAAAAAAAAAAACCGTTTCGACAGATCCCAACACTGTACGCTATCTGATCTCACAAAACACAATTATTTCCATGAAATTTAAACTACTGCATGTTGCATGAAAATCTAAAGGTGTATGTATATAATACCAAGTAAGATGGCAACATCGATTTTAATTGAATTTGTTGGGAGACAGATATATAGCATGGCAAGGCAACATTTCCATTAGTATATGATGACACGATGTTACTGCTCGGTTATGTGTTTGAGTTCAAACGGAAAACGCTAATGCCTTATCAAATCTAAGTGCGATATTAAAATTGTGTTATTGATCGAGATTAAATTATAAATTTTATCATTAGAATATAGTTTTATTATATTTTGATTAAATAATATCTATGATTTATAGTTTATTATGTAAAGGAAAAAACTACAAATCTTACTCAAGCAAATTACTATTTTCTTTTAATGTTACTGATTTTTTTTTCCTTTCTAAAAGATATGTTTAATAGAAGGTAACCTATAGAGTTGGTCACTTTTGTTTCAATTTTATAAACATATGGTCACTCGATTCAAAAACATAATATATCACTTTCGTTTCATTTTAATTAAGATGTGGTCACCGAGACGTTTAGATGCCGTGAGTTGGATGATGTGGCACGTTAGTAAAAGGTTTGATTTTTATTTAATATTTAAACTTTAGATAAATTACTGATCATGGTTCTTTTTATAAACCCAAAATAGTTCAGGGATAAAATATCAATTTACCTTTTTTACCCTAAATTTTCTTCCCCAAACTTATCTTCTCCGCCACTTCCCCTCTAAAACGCTGCTTCATCTTATCCGAAATTGGTCCACTCAATGAATTTCGATAATTTTGACAAATAAATTAGAATTTATGACAAATAATTTCAGCCAACTCCTAATCACAATAAATAGGAACCACAAACTTAAATTTAGAATTTTTAGTCTTCTAATAAGCAAAGACATCTTTAAATGGAAAAGAACTTATAAGTATCAAATAAGTGGAGTTCCATCTTGTTTTACAAAAAAGTGACAATCTTTTAGGACAATCACTTTTTGAAGCTCTAGCCTTTGTCCTCAAACTTTTAAACTCTATTACGAGTTGCAGTCCAAAATCCAATACAATTACAAATCCTTTCAATCCCAAAACAAATTACTTCTAAACCATCTTGAATACGTACATGCAAAAATTACCACCCATTAAAAGACTATCATGATCAAATTTTTCTTGCAACATATCAACTATATATAGCATCATTTGTTAAACAATTATCTAGTATCACAGATGAGATTTTATTGGCAATATATATATATCAAAGAATCTATCAAAACATTGGGTAAGCATGTTGGTAGTATGCAGACAAGGAACATAAACTGTTTTGAGAAATTAAAATTCACTAGAAAAAACAACCAAACAAGTAGGACACCCTTCAAAATTTTGAAAAAAATAAATTAACAGAATATATACCTCAAGTTTTGTTTTGCATATTCCAACGATCATCAATATAGTGTGATGTGACCGCCATATAACCTTTTTTCTGATTTAAAGTTTTCCACATATTAGTAGTAATTGGCACTCTCCCCTATGTTCATCAAATAACTTCTTCAAATTTGTTTTCTCGCTTGCAAACATTTTCAAGATCACATTTTTCATAGTATTGCATGAGATTATCTTGAAGCTTGGATTTAATCTATTGACGAATTTTCGTAACCCAATGTGCTCAACAATATATATGGATAGTCATGGAATGACCATACTGGCTAGCTCCTTTTGCAATTACCTAATGAGAAAACACACGATTTTCTAGCTTTATAGATGAGTCTTGTTTACGATTAATATACAAGAGTGTTTGGCACAAATCAACTTGAGTCACATGCTTTTTAGAGCATAAGTTCAAGATATCTTTCAAATGTGATGTTCCATTTTTGTTTTTGGCAGAGAACATGTGGCAACAATGCAAACACTCTGCTCTTGTTTCTCCATTAACAACCATCCCTTAAAAGTGGTTCCACACACACGAGAAGCAAGCTTTCTAAGTTTGACGAGGTGGTGGACCTGATGGCGGATGCATAATTGCATTTTGTTGAGATGAATCTGGAAATTTTGGTGTAAAAGGTACTGATTGAGAAGGTGACTGAGTTTTACTTGGAGTCGAAGTTTGCATTGAAATCTCAAGAGAAGAAGATTGAGAAAAGAATGATTTGGAAGTAGAGGAAAAAGTTTTGTATCTCTCATATCAATTTCTGAAATGTCAAATAAAAATTTTTTCATTAATCAACAAATTAAAACAGAACATAATTTTTTTACTATGTACTATTATTTCTCACCCTCTTCAAAAGAACAAGTAAAAACATTTAATCCATTTAAAAAACATAACAACAATTTAAAAAATAAAACTAATGCTAATAAATAACCAAATTTCAAACAAAATATTTACCACGAATATAAGCAAAAAGGAATTCAATCAATTAAGAAATTGTAGGAGAAAAAAATGTTGAAACCCAAATCAAAATAAAAAAAATAATAATTAAAATTATATACCTATTTGTTTCAATTCCTAGTTGAAATTACAAGATAAAGTGTGAGAGTAATAGAGAATTGGCGTGAGAAAATGGAAAAAAAATTTTTTTAGAGTTTAGTCTAAAAAAATCTTTAAGATAATTAATATTTTTAAAATTTAATATTATATTGATGGATGGAGGAATGGGACAGGTGATGGATCAGATGGTGGGTTGAAAAGCATTCACCCGAATCCATCACTTTTTCCATCCACCAGTACCCACTTCAAATTTTCGTCCATTTAATTGGGTCTGGTGGGTGGTGTACCACCATCCCTGGGTAATTGCAAGCCCTAAGCACTCCTCATCTGCATAAAAAACTTTGGATGAAACTTATTTAAAAACCAGAGTTATGTTATGGGAGTTGCAATAGGAACAGTAGAGTGACGGAAACCACTTGAAAATGATGTCATCCTCTCGCGAGCTGTAGATTACAATATGACACAAACCATTTATTCTGTTGTGCTTGATTTGTTATCTTCTTTTCTGCTTGATAAAGAAAATTATTCAAAACTGGGTATGAAAAGTTCAGATTATAATTTTAGGATCCCCACAGATAATAATTGTACTTTCTCTGAAGGAGGTTGAACGACAACATTCATCCATCATCAACCTGCTAGGAATATCATAAAGAGGCTCTAGAACTCTCCCCCCTAATTTTCTATTGTTCTCCATATTTTTCCAGGACTAATTAACTTGAGATCATTCATTGTCCTTGGACCATTCTCGTTCTCTGCACAAAGTTAAACAAATGTGACTCCATGCTTGGAACAACATTAACATGAAAATGCACAAAAAGACAAAAACAAAACAAACATAAACAATATACTAGCATATATCTTTTAACTTCGCACATAACACTCGAAAAATGTTTTGAAAACTCGACACCCGACAAAACCCAATTCCAATAAAAACACCACTGATGCAGTGAAGCACACACAAAACTAGTACAATATGTTGGTTTAAGTAATAAGAAAGGGAACTATTCATGACACACTGACTCATCTGGATGAGATAAGCAGGGGAAGCGGCGGAGAAGATAGGTTTGGAGAAGAAACATACGAAAAAAGGTAAATGATATTTTATACTTGAACTATTTTGGGTTTACAAAAAGACCCATGATTAGTATTTATTTAAAGTTTAAGGGTTCAAATAAAAATTAATCTTTTTACTAACGTGTCATGTCATCCAACTCACTACAACTAATGTCTCAGTGACCACAACTTAATTAAAACAAAAAGAAAAGGATAATATATTGTGTTTTTTAATCGAGTAACCATACATGTTTAAAACTGAAACAAAAGTGACCAACTCTTAGTTTACCCTTAATAGAATGTATAATTCTCTACTTATAAACTTCAAAATTTCTTTTTTCTTCAGTGTAAAATTAATTCATCAATCTCTCATAGAGAATCTATTTCCTTTGTTATAGCGCAATATATATCACTTGCACCTATATTTTTATACCTCTGTCAATCCAGAAGAGTTCCGCTCCAAGATCTCCCTACTGTCACAGGATAGGAATTTGGGTCTGAGATATTAATGCAAGTGTCCGATAATGAGGTTCAAAATAAAGTATCGGGTTTGCCAAGACCACCAGACTTAGCCCAGTTCTTGGAGAGTGCTTACAAGTCCGTGAAGGATCAATTCTGAGGCGTCCGAGAGAAGTGACGAGGGTGTTACATGTGTGATGGGGGCATTTTTGTCAAGGCTCATGAATTCGGACCAAGACATGTATGCACAGATTTCTATAATGAATAATACTATGTTGCTTGCCTAGAACCATCAGATCTGGCCCGTTCCTTGGAGGATTCTAGAAAGGTTAATGTAAGGTGGGATTCCTTGATTTAAGGGATTTGGTGTTGATACGATCCAAACAGATCTAACTTTCTCCATGACTTGATCACAACATGGATGTGTTTCATTGCTGTTTTCTAAGGGAGTTCTTCCTTACCCTCTCTTATATTATCATTCATACATTCTATTCTATCATAAGCATGCATTCACATGTTATTATAAATGATCATAATAATTCCATCCTATGCCTAGTTGATCATGTCTTTCATATCATTCAAATATATGCTATGATTACATATCATTTCTTAGGATATTATTATTACATGTTTCCATTTATCATTTATTATGAATACCATGTTAAATGATATTCATGCATACAACATATATGCCCATTGATTTTAAGCATGTAGGATAGTCTTATAATCATATTAAGCATGATTATCATATATACATCAAGGTAACATCATTATAAATCATTTCATTAGTTCATATGCATTCATTTTAGCACTTAGGCTTTATGCATTAGTTCATACGACCTTCAATCATAGCTCACATTATCATATTCATGCATGACAGCAAGGTATTTAGCTCATATCAGCTCATGCCATGGACTTACCTTGTTTCCTTGTATGTAGTACATTGGATCATGGCACACATTGGGGTAGCTTGGTGGATTATTTGGACATCAAATGCAGCTCACAAATAGCTCACAAGGAACATAGCAGCTCATGGAACACAAAGGAAAGCTCATTTCAGCTGGAGGAGCTCAATGCTAGCTAAACTCAACTAATTGGATTATTTGGAGCTTAGTTGTCAAAAAATGATATCAATGGTAGCTGAATGTAGCTGAACATGATGTTATGGAGCTCACAAGGACTCGGCTAGGAAGCTTGTTCACAAACAGCCCCATGCTTGCTAAACTAGCTCCACATTCAAGCTAGCTAGGAGGAGACACATGCACGCCCAAGATGGAGCACATGACCAGCCATCATCCCATGCACAAGGCTACACCACAAGGCTCCCTAGATCACCCATGTGCATTCAAGTAGGCTGCCATGTGCATCATTCAAGCATGTGCACTCCATGTGACATCAAATTGGCACCAAACACCAAGGGATGCTTCCTATTCGGCCAAAGACTCTTTCCTCTTTATTTTGGCGCCCAAATAACTTCCAAAAGCATTCAAATCAACCTTAGGTCCGAACCAACACATAACCATTCGGCCAAGAGCATGTATTTTCATTAAAGTCTTGTTTTTTCATTAAAAATCATGTCATTTTAGGAAGGTACAAGAGCTGGCCAAACCAACATGTACCTATTCGGCCAAGTCTCTTCAAAAACTATAAATAGGCTTTCTTATTTCATTTGTAATCAGACCTTTTGATTAATATAAGTGAGATTATTCTCTTCCTTAAGTCCTGTTGACTTTTATCGACTTATCAAGTATTTTATACTTGTGGCGTTAACCCCTTTCTTTTTACCTTGATACTTCTGGTTCCTAGTTCATAACTAGTGGGTCAAAGTACTTAATACCACCCCTTGAGAAGCAATATAAAGTCTGGGTCTTTGCTCTCTATAGCATTGGTTCTTCTTTGAGACTTCTTCAAGATACTATCCTCACTTCCATCCCTTTGTTTCATAACCGTAACCCATAGCCATTTCAATCATCTTCCGCTTCCATCTCTCATTTAAACAGCCCACCTAATCACCCATACATTTACCACCCTTAACCATCTCTTTTTGAGCCATTCACTTCTGCAGGTTGTTTGCTTACTTCCTAGATCCACAATCAATTTGTTAAGGTACAAGTGTCTGACATCAAGTGGCATCAGAAGCCTTACATCAGGTGTTAGGTGGGATTCTATCTTAGCCATTGACGTAAAACGATCTTGGCCATTGATTGAGAGGGAGCTCAACTATAAATAGAGAGCTCTCCTCCTAATTTGTAATCACCCAACCATTCATTCTTCTCTTTGGGAGAGAGTAATAAAGCTCTGAGGTATTTGCTCTATATTTTCTTTGTTCTTTGTTCTCTTTGTGTTGTTGCATATCTTGGTGGCCATGAGTAGCCACACTTGTGTTTGTACTTCCATATGATAGTCTGACCTAGTGGCCTGGAGTAGCCACGTTGATGTTAAAGCTTTCGCAATCCTAGAAGCCTTGAGGGATGGTTCTAACATTTGTGAGTTTGCATGCTCACTAGGCTTGGGTAAGACTTACTTAGTCACAAAGAAGACCAAAAAGCGTCAAGGAGCGTCTAAGGCCACACGACCTGTCTACCTTAATTATATTCTAACAGTTTGAGGCGTTGAAGTTCTGAGGTGTGCCAAGTGGTATCAGAGCGAGTCATTGTTGGCAGACAACGATCGTTTCAACCGTGTTTGGTGGAAGGTGCGAAACCTGGTAAGTTTGATTTACTTACTTAGTCAATTTTCTTTCGAAGTTAAGTTAGCAAGATTTACGCTCGAGCTAGTCAAGGATGAATTGAGCTAGTTCGTGGAAAAGTTAATTGAGATAGGGAACAAGAGAAAAGGAGTTTCCACACACAAAGGTAATATGTCATGGTGGAAAACATGAAGAGAGTTCGGTGAGCTCGAGAGCATCGTCGGTGTCCAAGCATGGGGATACCGTGATGAGTTCACAATAAATGCTTGAAGAAATGAAGGCAGACCAAGGGGAGCTAGTTCTCGAGTTAGAGAGGCTTAAGGGTGACGCTAAAAGCATGTTCAAGCAAGTCAGTTCGTCCACTCATGAAGACAAGGAGAATCTTGATGAGGAACAAGAAAAAGAACTGATAATGCATAAAAAATGGGCCTATTTGATGGAAGGTTTGGCTTTCCACAAACTGAGGCTCATCAAGTTAAAGGGGATCTCAACTTCTTATGAGAAGAGGGTCGGGAGACTTAAAAACGCCAAGGATGAGGCTAAGGAGAACCAGGGTGTTGTGGAGTCCCGCCTCGATAAATTGAACTCCATGGAAGACAGGTTCAAGGATGAGAAGCAACGAGTTCTCAACAACTTAGAGACGGTTTGAGGGAGTAATGCCCAAGAAACCAAGGTAATGGCTTTAAGAAACGAAGTGGATGAGCTCAAGAGAGAGCTGTTATATGCAAGGGAGCAATGAGTGAATGGGGTGCACTCAAGACCTTCTTAGAAGGACTTAAACCAGGGGTAATACGCGGGGGAGAGCAAGGTGATGCCCAGAGACTTTTGGAGGACATAGCTGTAGCCGGAAAGCTGTCTGAGCTTGTAGGTGATAAGCCAAGTAGCGATGTGTCGTCCAGGGCCATGCCCAAAGATAGTGGCAATATTGGGGGAGACCGAGAAATAGTACAGTGGGAGATGGTAGAGAAAGCTCTTCGAATGGCCAAGGTGAGCCATCGACTATTCATAGCCAAGGAAAACCATCGGGAAAGAATAACAAGGCTAAGTCCGTTGTAAATAAGAAGGGGAGCAAGGAAAAGTTAAAGTTATACTTCTGTGATCGTCCTCACTTAATAAGAGGATGTCCTGAGAAGCGTCGCCTTAAACCATCATGAAGAGGATGAGAGAAGCATAAGTAGCAGGATTTGGCACTGGCACAAGTGTTAAAGCTGCCAAGCCTAGGAAAAGACTTGGTCTGATTGAGGGTGTCAATACAGCCAAGCAAGGAATGAGTTGAGGTAAGGCTATTGATGATGAGGCGGTCAAACCCAGAAGGAAGCTCTATGTGATCACGAGTGTCCAAGCAATCAAGTCAGGAGGACTTGGTAAGGCTACATGTTCCAAAGTAGCCGAATCAAGGAATAAGCATGGTACGACGACAAGTTCTTGAGTAGTCAATACAGGATCGAGATATGATGAGACTACGGGTGTCAAAGCAGTCGAGCACAGGAAAGGACCCAGTGCGATAGAAAGAGATAAAGCAGTCAAGCCGAGGGTGCAGATTGAGAAGGTTTGCTCACAGTATGTCAGGATGGAGGCGTGGTCCAAGTTGAGGCGTCTTAGGCTTAAAGGGACACTTAAGGAGTATCTGAGTCGATTAAGAAAACTAATGCTCAAAGTCCCGAGTTTGACTGAAGAAGATGGGTTCTTCACCTTCATGTTCGGATTGAAGCCGTGGGCAAAGAGAGTGTTGGAGCGAAGGGAAGTCAAGGAGTTGTCTAAAGCCTTGACAACTGGCGAATCCATCAAAGAATTTAGAGTAAAGAAGAACAAGACTTCTAAAGCAAAGTCGAAAGCTAAGTGTAGCGGTAAGAGATTCCGTGATGAAGGCAAGTCAGAGGATGAGAAATGTTATTCCTCGAGTGGCAGAGAAAGTCCACTCAATGATGAACTAGATGGTGGATCTGGGGAAGATATGTGCAGTCTTAGCACAAGTTTAAATGTCAAAGATGCTATGCTAAGGGTAAGAGTCGAGCAAACGAGGGGGCATAAATTTAAGATGCCAAAAGTGTTGCAAGATTACCTGAGGGGAGCCGAGTCATCCAAGGTGATGGATGAGCCCAGGATCGAGTTATACAGAGAAGAGGATGAACCCAGGATCGAGGGGGCATTGAGAGTTGGCTCAATACGTTTTGTTTTTGCCAAGGCGAGTAGAAGCCAAGTGCAGGAAGAGTTGGCCATGTCCAAGGAGTTTGCCGAGCATGTTCGTGTAGAGAACATGGCTTCAGAGACCATCATAAGAGAAGGGTCGAAGAAGGAGCTTACCGAGGATGTTCAAGTGAGGAACAATCCTTTAAAGACTAGTAGACAAGATTCGAATGGAGCTAATATGTTGAAGGACAAGGTAACCATAGAGAAACTGTCCATTTATAAGGTGGGGAATGAGTTCCAACCTTCGTGTTAGAAGGGAGGAAACAAGAAGTGACATCAGACTTTGTCGTGAGAAAGTGCCATTGTATGGTGGCGTAAATAACTCCAATGAAAAGGGTTCAATGCTATGAGTGTTAGACTTCAGGAAATAAGAAGGGCTGATGAAAATTTTGAGTAAATGCCAACGAAATCAGAGGGGAAGGTATATCTCAACACTATTCTAGTGTTCTTTCGAGTTTGATTTTTTGTTCTAAGTAAGTGTACGTCGAGCAAGACCTAACCTTTAACGCAAAGGAAACAAAGTTTGGAAGGGATCCAAGACTTTGCTACAGGGCCGGGAGGGTCCAAACCGAGGCAAATCAAGACTTGTAGAAAAGAGTTCCTACAGTAGATATACACTTGTCGCTACAGCAAAACTAGTTTTTTACGGCATTTTTTGACATAAAGCGGCATTTTTAACAGCCGCAAAAAACACCTACGATGATATGACAAACGCCACAAAAAACGCTGCTGAAAATGCTCCGCTAAAGTTCGCGGCGTTTGGTAACAAAAAACGCCACAATAGGTAACGATGTATAGCGACGTTTGAACAAACACCTTAATAGGCGTTGATAATTAGCGGCGTTTGTCTTAAAATGCCGCAATAGATGTTGAGATTTGGCGGCGTTTTTCACATAAACGCCACAATAGGTTTTGAGATTTATCAGCGATTTTATCACAAACATCGTAATAGGCGTTGAGATTTAGCAGCGTTTTTCCCACAAATGCTGTAAAATGCGTATGTATATAGCGGCGTTGTCTTAAACGCCTCAAAAGGTTAAGATATTTCGCGACGTTTTTTGGATACAAACGCCGCTAAAGGTCTGGTATATAATGGCATTTTTAGGGTACAAACATCGTAAAATGTTTGGTATATTATTACGGCATTTTTTGTTACAAACGCCGCTAAAGAACACAAAATTTAAACAATTTAAATATTTTCTTCGATTATCCCAAATCTAATTTTTTTTCAACCTGATCCATTATCCAACAAACATGACATAAATAACATCAAACTCTATATCCATAACAAGCAACATCAAATCCAATATAATAAATAAAAGTTTTCATTAATGTAATATCAATTCATTTAAACACGGTTCAATAACATTAATAGAAAGCTGATAAAATAAATGAGACTATAATGGTAGATTCAGAGGTTACGTTCTCTATAACATCTGCATTATATCATTGAGTCGTTTTTCAAATTCTTCAAATCTCTGCTGATATACTGATTCTCTCTATGTTGTTGCTGCTTCTCTTTGTGTTACCGCTACTTCTCTCTGCTTCTATTGCTGCTCTCTTCTTTTGCTGCTGCTCTCTGTGCTTTTCTTGCTTCATTTTCGGCTTTCATGTTAGCCATTTGTTGATCCATCTCAGTCAACTTTTGTTTTAAACGACTAACTTCTAATTGGGAAGATTGAGACTGTGATGACATGTACTGTGATGAACTGGATCTAAAATATTTTGTGGGAGTAACGAATGATCCTTGAAAGCCACCTGACCATATCTTTCAGAACCCAAAACATCATTAATAGCTTGATTTTCAATGTCATCATCATTAACAAGACCTTGACTCGAAGTAGTAGTATGATACTCCACCATTTTCTCCCTCAATTTTTCCTAATAATAAAGTGAATAATTAATTCAAATAAAAAATTTCATGGTACATATATAAATAAAGTCAGGTAAATTTAAAACCTCTATCCAATAAACGTACCATAATTTCTGTAGTTTTAACAGTCATTGGAGTGCCATCATTCTTTGTATGTGTCATGTCGAAGAGTTGGATTCGACCAACTTTAGAACCAGATGTATTTTCCTACAATGTACCATAATATAATTACTTTGAGTTAGTATGTACATGGAATACAAATAACTATGTGAATAATCTATAATACGTCCTCATTAGCTATACAAGCAAAGCTCTTTGATCTAGCCGTGTGCGTAAACTTTTGTTGTTGCCTGCTAGCAACACCAACATGCTCTCAGTCCTACAAAATCAAACAACCACTTTTAATGATGATTTAATTTGTTAAAAATATTTTTGAAAAATACATCATATTCTCCTTTTTGTGAACTCCAAAATCTGACTGCATCTTCCCATTGTACTGAGCATTCAGGTGGGACTGTTTGTAGCTCTGTTTAAGGATGAGTCATTCTTGAAGTATTTCTTCTTTAATGAGCTTGTGGTATCTCCATCTCTTCCCTAATGCTTGCTTCACATAATCGTTAGAGACCTCTAAAGAAAATTTTCCTATACAACAAATAAATGTGCAACGTAAGTATAAATTAATATTGAATTTTTATAAAGTATCTATTAATGACATTATTACCTTAACAAAATATAATGCCTGATTTTGTTACTATTAGACATTTCGTGCCAGACTCATATTGATCGGTAACAGATTCACATTACGTCCAACTATGCCTAAGTAACCGATAGAAGATGTGCTTCTGGGCCATAGGTTGACCAGCATCCTTTCTTGAAACTTTGACACGGTTCCTAGGAGGAAGTTGGTATAATTCCTTCAATGTTGTACGCCTTACTCTTGCGCGTTCCAGCATTTTCAACTATATAAGAATATTAAATGTAAGTTTGAAAATGAACAAACTAATAAATAAAGTTTCGAAGATTAACTTGAAGTTCTACTCTTCTTCAACAGTTTCAGGAACTTCAAAAGACTCAACTGCATTCAATTCTTGTTATTTCTTTGTTCATGGTCTTCAGAACCTCGAACAATCCGTAAATCACTTATTTTTCTCCTCGTCATGAAATCTGTAATAAACAAACATTTGTAATAAGAAAACAAATTAATTAATGAATTATGAAAGACAACATGTTAAAAGTTATAACATTATAAATAAATAAATGAGATATAAAATCGTACAACATCTATGTAATGTAAGTTGTCATAAATATCTTCATCAATGTCCTCCGAACCCATTGAAATTGTGTGTATTAGTGATAGTTTCATCTAAGTTTGTGGTAGTAGATGGAAACATTTTGATCTTTTCAAAGTCATCTCTACTTCCATCCCCGATGACTATCAAGTCTTCGGGAGTATTTTGGAGCACAATATACCAACTGTCATCCATTGGATCGTGACAATAAATATTGTTTCACTTGAGAAGAAATACATATGGTTCATCCATCAAACGTTGACCAGTGAATTAATCGAGAGAAATTCACCATTGTAAACCCGAATTTATCTCTCTTTATACATCTTTACATCAGCCCACACACCGAAACAACACAACCTTTTATTTTCCATAATAATCTAACCAATAATGTCCGTAAGATTCCAATAATCGACTTGTCCCTCCCACGGATTATTGTCCCTGACAGTAACATAACTTGTAGTTGACGATGTAACTATGACTCCACAATTTTGTGTCCTCCTTAATCTTTCACGAGATTTCATGGAAACTTGAACCCATTAATGAGAAGGCATTATCTTTTAACATTCTATTCGAACCTTGAGAAAGCCATTTAACATCTACACTAACTTCTCTCCCACTCCAAACCTATTACACGTAATGGTGAATTAATTTTCATTGATTTCGATATAAAAAGCAAGACATATATTATTTAAGTATTCCGTAAGATTTAGTTGCTTACCGTCTGGCCTAACCATTCATGAAAAGTTTTTGTGAATACTTATGTATCTCTCGCTGATGTAATCTTCGGGAGCGTGCATGAGATCTCAAGACTTCTTTAAACTGACTATAAGATTTATGTCGTTAAAATTGATAAATATAAAAGATAAAGATTTCATTAGGATTGGGTCCGAAAGACTTACGTGGGAAAGGGATCATTGAATCTGGATGAAAAAGAGCATCGGTGTGCTTGTACCCAAGACGTGTCATAAGTGTGCAATTTGAACTTTCCCTAATGGTTGACCATAACATTCAAACAAATAATGTTGAGGTAAGTCATTAGTACTTAACATCATTTCGATTTGGTCTATTCCATCTTGTTTCAACATCTTCCAAATATCTAGAGCAAAATGTCACACATTCCTCTGCCAAATACCCTTCAGCAATTGATCCTTCCAGATAACGCTTATTACGACAGTAAGGCTTCAACTTGCCCAAGACCTATACACAAACAACATACTACGTAAATACATTTTATTAAAGGTAATCAGTAGTAATTTGAATGTATAATTCAATTAACACCTCTCTATAGGGTACATCCATCGATAGAAAACTGATTCACCAACTCTTGCTTCGTAAGGAAGTGAATTAGCAGATGCATCATAATTGTGAAGAATAAAGGTAGAAATATCTTCTCCAAGTTGCATAATGTCAAGGAGACTCGATCTTGTAGTTTATCAAGTTCTTCAACCATTAGAACTTTCCCACATATGTCGTTCATTATATAAAGTTTATTGATACAAGACGTCACCTTACTCGACATGCAATTGCGAACAACTACTGGCAGTAAATCTTGCATTAATATGATAATCATGTGACTTTAAACCATAAAGTCTTCGATCTTTAACACTGACACATTGAGAAATGTTTGATGCATACCCATCTGGGACCTTTATATCCTTCAACACCATGCAAACACTTCTTTTTCTTTCTTCGAAAAGAAAAAATAGAAGGCGACAAGAATATTTTTCATTCAGATGTAATTGCAGATGATCATGTCGAATTCCCATGTCCACTAAGTCAAGTCGACTCTTAGATTATCTTTAGATTTTCTGCCATCATTCAGAATGGTCCCGATAATATTCTCACAAACATTCTTCTCAATATGCATTACATCAAGATTATGTCTCAAAATTTGATTCTTCCAATAAGGCAACTCGAAGAATACTCCACTTTTCCACAAGTCTGCCTTATTTGGATCATCCTCTTCATCAGACTCATCATCACTCTGTTGGTCAACTTCAAGCTCTTCAATTACATGCTTTGCGTTTTTCTTTGATCGTGTATTAGTTGGTTGTCATCTTTCCATAAGTAAAATGATGTTTTTCAACATAGAGAATATATGAGACCCGGTTGTTTGGTCAGGAGCATTTTGAAACTCTTCATCACCATCAAACATATTCTTTTGACATCTAAATCTGATTCAGGTAACCACCGACGATATCCCATATAAAAGAACTTCTTTCCATTAACCAACCACTTCAAACATGTTTGTGTAGCACAACAAGGACAAGCATAACGACCTTTGGTACTCCAACCAGATAAATTTGCATACGCAGAAAAATCATTAATTGTCCATAATAAAGTAGCGTGTAAATTAAAGTTCTCGTTCATCAACACATAGTACGTTTCGACACCTTCCCATAACTGTTTTAACTCTGCAATTAACGGCTACATGAAAATATCAATATTATTTCCGGGGCCTTTCTCTCCAGGGATTATCATGGATAAGATGAAAGATGATTGTTTCATGCAAATCCAGGGAGGCAAATTGTATAGAACAAGTACAACAGGCCAAGTACTATACGAAGTACTCATGATTTTGAATGGATTAAACCCATCAGTTGCAAGGTCGAGCCTGACATTTCGAGGATCTCTCACAAAACTTGGATACTTGTTGTCAAATAACTTCCAAACTAAAGAATCCGCAGGATGCCGTAATAATCCATCATCGGTTCTGCCATCATGACGCCACCTCATAGACTCAGCAGTCTTGGAGAGCATAAACAATCTTTGTAGCCTAGAAATGAGAGGAAAATATCGCAGAATCTTGATCGGTTTCTTTCTTGATTGTGATTGAGCTTCATCCTCAGTAACATTTTCTGCCTCCCTAGTCATCCATCGAGATTTTCCGCATACATGACAAGACTCCTGATTTTTTCGATCACCCTAATATAACATACAATCATTTGGACAACTATGAATTGTCATATCCAAGACCCAAATCTTTGATCATTTTCTTCATATCTTGCATGATTGAGGGATTTTTGCAAAAGGAAACACTTCTCCTAGTAACTCCAACAATTGCGTAAAGGAGTTACCAGTCCACCCTCCCAGGCATTTTAAGTGGAAAAGAAGAATGCATAAAGAAAGCTTTGAAAACTTTGATCCCTCATAAAGTTGTTCATTCATTTCATTCAGCAACTTGTAAAACTTTGACGTTCTCACTTGTAAAACTTTGACGTTTCTCCATTTTTTTCATCACATCCAATTCTTCCCATCTCAATGAAATCATTAAATCATTCTAACAATAATTTTTTGTAATATACGGTTGATGATTGTGCATATTAAATGCATCTCGTAACATCCCTTCCATGTCATCTTCTCTAAAAGTTGGATGGTAAGAAGGAGCAGGATAAGTCGAATAACTCATGGAAGCAGATTTATCTGATCCAAACTCTCCATGAAAGATCCATTTCTATACCCTGAACAAATCCAAAAACAACCAGATGCTCGTACACAACTTCACGAATGTGCCAATTAATGTTCACACAATTCTTACAAGGGAAAATAATCATATTCTCTTGGCTTGCATTCACAAAAGCTAAATTTAGAAAGTTTCGACTCAATTTCGATATTCGACGCTTACCTTGAGAAATCATCCAACTCTTATCCATTTCGTATTTCTGGAGTTTAATTTCAATGTTAGTTGCTAATATTATAGATAAATTTAGAACCTAACAGAAGCATTAAACTATCAAATATAGTCCATAATAATATTTGCATAGTATAAAAATATTAACCTTGATAACATGATGAAAAATGAATAAAGAACTAAAGATATGAGAATTTCTATTAGGTTTCACATGTTATGCTCTCTCTTCAGTTCTTTAATATTTCCAAGGTTCGTAATCCATTAATCTAATGTCACCCAACCCAATAGTCCAAAGGTGTATATGATTCATATTCATTATAGCAATTACCGGAATAGATCAATTCTTCATAACCTATTTGAATTTAGCTAGCCAATAAGTCATATGTTTGCAGAGTTATGTGGTTAATTGATTGATTGCATTAAGAAGAATTGCTACATTATTCGAGCAGACTAATATATGAGAATTCGAGCAGACTATAAATCTACAATCCGATTATAAAAACGATCAACAATGAAAACATGTGCATGAGTCCAGACACAAATAACAAGAATCAACCACAAAGAATATGTTTTTGATTTCTAGTGATTATCCCTTCTTCTAATCCACATCACTAATTTCTAAAACACAAAATTCCTGTAAAGCTAAATAACACAAACTGCTCCACGTATAGCAATGGCAGACAAATGAAGTTGCAATGCCAAGGAATCGGAGCATGAAAAGTTCCAGATTTACAATAGTCAATATGTTAGTTCAAGTATACAACATCATAAAGAAGAACTTTGCACTATAGAGTAATGGAACACGGGTACTCACTGAATTACCACAGGGAAAGAAAATAATGGACTGATAGAGTTTTAAAAGATTCAAAGCAAGGTTGGTGGAAAAGGGTTCACCCGGTCAAATGGATTGACCTAAAACAGATGTCATTGTAGACCTAAAACAGACTTCTCGTACATGGTTTGAAAGGTCTAACAAAGCTGTAATTAACTACGGATACAGTAGTGCTAGTTAGATCACACATTGTTCTAGAAGGTTCATCAAAAGGTAAAAATGTTATCCTTATCGTTTATGTTGATTACATTATCATAACAGGAGATCAGTAAGCTAAAAATTCAACTTGATGCTAACTTTGAAATCAAAAATCTTGGTACAAAGTTTTTTCTTGGAATGGAGATTATTCAATCAAAGAAGAGCAAATTTGCTAAAGAATGGAGAACTTTCACATGACTTTATACCACTCCACACTTGCAAAGAATGGGGGAACAAAATATGAAACCTAGTACAATACTGAAATTGAGACTTTGGATGCTGTGCACTTTTATCTGTGGCTTTATCGACTTTGAACCAGTCAAACAACTATGAGCTGAGAAGGGAAGTCCACCCGTTATCTGCAAAAATGATTGTAGGTTACTCAACTGATTCGATGCAGAATATTGGCAAGAACAAGAAATACGGAGAAAAAAATACAGATATACAAAAAAAGAGGAAAAGGACTGTCGGACTAAAAGTCGAGGATCTAACCAAAGAATACAATAGTAAGACAGCAAATATGAATGATTGCTCGTATTTTGCATTGAAGCTGTAGTTGTTCAAGCATAAAACTCAGTAAGAAAAACAAATACAGTTAAAGCATAAGAAAAATAAAAATATGGAGTATACATTTTTTGAATTTCTGAAAAATTCAAAAATTCAATAAATTGAATACTAGAAACTGACGACAAAAACTTGATAAATGGAATACTACTTTTTTTCACTTGCGTATTTAACAATTTTACCCTCTTAAAACAAATCTTTTACGAAACTAATCAATAGGAGTGTGGTCATCTACCAGATCAATCCATTAAAATAAACCTAAATCCCTACTGGAATATGCAAAAACAACGTGATTGACATGTCTTGGAAATGCTTCAAAAATAATTTGGCTTTCACCACAAGTTGGAAAAGAAGACATAAAGGTACATGTACAACAGATAAAACTTGAAGGCAAAAGCTACTTGATATACCTATTACAAACAAGATTTTGTGTTATCATCTTCTTTTTCCTTTTCCAACACCATGCTAAACTTGTATTGACAACAAAAATAACTTTTGCTCCAATAATTATATAGGAACTAACACAGAAGATGTTAATTTACTTATAAGGCCGTGATGCAAGAACAACAACATCAGTATTTCCCAATTAACTTTCAGAACCTTCATCTCTCAACCAGTAAACATGACTCTTATTCTTGTATTCTATGTGCCTCAGAATTTTATTTGCAAATACTTCATATAAGCTAACATTCTAAAAAGCCAAAGAAAAATAGGAAATAGAAAAAGATTACATGTTACTGACACACAATGAACCCAACCAAAAATCGCCCTCAGAACAGAATATATGTATTTTATCAAATTGGGAAAAAAACCCTGTATCATTTTAACTCAAATAAATTAGAGGATCACTTCATTTACCTCATGCTCCCCTGATGTCAAGTAGCTTTGTCCATCATCTGTTGAACCCAATATTTTTAGCTTCCCAGTCTAGATTTCCAAACACCAAAAACAAAACCAAATCACATTTAGTTTTACAGTGCAGTAACCAACACCAAAATGACACTTATTTACATTAGGCTCGCCTTTGGTTTTTACTTTGACCTTCTTGAGTCAAAATCAATTTTCAAAAAGAAAATTAGCATAGTAATTTGATCAAGGATTTAAAAATCAACATAATGAATGGACAAAACTTTCATAAAAAGGAAGGACATGGAAGGGAATTTTAATAACAGACCTGTTTCTCATGCTCTCAGGCATTAAAGGCTTGGTTTTGAATGCTGCCAGAACATTGTTAATTCTAAAATTGAATCCAAAATGATTATAGCGGGATAATGTTGGCAGAAATGAAATAATTATGTTGATGATTGGTGATGCAACTGTGGTCACCCGCGGCGTGATGGTGGTTAGTGGTGAACCCTAAACCTAAATACATACTACTAAGTCGAGGAAAATTTGGGGATAAAACAACTAAGAGACCAGGCTACAGAATTTTGGATATCTGATAAATGAAAGGACTTTTGGATATCTGATAAATGAAAGGACAATGGTAGCGTTTATATTAAAAATGCCACAATGGGATAAAATTATTGCGGAGTTTATTACGAAAACGTCACTAAGGGACAAAACTAGTTCGGCGTTTTGTAATACCCTAAATTTTGGTTAGTGACTAAAATGTAAATTTTGAAAGATTGTTGGTTAAAGTAGTAAATTGGGAAAAGTTAGAGGAAATTAAGTGGTATAGTTCTTGAAAAGAATTTTATTTCATAAATAGATAGTTTGCTCTCTTGAGAGTATGGTTTTATGGAATTATATTTTTGAATTTGGAATTTGGTAAGGAAAATTTAGAAATGGTTAAAACCGGTAAAGAATCGGTAATTTCAGATTGAATTGGAATCTTACAAAAATTTGAAGGATGTTATAAAATAGTTGGAAATATTATTTTAATATTAAGAAATTTGGTATGAAAATATGGAATTTTTCAGATCTAATCGAAACAGTGGAATTTAGTGACTAAAATGCAAGTTTTGAAATTTCATGGGAAAATTCAAAAATTTAAAGTGAAAATATTTCATCTTTGACTTTGAAAGATGATCAGGATGAGGTGTATAGGTTTTATTGTGAATATGAAAAATCATTAATGGAAAAATGGAAATTCCTATGGATTTGAATTAAAAAAAATTCATTATACCATGTGATGGATTATTTAATATTAGACTATCAATAATATGGAACATTTTCAGCTTCTTCCTCATCCAAGCTTGTCGTGGGTTTGCTTCAAAGGTAAGGGAATATTCAACTCAAATTTCAAGTAATTTACTTATGATTTTGAGTAAGTTGTAAATAGAAAATTATTATTCGTGAAAAATTCTATCTTTTGGTACCAATATTGCATGGTAATCTTGTTGGTGTTCAAAGATCCCAAATTTAAGGCATGAAATTGATGATGAATTTTGATGTTTGTGATATAGTAAATTCATATTCAAGCATGTGTGATGATTAGAACATGTTTAATCTTTTTAGAACTTGTTCTATGAGTTTTGGTCATGGATTGTTTGAGTGAGAAAAATTATGGAAAAATTATACATGGGTTGAAATGATGAAGGAAGTATGCTACAAGTTTTAATAAATTTGAGGACTTTTTGTAATTTTTGAAAAGTTGGAGATCAATTCGTAAATTCTAGAAAATTGAGGTATTGTTGTGTAAGTGTTATATAGTTGATGTGCTATGTTGGAATTTTTGGCATTAAGAATATAAGTGATAAAATGGTAAAGGACCATTTTATATAAGTTGAAAAAATTGGTGACAAGATTAAAAAGAATTTATAAGTGTTTAAATATTGGTGGAAATTGAGTTCAAGTGTATCTTGGAGTTGTTATGGGATATGTTTATGTTAGTATAATACTAACATATATATCGTATGAATGTGTGATTATTCAGATCGTGATTGAATTGTGATCGAAACAAGTCAACTAGAAAAGGGTTTATTGTGGACAATAGTGAGCCACATATTTTCAAAGATATAAAGTGTCAAGGTGAGTGCAATACATGCATATAATTATACATGGATGTTTTATACATCATCGGGAAGACTTGCGATAAGTCAACCTTGTTTATATCGGCATGATTTTATATCATTTTTATAAATTGACATTGATATGTCAGAGTATGAAATCAAAATGCATTGATTATAAAAAATGTGATATTTTACCATGAATGTTTTCGGGTATAAACTGCCCAATGTTAAATATTGATAATATACTTTGCCATGGATGGATTGAATAAATAAACTATATACTTTGCCCAATGTTAAATTAGAACAAGCCTTCAAATAAGTTATTTAAATTAACATAAGGTCCTCTCGGGTTAGCCCAAACTCTTAACCCAAGATTTGGGGCGTTACAACTCTCACATCCTAATAAGAAATTTCGTCCTCAAAATTTACCTACATATAAGAGATGTGGATACTGAAGCTGCATATCCTCATTGATTTCCCAAGTGGCTTCCTTGACATCATGATTCCTCCACAACACCTTCACTAAGGGGATTTTCTTATTCCTTAACTCCTTTACATCCTTAGCTAAGATCCTGATCGGTTCATCTTCATAGGTCATGTCTTGACTCACCTCAATTTGTTCTAAGGGTATAACATGGGAAGGGTTAGAATGGTATCTCCTAAGAATGGAAACATGAAAAACATCGTGAATGTATTCCAAC
Source organism: Hibiscus syriacus (assembly GCF_006381635.1). Classification (NCBI taxonomy): domain Eukaryota; kingdom Viridiplantae; phylum Streptophyta; class Magnoliopsida; order Malvales; family Malvaceae; genus Hibiscus; species Hibiscus syriacus. The sequence goes on along the minus strand of NW_024062239.1, from coordinate 227,347 downwards.
TCTAGGGGTAAGGCTAAATGGTAGGCTACGGGTCAAATCTTCTCGAGTACTACATACGATCCTATGAAACACAGAGTCAACTTCCCTTTACATTTAATTCGAAATACCTTCTTCCATGGGGACACCTTGAGAACACCTTGTCACTCACGGTAACTTGATATCCATGTGTATCAAGTATGCATATGATCTATACTTAATATAAGCTTTATTCATCCTACAATAAATTAACTTAACATTTTCGTTAGTTTCACTAATTAGATCCAGTCTAACTATCTTCCCTTTATTAAGCTCTATCTAATAAAGGGGAGTCCTACACTTGTGCCTATACAAAGCCTCATACAAGGCCATCTAGATACTAGACTGCTAACTGTTAGTGTACGCGAACTCCACTAATGATAGGTGGTCCCCCCAATGACCCTTGGGTATATAATGGTTCATCTAAGCATGTCCTCTAGAATATGGATAGCGCTCTCGGAATGACCATCTATCTAAGGATGGAAGGCGGTGCTAAAATGGAGTTTGGTGCTTAGGGATTCATGAAGGGCTTTCCAAAACTAGGAAGTGAACCTAGGGTATCTGTCTGAAATGATTGAAGTTGGGACTCTGTACAACTTACTCTTGTGAACGTATAGTTGCAATAACCTATCTAGGGTGAAATCCATCCAATAGGTATGAAGTGAGGATTTGGTCAACCGATCTACTATAAGCCATATATATCGTGTTTTTCCCTCGTCATCGATAACCCAATCAAAAAATCCATGGTCACTGTATCCCACTTTTACTACGGTATCTGAATCGGATGGAGTAACCCCGAAGGAACCTGGTGTTTTGCCTTAACTTTTTGGCACACTAGACATTTCGCAACAAACTCGGATTCTTTTCTTTTCATGTCTCGCCACCAATACAATGGTCGGAGTTCTTGATACATCTTGTTACTACTCAGATACATTGAAAGGAGACTACAATGGGCTTCATGAAGGATCTTACAACATAACTTCTGGTTTACGGGTAAACACAAATGACCCCTAAAGAATAAAATTTCTTTTTCAGGTAACTCGAATCATGGGGTCTCGCCTCGATAGACTTGCTCTAGACGAGCCCTTAGGTGACTGCCTGAACCTTGCAATCTCTTAACTTCACTTACTAACTCCATTTATACCCTTAGTTTGGCCAATAACCTGCCATAACTAGACAATCTCAAGTGTACTAACAAGGTCTCATCTCTGACATAGACTTCTTGCTTAGTGTATCGGTAACAACATTTGTATTCGTGGTAGTCCATCATGCAGTTGTAGTCCTTTAACAAATCGACCCATCTATGATGCCTCAAGTTTAACTCTTTCTATGTAAGTAGATATTTTAGGCTCTTGTGGTCGGTGAAGAGGTGACACTTCTTATCAAACATGTAGTGCCACCAAATCTTGAGCGTGAAAAATACAATTGCATGGTTTTCTAGTCCGTTTTGGGAGGCATCGCTAAACACAATAAAATCTTTCCCTAACTCAAGCTGGGTTAGGACCGAGGCTTGAGTCAAAATGATTTTCAACTGCTCAAAGCTCTCTTGTTGTTTCCCCCCAGACAAACAACACTCCCTTTTAAAGTGACTTAGCTATTGGGGTTGCTATTATCAAGAAACCCTTTACAAATCGACAATAATAGCTGGTAAGACCTAAGAAGTTGCGCACCTCGGCTATGCTCCTTAGCAGTTCCTACTCAAGCACTGCTTGAATCTTTTGAGGGTAAACCCTGATGTCATCCAATGCCACAACATAGCCTAAAAATAAAACCTCGAACAACCAAAACACATATTTCCCAAACTTAGGAAATAACTGTCAGTCTCAAAGGGTCTATAGAACTATGGAGATATTGGTCATGCTATTCCTCTAATCGTGAGTACACCAAGATGTCATCATGATAACCACTATGAACAAGTCTAAGTACGGATGGAACACTAGGTTCATTAAGTCCATGAATAGTGTCACAAGTTGGTGAGTCCAAACAACATTATAAGAAACTCATATTGACCATATCTAGTCCTAAACGTCGTCTTCGTTATGTCTGTCTCCTTAACCTTTAACTGGTAGTATCCGAACATCAGATCTATCTTGGAGAACACATGCTCCTTTAAGTTGGTCGAAGAGGTCATCGATTCTTGGAAGGGGATAACTGTTATTGATGGTCAATTTGTTTAATTACCGATAGTCTATGCATAACCTCATCGATCCATCATTCTTCTTAACAAAGAAAACCGATGCTCCCCAAGGAGAAATACTTGGCCGGATGAACTCCTTCTCTTGTAACTCTTGAAATTGAGCCTTCAACTCCTTTAATTATGTCAGTGCCATACGGTAGGGAGCAATAGATACCAGAGCATATCTTGACATTACCTCTATATCAAACTCTAGCTCTCGATTCGGGGGTAATCCTGGCAACTCCTCTGGAAAACCGTTTAGAAAGTCTCAAACAATTCAGATATCCTCAAGTTATAGAACTGCAACTCGAGTGTCGACTATATAGGCCAAAAAGGCTTCAAAACCCCGTTTTAACATCTTTTATGCCTTAACGACAGTTATAATCCTTGAACACTTGGGCTTCTTGTCCACCATCACGATATTAGTCCCGTCAAGTTTCTTAAGTTTAAGCTGTCTGGCTTTACATCTCAAGCTTGCATCGTGCTCTGACAACTAATCCATGCCCAAGATCAAGTCAAACTCTCTGAATGAAAACTCCATTAGATTGGCTTGAAAGGTCTCACCTTGAATCTCGATCGGGCATCAACGATGAACTTCGTATACAAAAACATCTAATCCTAATAGGTTGGATACTCAAACCCCTTCTTCAAGGTCATCAGTCGGGATGTTTGTCTCTCGTATTAGGTCATAAGAGATATAGGAGTGAGTCGATCCTAGGTCGACTAAGGCAGTACCCATAATAGAAAATATACAAAGGTACCTAAGATCATGTCAACGATTTTGCAATCCTTTTATTTTTTTTTCAAATCATACCTAACGTAATGTTTTGTTTCATTTTCTCATCCGCTATTAAAAATCTAATAGATCTGTTGACATGACATTTTTTTCAAAAAAATCAATGATGATTACATTTGATGGCACATCAGCTTCACCCTTAAATTTGTTTTTTACTTTGGATGACCAAATAAAACCAAAACGTAACGTTAAGTATGATTTTAAAACAAAAAACTAATTGAGTAACTAAAATAGCACAAAAGTAATAATTAACATACTAAACGTGTAGTTTACCCAATATTATAATGTATCACAAACAAAACTACGATATTACAAATTTTTTAAAAAGATTAAACTATAATGTTTTTAAAGAAAAGAAGAGATTAAATCATTTTTGGTTAACCGTTTGCACTTTCCGTTTATATAATTTTGAATTTAATCCATATATTTTAATTTAATTATTTTGTCTTTATTCATTAAAAAATTATTTTGTCTTTATACTTTTCAGATTTTAAAATCTTAATTTTAATTGTGAACCCTGTCAAAAATAAATTTTGTTATTAAATTTTGTAGTAAATTTAATTCATTGTTTCTAATTAATAGTTTAAAAATATGTAATTCAATTATATTATGTCTACTATTTAGAGTTGCTCTACGGAAGTTACAAAGTTATTTGCGGAAGTTAGGAAGTTACAAAGCTCTTTTCAAAATCTCTTCGTTTATGGAAGCGGTAGTGATCTTTTCCGATCACAATCCTGTCATTTTTAGTTCTAGTTTATCGTATTTACAATAATAATTTTTATTGGCCCTTTATTTTGTAAAAGAAATCGTGGCTATCGGTGTTTTTAGACTCTCGGTGCAGTTTTTTTAATGGTTTTCTTCTCGGTCTTTTATTTTCCCTGCATACAGTTCCTTTGTTCATTTGTACAAGATGGTTCGTTGGTTATTGTATATGTGCCGATGAGATTGTTGTTAAGGGAGATCGTTTTTTTCCGTTGGCCATTTTAGTTCTTCTTCAGGTTTCTCTCCTTCATGTCTGATACTCGAAGCCGTTGGTGTTTCAGTTATATATGCCATTGCTTCCTTGTTAATAGTTTTGTTTATCATGCTATCTCTAATCGATCATTGTTATATTTTATTTTTATAGTTACAATTGTATTTGCTCACTCTGTACTTGGCAAGATGTTTGTTGATGCAACTTCGATTATGAAATATATTGGTTATTTTTCAAAAAAAAAATTGAAATTTCAAGTTCTAAAAAAGAAACACGTGAACTAAAATTCAACAACAAAAAATACATATACAAATTTCACAACCGTAAGATTGGACATACTATTTTCAAATTTCACTTTCGTCTGGGTTTGGGTTTTGTCAAAAGTTTTTCAATTTTTTTTCTATGGCCGAAAAAGGAATGCCAATATCTTGGTACAATACCATACAACATAATAATATTGAAATGCTCTGCCCCTCAATAATCCATATCTACATTTGTCGTGTCTGCTTATAACATATTCTGCACAAGATAGTTATGTCAACTCCAAAACATCATATTAAGTAAAATCACTGCCTTATATTCTGCACACTATGTCAATTGAAATACACAAAATTACAACTAAACAAACCTCTGTCCTTTGCAGCTTCGGGACACCAAAGCAAACTTTCCTTCCTTCCTTTTTAACAGTTTATTCCACACTTGTACATCCGGCCCGGTAACTCTTGTCGTAAAGGGATCGATGCGCACCCACAACAAAGAGAAAATGGAGGCAAGCAGAATTGACCATACAACAACAATGGTGGGTGTTCGGTTTTGGCTTCCCATTAAACCTTTCAAGAAGGGGTAGAGATGGATGATCACTCAGAAGGCAAAGAATAGCTTACCAAAGAGGGACCCCATGATTGGTAGCCACTATTGATGGCATACGAGATCCCTGCAACAACCCCCACCAAGTTTATAATGAGGAGAGTAGTTGGTGGGATGAGCAGGGTTGTCCATTTGAACATGTAAAGTTCTGCGACCGTCTTCGTCCGATGCTTTTGAAGTGACCGTGAAGTTGGTGTCGATGCCAGCAAGAACCATGAGAAGGCCTTGGAAAACAGCAAAAAGATGAGCCGACACACTACCGATAACCCAGAACTGTTCATTTCTCCACCATTCATCAATCCCCACACCGCTCCACCTAATTTCTAAGATACCAGTTGCAAAGATGGAAAGAAAGAGGGATATAAACCATATACTCGCAATGTTACTAATCTGCAGTGACTGCAAACCAAGCAAAATAGTTAGAGCATATAATACAATAATCCATAGCTCTCCTATAACAACGAAACAGTAAATAAATAAATCGATGCCGATTAGAAAATATCAATTCCAGATAGACTAACCTGTGGGATAATGAACTTGTTAGTGAGCAGACAGACTGCTGGCAGTGTGCAGTACATGAGAAGAGGAATAGCAGTGAATGGTGTAGACACCTGATTTTGTCCAAAATTTATTATTATAATATTATTATTGTTATTAGTTGTTATTATTATTAATTATTAATATTATTATTGTTATTAGTTGTTATTATTATTAATTATTATTATTAACTATTATTATTGTAAGTAAAATACTAACATATTTGCTTATTGGATAGATCCAAAATACAAACAGGGGCCCATATATCAAATTAAACACAACACGAAGCCCACTCAGCTTCGACCAAGAATGAAACGCTTGGGAGCCCAAACCTAGTTAGGGTTTTCTCACCCTTAGCCCAACGCCGCTCAATCTCATCCACACAATCTAGACCCAAATCAATAGTCCAGATCAGTGATCATTTAGGGTTTTCATCTAAACCCTTCAGCCACCAGCTAGTCCAGTTGTTGGATCGGTTCAAATCCAACGATCCAGATTACATTAAGGTTCTGGAACCCTAGCTGCTCCCCACTACCACTGCTCAAGCCGAGCCATGCCCAGCTCCCACCCCGCCGTCGTCCAAACCTCTAATGTTGATGTCGTTTCAACCAAATATCTTAAATCAATCAAGCAAAAGAAAAGCAGTCAGAGAAGAGAAAGAAATATAAAAATCTATTTCTACAAAAGAAATCCGAAGGAAAATCCAGGATTGGCAAGGATTGAGATAAGGTAATCATACCCTATGTTAGAGGCTTCACAAGTCATCATCAAATCAACCCACCAAAAAGAGAAGAAGATAAAGAGGGAATGAGGACAGATCGAGTGAGGATAAGAAAAGAAAAGGAACCCAGAAAAAAAGAGAGATTCGAAGAAAACGAAAAAACCAAAAAGGGAACAAAAAACTTTTGAACTAAAGAAAAAACAAACCTTTTAGAGATATCTAACCCTTGGTAGCCTCACCGGAGCCAAGAAACCCACGATCGAAGGTAAAACTTTTTCCTTTTCCCTTAGGTTTTTGATTTATAGGGTTTTGAATGGGGGTTGGTTTTGGATTTTGGATTCTTAAAAGGTTTTAAGAGGGAGAAAAAGGAGTTTTTGGGGCTTTGTTTCTCCCCATGACCAGCGATCTACGGTGGTCTTAGGGTCTGGGTGATTCATCTCCCGATGGAGAGGGAAGTTGATAGAGTTTGGCTCTCCCCAAATGAAAGGAAAAACAGAAATGAGGCAAATGAGAGGGGAATGGTCGATTTGGGTTTGGTTTTAAGCATATATATCACATGTGAAACGACGTAGTTTCGGGAGGGGGCAGGGTTGTATTTTAGCGCATGGGATACTAGCAGTTTTAGTCCTTATGACTTTGTAACCTTACCTTTTGGCCATTGAATGAAATGTTATGTTATTTGTTTCGAGTTTTTATCTTTCAATGTTCAGATTTAAGTCACCAGTTTTATAGATTATACCATGTTTGTTCATATTGAATCTGACCCTAAGGTTTACAAATCTTTTGTTTGGTCACTATTGTATGAATGCCTTTAGGAAGAATTCTTATTTACCCTTCCGTTTTTTTTGGTTTAGTTTATTTAAGTCTTTAATACTATTCATGGTTTATTTTTGTTTCATTACCTTTATTGTTTAATATGTATGACTATGGCTCTTGTTTGTTAGTGGTATTATTGTTTGGTCCTTCAAGTTATTGTTAATATCATTTTGGTCCTTTGAATCACCAAATATGCCTATTTTATTTTGTTTGTATATGATCTAATATTTTCTTATTTTATTATAGTCCTTTATGTATATATACATATTTTGTATATTATGGTTTTATATTAAATAAATATCACTAGCTCTATTTGCAATAGATATTTTGTTCTTTATATATATATATATATATATATATATTATCTATATATTTCAATTCATATTTATTTTTTCATCATACTCCTTTATTTATTGATATTTTACTCGAATATTTTCAAGAACACTTATTTGTAGAATGAGCGTGGAAAGTATTGCTTGATCGAAGTAGTTAAATCCGATACGACGTTTGAACGAAATATAAACTTAAAAAAACTAGAGCGTTTTTTTATATTTTTAATAATATTTTATTTTATTTTACTTTTATAATATTTATTTTTTACTTTATTTTGTTTTATTTAATTTCAGTACTAACGATGTATGTTCAAAAAATGAAATATAAATTATTTCATGCAAATTTCGATATTATTTTTTCCAAATAATTTAATATTTTAATAAATCAAGGAGGAATATTCTTTTACAGACAAAAAATAGAAGAGATAGTCTTCCCATCGAAGGATGTTCGAATCTCTATGTTTCTTTTTAAATGAAAGGATTTTTCTTAATAAATAATCCATAATAAAGTAATATTCAATAATTGGATCGTAATTTAATTTTTATATTCGTATTTATAATTTCCACCATTTACGACAATGTGTAAGCGATTAGGTACCAGATTTGGGTGCTATGGGGTGCTAATTCTTCCCTATGCGTAATCGACTCCCGGATCCAAAAACAAATGAATCTTTGATAACGTAGACCAATTTTTTGTTTAAAAATAATTTTTCTTAAAATTGTTTTAAAAGGCGTTTTTAGGTATTCGACGAACCTAACCCAAAGGTTGATGGCGACTCCTATTCAAAATAATTCAAAATCTCTATTTTTTTAAATAAGTCATAATTGTTTTTTAAAATATTTTTATTTTCAAAAATGGTTATGACAGCTTGGCGACTCCACTGGGGACTTTAGAGAGTCAGGCTGTCTCTTACATATTGTCGTTGTGGTGGAAATTATGGGTGTGTGTCTATAGTTAACTTATGATCCACTTATTGAAGTTTTTTATTTCTTTATTTTTTAATTTTCATACTAACGATTTTATTTTTGTTTTCAGCTCTATCAATGTTTCTATCGAGGGTTTTTCTTTTCTGTTTTTTGAGTCAATAGTTTGTATGTTTCTCCTCACACACATCACGTGCATTTACATGACATAAGCTCTATCCCGAGCTTCTTCCCAAGTAAGTGGGGGTGAACCCAATAATAAAAATTCCATAAAATATAATCGATACTTAATTGATATAAAAATCACTTTTCTAATCCATAACAACTTCAACATTTCTAAAATAGCTTTTCAATTCCATAAATATTCATTTTCATCTCCAACCACTCAACTTTCATAAACTTTGCATCTAAGTCACAATGTATGAATTCTTATAGAATTCATGCTAACGTTTCCAATTAATTCATAATGGTCCTTTAGCATTTTTCTCAATTGAAAACCAATACTCAAAATTTCCAGCATTGTATTAAGATACTCAATCTAGTACATTTGCATTTGTAAACTTACAATTAAATCCCCAATTTCCTAGTCCATTCGAATTAGCCATCAAACTCTCCCAAATTTTCCAATTTGATCCAAAAAATATTCTAACTTCAAATCAACATTTAAACATTAATTTACAGCACGAACACTCACAATTGGACATTTATACTTTAATGTCCCATAATTCCCAAAACTTACAAAATAGTTCTTTTACTTTCACAATCTTCCAAATTGATCAAATTTAATCTCCAAAGCATGTAAATCATTCTAATATCAAATATAACCACAGGAAATTTTTACAAAATTTCCCCCTAATTACTCCTTATGGTCAGTCGTGCCTAGTACATCAGGGATTATTTTCATTCCACTTCAAGCATTAATCCAAGCTCCTATGTTTAAATTCATGCAATTTCAATCATCCTAACATCAAATTCAATCAAAATTCAATCAATTATCATAAACCCTAACTTGGTTGAATTAGATATATGCAATTTTAGATGATTTTAATCATCACACATACTTGGAAATTAATCTGCAACACTAATAACCTAAAAAGCATCCTTTAATACTTCAAAATTCAACATGTTCTTCATAAATCCTAATCATGAATTTCATCATTCAAGCATGTTTTACATGAAATAATATACCAAAGATAGAGAATTCAAGTACATTAATTCTCTATCTAGTAGCTTAATCCAAAAAACAATCAAATAAGCTTAAAAATCAAACTAAAAATCTCCTTTACCTAGCTATGGAGTTTAAGACTTGAGCAAGAAAAAGAACTAAAAATCTTCTTGATTTTTCTAGTATTATCTCATAATGCACTTGGCTTTAATCTAATTTAAATGAATTTAAAATTCATTTAATAAAGAAATACAAACTTTATCCTTTAAAATTATTGATAATTTCCACCATACCACCATAATATCTTCCAATTTAATATTTAAAATTCAAACATGAACCAACAAAAATTAACTTTCCACCTTTATCCCTGGCATTTTTTAAAATTGTAATTTAGTCATTAATTCTCAATTTCGTTTAACATAAAAAATAGACCTAATTCCACTTTTCTAAATTATAAAATAATAATTCTAACCTTTTACATCATCCTTCAAATTTTTCGTGAAATTTTGGTTTGATCCAATTATTCGAATTATTATCGGACTTCACTTCTTTTTAGATTTTAATATAAATCCTGATCAAAATTCTGATTCCAAAAAACATCAATTTATTAATAAACTATTCATTCAAATGCCAAAACATATAACTTTTAAAAATTATATTTTTGATCCCTAAAATCTTACAAAATTTATACTTTGGCTCTAAACTTTCAAAACTTACAGTTTGGTCACTAGCCAAACTTTTGTGGTATTACAATTCTCCTCCCCTTAAAGAAAAATTGTTCTTGAATTTTCCATATGTATTTACATACATGGGGTAAAAAGATGAGGAAAATGTTCTTTCATATATTCTTCTTATTCCCATGTTGCTTTCTCAACTTTATGTCCGCTAAAGAACTTTTACTAGTGGTATTGTCCCATTCCTTAGTTCTTTAAATCCACGAAATAAAATCTTCTATAGTTTTTCTTCATATGACAAGTTCGGTTGAATCTCTATCTTCTCTGATTTAATCACACGTGAAGGATCTAATCGATATTTTTGAATAATCAATAGATTAAATACATTATGAATCTTATCCATTTCTGGAGGTAATGCTAACTAATAAGCCACTGGTCCAACTCTTTTTATGATCTCGTACGGGGCAATCTAAACTGAGTTTCCTTTACACCCGAATCGCAGAACCTTTTTCCATGGTGACACTTTAGGAAATACTTTATCACCGACTTGATATTCAATCTATTTCATTTTCAAATCTGAGTAAGATTTCTATTGATCTGAATCTATCTTGAGATTATCTTGAATAACTTTAACTTTGTCATCCCTTTTCTTCTTCAAGTCAGGACTAATTAGATTTCGATCTTTTAGTTCGAACTAATTTAATGGTGTTTGACACTTCCTCCCGTATAATGCTTCATACAGAGCCAATTTAATGCTCGCTTGATAACTATTGTTATAGGCCAACTCTTTTAAAGGCATATATTTTCCCATGATCCCTTGAATTCAATTACATACGCACTTAGCATATCCTCTAAAATTTGAATAGTTCGTTCAGAATTTCCATCCGTATACTGATGGAAAGTTGTACTAAAATTCAACAAGTACCCAAAGCTTTATGTATAACTCAGCATACTTTTCAATCGAATAGTCTGTTCAAACTGGGATAAAATGTGTTGTCTTGGTAATTTGTCAATAATTACCCAAATTGAGTTTTCTTATTGGGTTCAAAGGTAGATCTGTAACAAAGTCCATGGTAACTCGTTCCCACTTCCACTTAGGAGTGGAAATCGGTTGCAACTATCCTGAAGGTACTTGATGTTCAATTTTCACTTGTTGATATGTTAGGCACTTTGACACAAACTCAGTAATAGCTCTTTTCATACTAGACCACCAATACCTACTATTTAAATCTTGATACATCTTATTCCCTCATGGATACATAGTTAATGGACTATAATGTGCCTCTAAAAAAATATTTTTCTTCAACTCTCCATCACTTGGAATACAATTGTTTTCTCGGTAGTACAAAAATCCATCATTCTTAACTTTAAAATTTTTCTCCCCTTTTTCCACTTGTTTAATCCTTGTCAAGCACTTATCATCTTTTATCTATAAATCTTTTATCCGATCTAACAATAGAGGTTTTAAATTTTAATTCAGCTACCAAGGCACCATCTTCCTTTAAAGATAATCGAGCATCTAAAGTACGCAAAGCTGACAAAGTCTTTTAGCTAAGTGCTTTAGCTACAATATTAGCCTTCCCTGGATGATAGTCGATAATCATATCATAATCCTTGAGAAGCTCAATCCATCTTCTTGTCTCAAGTTCAGCTCCTTTTGAGTTAATAATTTTTTGACTTTATGGTCTGTATAAATATAACACCTCTCTCCATATAAATAATGGCGCCAAATTTTAAAGAAAAAACCATTGTTGTAATTCCAAATCATGAGTAGAATAATTCTTCTCATGCGTCTTCAGTTGTCTCAAAGCATAGGACATAACCTTGCCTTCTTGCATAAACACACATCCCAATCCATTATTAGATGTATCACTATAAATCACATAATCTTTACTTGACTCCGGTTGTACTTGCACTAGTGCTTCTGTCAAAATCTTCTTTAGTATTTCAAAGATTTCTTGGAATTTCTCTGTCCAAACAAATGGTACATCATTCCTTAAAAGCTTGGTCATTGGGGAGACGATCATAGAATAATTCTTTACAAATCTCAGGTAATAGCCAACAAGTCCCAAGAAACTTTGAACCTCTGAAACATTCTTTGGAGTTTTCACTCCACTGTAGTCTATACTTTATTGGGATCTACTCTTATGCCTTCTGCTGAAATAACATGGCCAAGAAAAGAAACCCTTGACAACCAGAATTCACATTTTTACAATTGGGCATACAATTTTTTTTTATTTCATAGAATTGATAAGACAATACGAAGATGGACATCATGCTCTTCCTTTGTCTTTGAATAAACCAAATGTAATCAATAAATACCACCACAAATTGATCCAAATAAGGATGAAATACTTTGTTAATTAAGTCCATAAATTCCATAGGAGCATTTTCAAACCAAACGACTTACTAATGCAATACCCTAAATTTTGGTTAGTGATCAAAATATAAATTTTAAAAGTCTAGTGTCTAAACTATAAACTTTGGAAAAGTTCAAGGACCAAAACTATAATTTTTAAAAGTTATATATTTTGGTATGTAAATGAATAGTTTATTACAAAATTGACATTTTTGTGGGAATCAGAATTTTGATTTGAGAATTGTATTAGAAACTATAAATAGTAAAGTCTGTTAAGAATTCAGATAATGGGATCGAGCCGGAATTTCACGAAAATTTGAAGAATGATAGAAAAACGTTGAAAACATTATTTCCATAATTTAGAATAGTGAAATTTAACATGGATCAGTGGAAATAAGGCCGATTTTCCATGTTAAGCCAAAATTGTGAATTTTAGTAACTAAATTGCAATTTTTAAAAATTGCATGGGAAAAGGTGGAAAGTCAATTTTTGTTAGTTAATTTTCACTTTGGAATATTAAATTTCAAGATATTTCAAAGGCATGGTTGAAATTATCAAGTTTCATTAATGACAAAATGATAAACTAGTTTTAAATGAATTTTAAATTCATTTAATTATTATTAAGCCATGTGTATCATGATAATTAAGTGTGGAAATTTCAAGAAATTGTTCTCTTCTTCAAGCTCCAAATCGTGGACATTATAGGTGGAAAGTGAAAGTTTTTCAATTTGATTTTTAAGCTTTCGTGGTTGATTTTTAGGTTAAGCTATTAGATAGAGAATTAATCTACTTGAAATGATCTATTATTTGGCATAATTATTTCATGTAAAACATTCTTGGATGATTACATTCGTGATTAGGGTTCATGAAGATCATTTTCAATTTTAAAGAATTAAATGATGGTTTTTATGTTAATAGTGTTGTAGATTAATTTCCAAGCATGTGTGATGATTAAAATAATAAAAAATTGCATATATTAAATTCAACCATGGTTAGTTTTCTTGAATATTGGTTGAAATTGGATTGAATTTGATGTGGGAATGATTGGATTTACAGGAATTTGGTTATATGAGCTATGCTTGAAACTAAATGAAATTCAAGCCCTAATATACTAAGTAGGTTCGACCATGGGGATGAAATAAAGGGAAAAATATTCAAAAAATTTCTATGGTTTATATTTGATATTAAAATGATTCTACAAGCTTTGGAAGTTGCCTTAAATCAAAATGTAAAAGTTGGTGAAGTTAGGTGACTAATTCGAAAATGGTGAAAGAGTTTGTGGGTTGAATTACAAGTTTGCAAATGCGTATGTATTAGATTGAATATATTATTTTAATGCTGGAAATTTTGGTATTAAGTTTAGATTGAATTAAATAGTGAAGGACCATTTTGAATTAATTGGAAAAGTTGGTATGAATTCTAAAAGAATTCATAAATGGTGACTAAATTGTAAAGTTTATGAAAGTTTGGTGATAAATATGAAAATATAAAGGACTGAAGTTTCATGTTGGAGATGTTGAAGTTGTTATTGAATAGTGAAGTGAAATTATATCGAATAAGTATTGAATATAAATTACGAATTTTATTATTGGATTTGGATTATGTTAGTACAATACTAACATATGTTTTGAATAATTATGTTGTGTATATGATTTTGTCTAAACCGTGATAAATATAGTGGTCAAAGCGAATTGAAGGCGAATGATCAAATATTAGAGTAAAGATATCAACTATAAAGGTTCGACTGTGAGAAAATAAGGTGTGGGCTTTTATTTATTTGAATATATTGATTGAGGAAGAATTACTATAAGTCAACCTCAAATGGGTTTTCTTAAAAAAAAAGTTTGAATCAAATTATGTAATGTTTCCATAATGTTTGCTGAAATGATTTATGATTTATTTCTGGGTATGAATTACCCAACATGTTTTTATATGATATTTTCTGAAAGGATATTTGTATAGTTTCCCTAAAATAATTTTAGGGCATGAGCTACCCAAAGTATTTTATATGATATCTGCATTTTAATTATGGACACGATTTCTAGTATAAACTGCGTAATGCAATGGTTTTGATAAACGATGTTTGAAAATGCTACTGATTGGAAATGTTGGATTTATAAATGACATGAATTTATCGTAAAGACCATTGTATGTTGCACTGAGAGTCATAGGTACAATTGACATGCCATGAGGTGGAGTGATCACTGTTTATTGATATTGATATGGTACATTTGTGTGCATTATGTATGGCACTGTTGGTACAATTTAAAAGAGACACTTTTGAGTGCATATTATTGTTTATTGATGATGTACCTGGAGTGGATATTGCAGACACTCGTCTAACTCACGTACCTTGCATTCTCTTTAGAGATACATTGGGCTATGAAATTGAAATGTGAAAGTACTGAAATGTGATCGAATGAAAATGAATATTGATTGATTATTATGATTTGATATTGGCTGTCATGATTTTATAAAATCATGAGATGTTGATTATACAAGTTTACTAATGTGGAAAATGGCTTAAATAAGTAGGTTTGGAAAATTCAATTGTTTTATTGAATAAATTATACTATTTCAATTATTACGTTATTTTTATATTTTATCTCACCTCATTATGTTTATAATGCCTTACTAAGCTATACTTCGCATGTGATGATTTCCACGCATAGGTAAAACAAGGAAAAGTACGTTAAGTGAGGAGCCTCGTGAGCATTGTTTGGGAATCTTACAATCTTACATAATTAGTAAGATGTCAATGATGTTATATTATCTTTTTAGTGAAATGTATAATATGACTGTTTGGTTGCTCTGATAGATTAGTTAAAATGGTCTATAATAGTAAATTACAACTCTTTAAATATGGTTAGTATTAATTATGCCTAATAGCATAAATGAATAGTAATTTATAATATTATGTTTTAAAAGTTAACTGATTGATTTTTAAATTAGGCATTGTTGAGCCAGTTTTATATATGTTATGAAACAACATTGAACTGTCTAGCTGCTGCCTACAATCAGATTTATATTGGATGATAAATTGTTATTTTATGATTTTACACAATTAATTGAATTGATTTAAATCGTTAAACTAAAATTTGTAAAATGGAACAAATTATACGGGTTTTCGAGTATGAAATGTCATAAAAGATCAATGTGACAACTTTAACTCATATTCGAGTGCGTATACAAGTTAAGGGTGTTACATTTATTGGTACCAGAGCTACAAGTTTAGTCGATTCTCGACCTAAATCGAGTCTGTTTTATGTTGAAAAGGTGAACATGCCACCAGGATGTCAATATTACTGATCTGGTATGTTTAGGTGATTTTATTATTGATGCTAACGTAAATTTGAAATGTGGTTGTGTTAGATGTCGAAAGTAGAAGGATCATTTCGAAAGATCGATTTTAAGCTTCAGAATGAAGCTAAGAGTAAGGGTAAGAAAATGATAATGCTAAAAAAAAGATTGATATTGTAATCGATCCAAACAGACCAAAGAGAACTTTAGTATTTTTTCCTAGAAAGGTTAGAGATGTAAGAGATTATCCTTCATTTTTTTGGGAGAAATGCCCCGCCTCTTAATATAGAAGAAGTTGAGATGTGGTCATAGCTTAATCGTTTAAACAATGAATCTATTGATTCAAAGCAATCTACACGTATGTTTGGAGGATATGCAAGAAAATTTGAGATTGAAGAGGACCTTGAGATCATTGAATTTACTGATGATTTACATGTATGTTCAATTTTTTTTATAAATATATAAGTTAAGTATTAATTTGATTACAGAGATGTTCGATTTGATATAATCTTGAGTTATAGAGCAAAGAATAAACCCTTAAGGCCAGAGGGCAAGGGTAAGCGGTATATAAGTTATCCGCTAAAAGCTTAAAGAGATGAAACTATTTTATCCTTCGGAGAATTCAGAATAAGTTTGAATGTAGAGCAGTTATTTCTTTATGGGGTAATATTAGATTGTTGCATAAAGTTGTTAATTCAAAAGACTCAAAAAAGTTTCGATTAATCTTCAAAATTAGAAAGTGTGGGTAAGTTGTATTAGTAAAGATTGCCCAATAAAGATTCAAGAAAAATCTAAAGTGTAATGATAAGAATTATTGAATTGGAATAAGATTGAATTTGTTGTCTTAGGGCTTGTAGATATTAATTGTGAAGAGAAAAGTTGAGTTCATGGAGACATATATAGATTATCATCAGTTAAGTAAGATGATAGTAAAATATGAGTATCCTTCCAAATGATGGATGAACTTCTAGATTAGTTAAAAAGTACAATGGAACTTTCTAAGATTGATATTTGGTTTGAATATCATTAGTAGTGATCAAAGATAAGGATATTTTTAAAATGGTTATTAGGATCTGATATGACTAAAATGAGTTTAAGAAATGCTATTTGGATTGGACAATGCTGCATTTTTGTATTCGATAAATCAAATTTTGACTGTATTTAGTCGGTTGAGGTATTATTCTTAAATAATATTTGATATATAAAGATAAAGGAAGGATATGATATGCATCTTTGTATAATATTTCAGAATCTCCTGGAGGGAATAAGAGTAGTTCATTTGAAAGTACAAGTTTTAGTTGAGAAGAAACTTCAATGAATTTTTCTGAAGTTTAAAGTTTCTTATGATTCTCTCAAAGGCTGTGAAGAATTTCTTATTGATTCCCTTCCCATTATTCAAGTTATGGAGAAAAAGATATGTCATTTATTTTGACTGATAAGAGTCAAGCAAGATAAAGATGTAGAATAGTAAAGTTTACCAAGATTGTATGATTTGAAGGTAATTTTGGAAAAAAATCGCTAAGATTCTATAGAAAGCATTATAAGGTGATTCTTACACTGTTGGAATTTTCTATCTGTCTAGTTTTGTGTAAAATAAGAGGAAG
The DNA here is from genome assembly GCF_006381635.1 of Hibiscus syriacus. NCBI lineage: Eukaryota > Viridiplantae > Streptophyta > Magnoliopsida > Malvales > Malvaceae > Hibiscus > Hibiscus syriacus. The sequence goes on along the minus strand of NW_024062239.1, from coordinate 210,088 downwards.
TTGATTCCGAATTATATACTAGAAGATATGAATTTGTAACTGAGGATTAGTCAGAAATTGGGATAGCAAATTCTGCACAAATCATATTTTGTAGGCTGGATTAGAAAATCAACCATAAATTATACAAGTTGAACTAAAAAGAGTACTTTATATCGTTAGACTCGTATTTGAGTCTAGTTTTTAATGGAATAAATAGAATAAATTTTTAGAGAATAGATTAATATCGAATATTATATCTTTACCAGTAGCACAAACTGCCAGAGGAAAGAGATTGTGATAAATCATGCAAGGATTACATGTCTGATAGTGATACCTTTCATAATGGTATGATATGAGTAACAATAAAATAAGTAAAAAATTTAGTTTATGTTTTGAGGAAGCTTAAAGCTTATGAAAGGAAAAATTTTCTGAATTATGATCAAGTGTTTACAGTTATTATGATTGTTTGGAGATTTAGTAGAGCTGCGGAAGTGTAGTGAGTGATGATACTATAATATTAATCATAAAGAAATGAAAGTTTAAAGTATTTATTATATCAAAAGATGTTGAATTTGAGATAAAGGAGAAGAATATGATTTTTTTAAAGATTATAAGATAGTTATCAACTATCGTCCAGGAAAGACTAGTGTGGAAGTTGATACGTTATACCGAAAGACTTTTCTGCATTGAAAGTTTTGGAAATGCTAGCTGGTTAATGAAATAAGATGAGAAGTTCATAATAAGAATGGATCAGGGAATCAAAGATAGAATTAAAAAATTTAAAGTTAAGGAGAATGGATGTTTATATCATAAAGGTAAAATATATAAGAAATAACAACAAATTGAAAATAAGAATTTCTCTCCAAGGTGTATGGATATATTTCAACTATGTTCCCTAAAGGAAGTAAGATGTATATGGAATAAAAGAGTTGGTAAAGATGGTTAAGCGTAACAAAAATTATAATTAAGTTTGGTTTTATAAGCATAATATGAAAACAAGTTGAAACAAGGCATTAAATGTTCTCAGGATTTGAACAATTGATTTTCATACCTTGGTGGTAATGAAAGAGAATTAGTATGAACATTATTACAAGATTTCCCTGGATACTTAACAAGAATGATTCGATCTAAGTGATAGTGGTTAAAGTAAGTCTATGCATTTTATCTCAGTTTGAGTTGATTATTTTATCGATATGTATAATAAATGGAATTGTAAGTTATTCGATTATGAATTGCTTGTCTCAATAGTATTTGATAAATCCAAGGTTTATCTAGAGAAATTTTGGAAGTCTTTGTATTATGCCTTGAAAATTCAATTTAATGTCAGTGTTGTATTTTGTTTTTGGATGAATGAATAATTTGAAGGAACTAGTCAGATTTTCACGGGACGTATACATGTATATGAAGTTGGATTCAATATAACATGCGAAAGGTATTTGCCTTGAAGGAAGTTTGTATATAAGGATAGTTATTTGACAAATGTGTAGAGAACTCCCTAAGAAATCAATATGGATAAAAATGGCTAATGTTGTGGAATTTCTATATATATTCAAGGATTCAGATATAAGAGTTCTGAGATAGAAAGGAAGTTGAAAATAAGGTAGGCATTATTCGAAAGAATCATAAGATGGCTATCGATAGATAGAAATTTTAAATGGACTTGAAAAGGAAAAGAGATTAAATATTAAGTTAAGAATAAAGTTTTTTTCAAAGTATTGTTGAAGGGAAAGATATTATGTGTTAGAGAATAAAGGAAGTTAAACTGAAAGATTATCAGTCTATATGAGGTTATTAAAAGAACCAATTTAATATCTTATTAATTATTTTTATTTTTGTAAAGGAACACGAATTTATGGAGTATTTATGTATTGGCATTTCAAAGGTATGATTTGGACTTTTCACATGTTGTCATATTGAAAAGTTTGAGATTCAAATAGATTTGACTATGAAGAAGAATTGATAAGGATAATAAAGTAAGAAGTTAAAGTGTAAAACCCTAAACCAGTACGACACACATTCGACCGATTTGAATGTCACGCGGAATCACTAGAGTGGTTAACCACAAATTTTCTTTAATTTCTTACTTTAAAACGACTAATTTAAATTACTCATAGTGAATAAAATAACCACCTTTTATAAATACTTTACAACAAGAGCTCCCAATATGAAATACTTTGAAGATATAGACCATTGCTAAAAATAATAAGTTACGACTCGAATATACAAAAGGGAGTCTAGAAATACACATGCCCTCTAACAGAGGACTTAAGATGTACTCTACTGCACCCGGTCTGGATTCCAACTATTCAAAAGGCTCCTCACTGCTCCTCTGCTGACCTGCGTAAGGAAACAAATTCTAAATGTTGAGCTAACTAGCCTAGTGCCACACTAACAACAAAGTCATACAAAAAGTGCTCGTTAAATGCTCAAGCTAACTTGTAAATATGCAACAGTGAGTATACTCGTATAATGCACTCTCTACTCTATGGTAGACATCATGGGGTGGCTAAGGGTTCTACATCTCGAAGCTCACGGTACCCCTCTAGTCTACCGAGGATGAGGCCCATAATCTCTACATCGGATAAATATTCTCGACTAATCCACCCTTCGCGAGTGTCAGCCCTCGGCCCAAGTTAGTTAATTTAAAGTGCCTAATGTACTACCTAAAGATAAAAAAGCTGATTCTATTTATCGATACTAGTATAATTTCTAAAGTAACCCAGTGTTCTGATCATTTCCCGGGCGTTTAACCAAGGCTAGTTTTATTTAATCCTAGCAATTATTGTTGCTATCATTGTGATATAAATCCCTGTTATCACTTTTAGTCTTATTTGTTGTTATCAAGAGTGTATGAGGAGCCTCGAATCTGATCCCTTATCCTTTGAATTAACTATCTAGAAATATTCATGGGTACTGATATTGACCCTTCAGTACCGATATTGACCCTTCAGTATCGATACTAAACCTTCGGTATCGATATTGACCTGTTGGTATCGATACCCCTAGACTGATATAGGCTATTTGGGCTAAGTAGTATCTATACTCTATACAGAGTATCGATGCTTTGGTGCTGGTATCGATACTTTCCAGAGTATCGATACCAAATTTTGGTTTGATGTTTTGAAATATACCCCAATATCGATACTCCTACCCTGGTATCAATACCCATTGAATGAGTATCGATACCCCATTAAAATTGTCTAGTTTATACATGAAGGATGAACAATATTAATATTATTTTTACATTATCAATACCATCGCTACAAAATGCCTTGTTTCGCACAAAAACACCTAACTAGCCACCCAAAAAGTCCTATTGATCTCCCAATTAGTGTTTAAGTGTCTTATTTGATATTAGGGGTCATAAAGAAGGCTTTGAAACATACTGTAACACTAAAACATAAGATTTACCATGGCATTGCTTAACATGCTTCAACTTAATCTGTTAAACTACAATGCATTTATAGTGACTCATAAGTGATATAAATGATTTGTAAATATGTTACCTTTATTCTTGGTTGCTAAAGAGGCCCTCAAATCACTCAAGAGGTAACATTGTCTTTTCCCTTTGCTCTTGAGCTTTCTCCAACTTCTGTCACTAATCAAAGGTAAGAAAAGGTGTTACTAACTCAACTAAGTGGTTGGATTAAGACTAAATTCATTTTCTATAACTTGAATATACTAGAACAAGCCAAATCCATATGTTCTCTTGAACCTCATAAAAACCCATTTTTGGAATCTAAGTGAAAACTTGAGAAATGTGGCTCGAATTGAAGCTTGAAGAGTGAAGATTAATAACCTTACGTTGGTTAACCAAACATGCACTTGAGACTTGTATAATCTCAACTTGGAAAGGAAGAAGAGAGAGAAGATGGAAGGAAGAAGAAGAGTGTTTGATGAGTGTTTTAGGGGAGTGGTTACGTGAAATCATATAATATGGAAGGGGTTTCAACTTTTAAAAATAATAAGAGGTAAATTGCACCTTTGGTTCCCTCCTCATTTAATTTATAACATTCTCATCACCCATTTTTAGCGCTCTTGGGCCTAACTCCAAGCCCACGAACACTAAACTTGGTCTAAAATAATAATAACAAATCTTTTGACCTTAAATTGTGGGTCTAAGTTTAACCCGAATTACTGACCCGAGATTCTGGGTGTTACAACTCTCCCCTCCTAATAAGAAATTTTTTCCTTAGAATTTACATGAGTAGAAGAGATATGGAAACCGAATCTTCATGTCTTCATTGGTTTTCCAAGTAGCTTCTGAAACCCCATGGTTTCTCCATAGCACCTTCACTAAAGGGATTCTCTTGTTCCTTAGCTCTTTTACCTCCTTAGCTAAAATTCAAATTGGTTCTTTTTCTTAAGTCATGTTTGGGGACAACTCGACTTGCTTTAAGGATAGAACATGCGATGGGTCAGAACGATACCTCCAAAGCATGGACACATGGAACACATTATGAATGCATACTAACTCTGGGGGTAAGGCCAAATGGTAGGCTACGGGTCTAATTCTCTCAATCACTTCATACAAAACTATGAACTGTGGGGTCAACTTCCCTTTACGTCCAAACGAAGTACTTTCTTCCATAGAGACACCTTAAGGAATACCTTGTCCCCTGCAACAAACTTAATTTCCTTAAGCTTTAAATATACATACGATCTCTGTCTATCCTATGCCACTTTTAGTCTACTCTGAATCATTATGACCTTTTATTCAGTTTCTTTAATCAAATCTAGTCCCACTATTTTCCCTTTAGTAAGCTCTGTCCTGAAAAGATGAGTCCTACACTTGCATCCATACAAAGCTTCATATGAGGTCATCTGGATACTCGATTGGTAACTATTATTGTATGCAAACTCCACTAAAGGTAAGTGATCTTCCCAACTACCCTCAAAATCCATAACAATACACTTAAGCGTGTCCTCAAGAACCTGAATAACATGCTTGGATTGACCATCGATCTGAGGATGAAATGCAGTGCTGAAATGAAATTTTGTGCCAAGGGACTCATAAAGAACTTTCTAAAGCTAAGAAGTAAATATAGGGTTTATATATAAAATAATTGATGTTGGGACTCCGAACAACCTCATTATCTTCCAGATATAGAGCTTCACTAACCTTTCTAAAGTGAAATCCATCCTAGCCAATAAGAATTAAGCTAACTTAATCAATCGATCAACTATCACCCATACTGCATCATGCTTAAACATTTTCATCGATAACTTAGTCACGGAATCAATCGTTACTCTGTCCCGTTTCCACTGAGGTATCTTAATTGGCTGGAGCAATCACAAAGGAACACAACGTTCCACCTTAACTTACTGGCACATTAGACACTTTGTAATAAACTCAGACATGACTTCTCTCTTCATGCCCGACCAATAATACATGGGTCTAAATTGTTGCTACACCTTATTACTACTAGGATGAACTAAAAGTGGACTGCAATGGGCCTCATGAAGAATCTTATTATGCAACTAATCCACATCAGGTACACATAAACAACCCCTAAAGAACAACACATCACCATTACAACACCCATCCCCGTATACCCTTCCGTACACGAGATATAGATGTCACATTACTTTTAAAATAGTGCTTCTTTTGAAAATCCCGAAAATATTTTTTCTTTCTTTCTTTCTTTTGAAAACATAACATTTTAATATAAGACAAAACATTGATTGCAAACTGTTATAAGTTATACTTAATTAAAACTAAAAACATTAAATTATTGTGATTACATGCCAACGAAGTTTTTCCAAAATAAACTAGATTGTCTTAGTGTCACGGATAAGTCCACCTTAGTTAAAGATCACCACAGCTACAAAAGCACTCCTTACTAAGTTAATCTTTTCTTTTACCTATGCGTGAGAAACAACACACGTTAATTAATTACTTAGTGAGATATAACATATTAAAGAACATTAAAGGATACATAAGTATCTCATAGTTATTTGACTTCAAACTAAGTTATAACATCCATAGGAATTAGTGAAGTCCTTTGTATCATAACCACACCTTGGTCATTTTATCCTTATAACCAATTTTAGTATGTCCAATATACTTCTCGTTAGTTCATTAACTTCAATTTTTGTCTCTTTTCACGTATTAATATATCCATTTATACATTTAAATTATGACATCCTTTTATGCATTAATGCATCCTTTCATGCATTTTAATTATGACATATTTTCAAGCATTAATGCATCCTTTAATGCATTTTAATAATGGCATCCTTTCATGCCTTAATGCATCTTTCATGTATTTTAATTATGACATCCTTTCACGCCTTAATGCATCATTTCATGCATTTTAATTGTGGCATCCTTTCATGCCTTAATGCATCCTTTCATGCATTTTAATTATGCCATCATTTCATGCCTTAGTGCATCCTTTCATGGATTTTAATTATGGCATCCTTTCATGCCTTAATGCATCCTTTCATGCATTTTAATTATGGCATCCTTACATGCCTTAATGCATCCTTTCATGGATTTTACGTACTCTAAGACTCATTTATAATATTCTTTCCATACATATAAAGATATCATAATCACCGTTATAAACATATATAAATTTAAAGCATACTAAATTGAATATTCATCATATTGCATACTTATATTAAAGTACTCACCTGATCGTCCTCGCTAACAAAGTGTATAGACTTCTGACTAATTAGCAACTTTATCTTTATCCCATTCCTTGCTAGATTGAGGAGCTTGGTTTCGATCTACACAATTATCCATTAAGTAAACATAACATACCAATGTTAGTATACTTCTTAACCTTGTACTTTAAGAATATTCAAAATATCATTATCTTAATTTCTATAACAATTTCAACCTTATTGGTCGTTCCAAGCTTAATCGTATCAATACTACTACCCTGGTACCGATACTTCTATACTAAGGTACCGATAAACCCTTCCGGTATTGATACCAATTTTAAATTCGATGTTTCCTAGTATGGATACCCTTACCATGGTAACAATACTACCCTACTATGGTACCGATACCCCTTAGGGTAATGATACCGATTTTAGATTCGATGTTGTCTGCTATCTACCCTTACCATGGTATCGATACTACACAACTAATTAATCCCATTTTAGCCTATAGTATCGGTACTGTTCTATCAGTGTCGATACCCTTGCCCAGATTTTCCAGTTTTCAACCTAATTATTACATAAAAGGGGTCAAATTTACTTGTATTTACACCATACAATACTATCAAACTATTCTTTAACTATCCATGCTAACATTCCTTCATTTTAGTACTTAAAACTTCTAGTACCCCTCAAGATCATTGGATTCTAAGAATCACACCAAAATTTCTAACTTGTTTTTAAACTCATATAATTCTTCTAATCTCTTATTTACTACATTGACAAGTCAAAACTACTAATAATCATCAATAAACACCAATATACTAACATATAATTTCAAAACTCATTTTCAAAAATCTCTATTATTTCCACCATTTCTTAATTTTAATCTCATTTAATCCTTCCTTAAGCTTATGTCATACTCCAATCTTTAATAACAACCTAAAATAAAAGGATAAACCATCAAATTAAATTCTCACCTTTAGCTAGGGTTGAGGGCTTCTTACGTGAAAGATGAAGAAGAATATAGTGTTGATTTTTCCCCTTTTCTACTTATTTCTCTACTTAATATACCATATATAATGAATTTTAAATTCATTTTATTCCAATATCCTAAAATGCCCTTTTTAATCCTTCATTACTACAATTTAGTCTAACTACTATTCATAACTCGTTCTCATCTTTACCAATTAATCAATTTAGTCCTCCAAATTTTTAATTCTTTTCAATTTAATCACTACCTATTATTTGGGTTATTACAATTCTCCCCCTTTAGAAATACCTGACATGAAGAGGTGTGGAAACTGTTTTCTCATATCCTCATCTCATTCCCAAGTTGCTACGCTATCCTTATGATTCTTCCAAAGCAACCAACTGAACCCTTTTGTTATGTAATTTTTTGGTTTCTTTAGCCAATATCCGCACTGGTAACTCCTCATAAGTTAAATCTAGTTGGATCTCTATTTCTTCTGGCCTGATAATATGAGATGGATCTGATTTGTACCTTCTATGCATCAATACATGGAAAACGTTGTGGATCTTTTCCATATCCAGAGGCAAAGCTAACTGATAAGATACATGTCCAACCCTTTTCAATATCTCATACGGTCCAATGAATCTCGAACTCAATTTTCCTTTTCGCCCAAAACGTAATACCTTTTTCCATGGTGATACTTTCAAAATACTTTGTCTCCCTTTTGATATTCTATTTCCTTTCTTTTCAAATCTGCATAGGATTTCTGGCAATCTGAGGCTATCTTTAAATTACTCTGGATAAGTTTCACTTTATCCTCCATATCTTTCATCAAATCCGGGCCGACCAACTCTCAATCTTTCAGTTCAAACCAATTTAATGGTGTTCTACATGTCCTCCCATACAACACTTCATACGGGGCCATCTTAATACTTGATTGATAACTATTATTATATGCAAATTCAGCTAAAGGAAAATACTTATCCTAAGATCTTTTAAATTCAATCACGCTTGCCCTTAGCATATCTTCCAATATCAAGATAGTTCGCTCTGATTGCCCATCTGTATGTGGATGAAAAGTTATGCTGAAATTCAATCGAGTACCCAATGACTCATGCAAAGACTTCCAGAATCTTGAAGTAAATATTGGGTCTCGATCGGACACTATTGATATCGACACTCGATGCAATCTAACTATCTTATTTATATACAACTCCGCAAACTTATTCATCGGGTCATCCATTCGAACGGGATAAAATGAGCCGTCTTGGTCAATCTGTCTACTATTACCCATATCGAGTCCTTTTTACCCGATAACAAAGGTAGCCCTAAAACGAAATCCATCGTAACCCGCTCACATTTCCACTCAAGAATGGTTATTGGCTGTAATAACCCAGATGGCACTTGATGTTCAGCTTTCACTTACTGACATGTTAGGCATTTAGCAACAAACTATGTTACAACTCTTTTAATGCTAGACCATCAGTAATTACTCTTCAAGTCTTGATATATTTTATTTCCTCCTGGTGCATAGTTAGGGGCTATAATGTGCCTCATACGGAATATCCTTCCTCAAATCATCATCGTCAGGAATACAAAGTTTTCCCTTATAGTATAGACAACAATCTACTCTTGTTTCGAAGTCTTTGATCTCATTCTTTTTGACCTGTACCATCCTCGCCAAACATTTCTCATCTTGATTTTCTAACTTTTTAATCTGATCCAAAAACATCAACTTTAACTTAAGCTTATCAATTAAAGCACCATATTCCTTTAATGACATCTGCGTATCCAAGGCCCGTAAAGAAGAAAAAATCTTTCGACTTAATGTATCTGCTACCACATTCACCTTTCCGGATGATAATCGAAGATTATATCGTAATCCTTTAGAAGCGCAATCCATCTCTTTGCCTCAAGTTCAATTCTTTATGAGTCAATAAATACTTTAGACTCTTCTGCTCTGTATACATATGGCACCGCTCACCATACAGATAACGTTGCCAGGTTTTCAGTGCAAACACAACTGCTGCCAATTCTAAATCGTGCGTCGGATAATTTTTCTACTTACTCTTCAATTGTCTTGAAGCATAAGCTACAACCTTGCCATCTTGCATCAGAACAGACTCCAGTCCATTATGGGATGCATTACTAAACACAAAATATTATTTTCTCGACTCCGGTTGTACAAATACATGGGCCTCTGTTACTATTCTCTTGAGTCTTTCAAAGCTTTCTTGACATTTCTCCATCCAGACAAATGGCATATCCTTTCGTAACAATTTATTTAGCGGCAAAGCTAAAATTGAGAAGTTCTTCACAAACCGCCTATAATAACCAGCAAGTCTAAAGAAACTCTGAACCTTAGAAACATTCTTTGGAGGTTTCCAATCTATTATATCTTGAATCTTTCTTGGATCTACTCTTATGCTTTCGATAGAGTCTATATGACCCAGGAAAACAACTTCAGCTAACAAAAATTCACGTTTTGTCAATTTGGCATACAACTTCTTCTCACTGAGTGTCTGAAAAACTACTCGAAGATGAGTATCATGCTCTTCTCTTGACTTTGGAATATACTAAGATATCGTCTATAAATATCACCATAAATTGGTCCAGATATGGTTGGAATACTCGGTTCATCAAATCCATGAATACCGCTGGTGCATTAGTTAAACCAAATGGCATAACTACAAATTCTACTGCCTATACCGAGTCCAAAAAGCTGTCTTTGAGAAATCATATTTAATATTTAATTGATGATACCCCGACCTTAGATCTATCTTAGAAAACACCACTGCTCCTTTCAATTGATCGAACAAATCATCAATCCTCAGAATAGGATACTAGTTCTTTATTGTGACTTTATTTAACTGATGGTAATCGATACATAAGCGCATAGACCCATCATTCTTTTTTACAAACAGCACCGGTGCTCCCGGGAGAAATATTGGGTCTAACAAACCCTTATCGAGTAGTTATTACATTTAGACTTTTAATTCTCTCAATTCAGTCGGAGTCATTCTATATGGAGCCATCGAAACAGGTTCGGTACTTGGGTAAATCTCATTCCTGAACTCTACCTCACGATTTGGAGGAAATCCTGGTAACTCCTCAGGAAAAACGTCCTAAAATTCTCTAACTGTGGGAATATAATTTACTTTGACTTCGAGTACTTGAGTATCTATCACAATGCCTGGAAAAGTTATACATCCCTTCGACATCATCTTCTTGACAGTCACGGTTGATATCAAAGTTGATGGTAATTTCATTCTTTCGCCAATCACTATGATTTCTGAACCTTCAACATCCTTAAAAAAATGTTTTTCAACAATCAGCCCATCAATAATGTGAAGACAACCAATACATGCCCAGAATAATTTCAAATTCATCGAAGGGCAACTTCATCAAGTTTACAGGAAATATAATCTCTTGGATCTTTATAGGGCATTTTCTATATATTCCAGTAACTTTTTCACTATGACCCATGGGGTTTATCGCTATCATCTCACTCACAATTAGTTCTAAAGGGATTCCCCTAATTTTAGGCAATTTGGTACTAATGTAAGAGTGAGTAGAGCAGGATCAACTAAAACCAATACAGGCTCATTAAAAAGATGAAAAATACTTGTTATAAATTTAGGGTTATCCTGATCCTCATTAGTCTTAATATTATAAATTCTAGCGACTCCCCGAGTCTATTGTCTATGCATTGAATCTGTTTGTCCCCTAGATCTACCAATTCATTTGCTTCTATTTAAGGTTGCTACTAATCTTTCAGATTGCACCGAGTTATCCCCGTATTTATTAGGACAGTTTCAAGCGAAGTGACCACTCTCACCACATTGAAAACAAGCTCCACTAAGTTGTCTCCATGTTTCACTGTGCAACTTACCATATGTCTAACATGGAATTCTCTCTTCCGTTTCTCTACTAGAGCTTACAGCAAAAGACTGAGATTATCTATTTTTCTGTGACGCTGCTACAAAACTATCTCTATCTGAAAATCTAGAACTCGTACCATTGCCTCTTTTAACATGATGGGGAGTGGAAGGCATTCCCACTCTTTTCCCCGTCTGAACACTGTGATATGCAACTAACATCTCCTTCTGAGCTTTTTCAATAGCTTTAGCTCTAATTATGACTTCTTGTAAACTTGGCAAGTTCAAGGCCAACATCATCTCTTTCAACTTAGGCCTCAAACCCTCTATGAACCAATCACATCTTGCTTTATCATTTGGAACGACCTTCAATGGAAAAATGACTCAACTTATTGTACTTAACCTCGAATTCATGTACAGCTCGATTACCTTGCTTTATATTAAGAAACTTTAGCAGTATTGACCCACATACTTGTTCTTGAATTCCTCCAGGAAAAATTGCCAAGTCGCTTGCTCCGATGGTACATACATCATAGTATTTTCCGACCATACTCGAGCTGATCCTCTAAGTAAAGAGGAGTGTCATCAATTTTGCTAAAATGACACCATACCAGTAACATTGACAATCTTTATGGCATGTAATCCCCTTTTTTACTTAAAAATTAAAACTGGTTTAGGCCGAGAATCGACTAAACCTATAGCTTTGATACCAATAAATGTAACAACCATCCCCGTATACCTTTCCGTAAACGAGATATAGATGTCACATTACTTTTAAAATAGTTCTTCCTTTGAAAATCCCGAAAACATTCCTTTCTTTCTTTCTTTTTGAAAACATAACATTTTAATATAAGACAAAACATTGATTGCAAACTGTTATAAGTTCTGCTTAATTAAAACTAAAAACATTTAAATATTGTGATTACATGCCAACGAAGTTTTTTCCAAAATAAACTAGATTGTTTTGGTGTCACGGATAAGTCCACCATAGATGATGATCACCACAGCTACAAAAGCACTCCTAAATCAGTTAATCTTTGCTTTTACCTATGCGTTAGAAACAACACACATTAAGCAATTACTTAGTGAGATATAATATAGTAAAGCACATTAAAGGATATATAAGTATCTCAAAGTTATTTGACTTCAAACTAAATTATAACATCCATACGAATTAGTGAATTCATTTGTATCATAACCACACCTAGGTCATTTTACCCTCATAACCAATTTTAGTATGTTCAACATACTTTTCGTTAGGTTATTAACTTCAATTTTTGTCTATTTTCACATATTAACATATCCATTTATACATTTAAATTATGCCATCCTTTCATGCCTTAATGCATCCTTTCATGCATTTTAATTATGGCATCCTTTCATGCCTTAATGCATCATTTCATGCATTTTAATTATGGGATCCTTTCATGCATTTAATTATGGCATCCTTTCATGCCTTAATGCATCATTTCATGTATTTTGTTTATGGTTTCCTTTCATACCTTAATGCATCCTTTCATGCATTTTACATACTCTAAGACTCATTTATAATATTCTTTCCATACATATAAAGATATCATAATCACTATTATAAACATGTATAAATTTATGTTGAGTTAATCGATCGACGGAATCGGTCAAGAGGGGGGTGAATTGGCAATTAAAAAGTTGGTGGAAGCTTTTGCAAAAAATTAAAAGAAGTTGCACAACGATTTAGAGTGGTTTGACTTTCTCAACCAAAGTCTACGTCCACTACCTTAGCTATCCACACTAAGGATTTTTCAACAAATTCACTAATTTATTCTTTCTTTTGAGGACAAAGAGTAACCTTACAACTCCCTCAAGAATTATACCCTAATTCTTGAGCACACTCTTTTTCAAAGAGAAATACACAAATTTGCAAACTTACAAGGAAAACCTCACAAGGCAATATGTTTGCATAATTCTAGAACAAGATAAGAACACTCAAAGATAATTACAAATGAGTACAAATTGTGTTCTTGAAAGCAAAATGAATATTGAAGGAAAATTGGCTTGATTTGCGCAAACTTGATGTTTGATGCTTTCTCTCTTGTTTCTCAATAATTTCTTATTGTTTCTTGTCGATCAATGGCTTCAGAACTTGTTTAAATAATCCTTCAACTGATTTTGAATGTTGGGGATACTTAGTGGAGTCAATAGAGTCATTTAAGTGTGAAAACAATTAATAAAATCAATTGGGAGCGTTAGTGCATTGATGCATGCACAACGTGCATCGGTGCATCAAGTGTAAAATTCAAATATTTTGACCGTTGGTGTAATACCCATAACCCGTATAATTATACCTACACAGATTATAGATGTTATCCGTATTTCAAAAAAAACATTTCCACTTTTACAAGTGATTTAAAATTTATTTTCTTAGAATGATAATTGATATTATAAAAATATCATATCATGTAAATTATGTTTCATTATAACCAATTTAATTCGAAAGATTTTTTTATGAATAGTGAACAATACCCGTGAACATTGACAGTGTCGATGAACAGTAGAGGAATCGGTTCCCTGTTAGGGGGAATCGGTACCCCAAAATCATTCTGGAATTTTTTTTCTTAAAACCGTGGTTACTGTTCATGCTACATTAACTACTACAGTAACTTCCGAAAATACATATAAATTCAATAAATTTCATTTTGCTTCCAAATTTGTTTAACATAACAAATTAAACATTTATAAAATTACATGCCACTATTTAAATCAAATTTCATCATAGGATGTCTTGCTGATATTGAAATATACCTCTCAATGCTTGATGACGCTGCGAACTCTTTATTATATTATTGGCTTTTTACCTACGCGTGAAAATCATCACACGCTAAGTATATACTTAGTGAGGCAATTTAAAACAATAAACAGTGCAATACAATTAATGCATGATTTTCAATGTCAAATTCAAAATGCTATAAAATCATTTTATTTGCATATCCAATATTTTACCATGATCAATATAATATAAAATCTTTTATCATTTATCTCATAAGCTCGTAAGCTTATTTTACCAAAATACTTACCATTTAAATTCCATACGCTCGTAAGCTTATTTTATCAACATACTTACCATTTAAATTCCATAATCTCGTAAGCTTATTTTATCAAAATACTTACCATTAAAAATTCCATAAGCTCGTAAGCTTATTTTATCAACATGCTTACTATTGAAATTCCATAAGCTCGTAAGCTTATTTTATCAATAAACCATAACTCATAGACAATAGCCCAATATAAAACCCCGAGGACCCTAGGTATTCGAGTAAAATATATGCACCGTACTGCTAAACCTGCACTAAGCTTACGCCATAGTGCTAATCCGGACAATACACATAAGGTTGTGCCCACCACCTACACTAAGCTTACTCTATAGTGCTAATCCGGACATAAACCTGCACTTAGTGTCCTTACACACTATAGTGCTAATAATAACATGCAGCTGCTATACTCTATGGAATGCCAACTATACCTTGTCCCTCAATGACTTACTTGGGCATATAGTCTATTTTATTCGATTCATCCATGACAAAGTATATTATCAATATTTAACATTGGACAGTTCATACCCGAAAACATTTATGGTAAAATATCACATTTTTCATAATCAATGCATTTTGATTTGATATTGTGACATTTCAATGTCATGTCAATTTATAAAAATATGACATAATATCATGTTGATATATATAAACAAGGTCCACTTAGTCTTCCTTATGATGTATAAAACATCCATGTATAATTTCATGCATGTATTGCACTCACCTTGACACTTTATGTCTTTCAAAAATATATGAGCCTCACTATTGTCCACCAAAAGCCCTTTTAGATTTGATTTGTTTCGATTACAAATCAATCACAATCTGTATATATCACCAATTCATAACGATACATATGTTAGTATTGTACTAACATAAACATATCCCATAATAACTCCATTACTACCAAATATTAAACACTTAATAATTCCTTTTAACATTGGAACCAACCTTTTCAATTTACACAAAATGGTACTTCACCATTTTATCTATTAAATTTTTAATACCAAAATTCCAGCATTGTAATTACTATCATACAAATGCTTTACAAAGGCATAATTACATTTAAGTACCCCAACTATGAAATGTTGTACTTAAATCACAAATCTTTTCAAACTTCCAAAATAACCATTTTTCACATATAACACTCATTTAAATTCCCAAACAACAATTCTAGTGTAGTACATCAACTATACAACACTTATTTAACAACCCATCAATTTTCTAGAATTTACGAATTTATCCTCAACTTTTTAAACTTACGAAATGGTCCCCAATTTTTCTAAGGCTTGTATAATAATTCCTTCATCATTTCCAACCCATATATAATTTTTCCATAATTATTCTCACTCAAACCATTCATGACCGAAATTTAAAGAACAAGTTCTAAAAAGATTAAACATGTTCTAATCATCATACATACTTGAATATGAATCTACAACCTCTAAATCATCAAAATTAATCATCAATTTCATGATTCTTTATATGAACACAAACCCTTAGATTTGGGATCTTTGAAATCCAACAAGATTATAAAGCAATATTAGTACCAAATGATAGCATTTTTCGCTTAGATCACTTCCCTATCTCACGACCTAACTCCAATTCCAAAGGAATTAACTCAAAAATGGAAAATAAAATATTTTCTTACCTTCAAGCTTTCTCACGTGAAGATGATGGTGAATATGAACATTTAGCATGATATTTTAGATTCATATCATGCTTATCATCTTTTAATATAATATTTAAATCATTAACTTGTGAAAATACCAATATACCCTTAATATAACTTCATAATTACCATAAAACCAAGATACATATCCTTATCATCTTCAAAATCAATTAAATATCAACCTTGTCATCTTTTAATAGTCAAACATGAACAAATTAGTTTTCCAATTTACCGTTTTGCCCTTGCAATTTCCAAAAATTACAATTCAGTCACTTTAATCAAACAATTCAAATTAAACATGAAATTAAACCATTAAATATTATTTTCCAACATTTTAAAAATGTGAAAATAATATTTTTATTTACTTATTTTCGTAACCCATTTATAATTTTTCCAAAATTACATTTTGATCCCTGAACTTTCCAAAGTTTATACTTTAATCACCAAACTTTACCAAATTTATAATTTGGTCATTAAATAAATCCATTTATGAAATAAAATTCTTTTTGAGAAAATCACCACTTAATTCCTTAAACTTTTCCCAATTTTCTACTTTGACCATCAAACTTTCAAAATTTGCATTTTTGGTCATTTTCTAAATTTTTGGGGTATTACAATTCTCCCCTCCTTAAATAAAATTCGTCCTCGAATTTTAAAATCTCTATTAAAACACTAACTCCCCTTTTATAAGGATTGATTTTTCAATTATAAATTTTGTAACCCTAATTTAGGGTTATAAAAGCTGGTAAGACGTAGTCACACTTTAACTCTAAATTTCTTGTGAATTTTGTAAAGATCATGCAAATCATTAGATATTGAATTTGTTCAATCCAATTCTTTAACCTGATATGAAAATATGCATATATTATTTCTTCATATCATCCTCTCTTTCTTAAGTAATGTCATCGACATTATGGTTTTGCTAAATCACTTTAACTAGAGGAATCATCTTGTTACGCAGTTCTTTGATTTCTCGAGCTAAGATCCGAACTAGTTCTTCTATATAAGTCAAATCTGGTCGGATCTTAATTTCCTCTAAATGACATGTGAAATATCCAATTGATACTTTTTAAGCATCGACACATGTAAAAGATTATGTACTCTGTCCAACTCTGGATCTCAATTACCTCCAGAGTTAATGTTAACTGATAAGCCATCAGTTTAACTCTTTTTTAATATCTCATAAGGTCCAATGAATCTTAGACTTAAATTTTCCTTTGCACTCAAAACACAATTTTTTTTCTAAGGCAATAATTTAAGAAAAACTTTATCACCTTCATGAAATTCAATCTATTTTTGCTTCAAGTCTGTATAAAACTTTTGTCGATCAAATGTCATCTTGAGATTATCTTTACTTTGTCCTCAACCTCTTTCAATAAATCTGGTCAACCAGATTTTGATCTTTTAACTCGAATCAATTTAATGAGATTCAATATTTTCTTCCATATAAAACTTCATACTGAGCTATATTGATGCTCAATTGATACCTGTTATTGTAGGAAAATTCTACTAAAATCCAATATTTTTCTTTACTATGATTCCTTGGAATCAATCATACATGAACTCAACATATCTTCTAATATCTGAATAGTATTTTCTGACTTACCATCCGTCTGTGAATGAAAGTCGTACTGAAATTCAATCAAATTCCCAAAACTTTATGCAATTATTTCCAAAATCTTAAAAATGAACTTTGAATCCCTGTCCGCTATAATGGATACTGGCATTCCATGTATTCGAACTATTTCTCAATTTATACAACTCTGTATATTTATCCAATGCGTGGTCTATTCGCATTAAAATGAAATGTGCCGATTTAATTAACCGTCACTATCACTCAAATTGAATCCTATAACAAAATCCATAGTGACTCTTTACTATTTCTACTTATTTAAGCTTACTTGGAGGAACCTCAGAATCATCAATAGATTCAAAAATATACTTTGGATCCTCATCCGATCAACTTTTCTTGTAAGTCATTCAAACTTTTTAATCGATACTTCCAATTCAAAATCTTCATTAAAAACCAGGGCATTTCTTCCATAAATAGAGAAAAATCCCTAACAACATCCACCTTTCTAAGGTGTTTTACTTAAGTCATGTCAGCCCCTTTTTGTCGATTTCAATCTCGATCTTCTTTTCAACATTTTCAACTTTCTACCTTTGTTTTTAATTTCTGACATTTGAACCCAGTCAGAATCATCATACATTATTAAAGAGTAACTTTACTCTCAATAATCATCATCACAGTATATATACAACTATCAGTAACTTTTGACATCCTAGTGGCATGTATACACTTTTTAACTCAAAACAAACTCGGTTTAGTCCTAGAATCGACTAAACCTGTAGCTCTGATACCAATAAATGT
The DNA here is from genome assembly GCF_006381635.1 of Hibiscus syriacus. Lineage (NCBI taxonomy): Eukaryota > Viridiplantae > Streptophyta > Magnoliopsida > Malvales > Malvaceae > Hibiscus > Hibiscus syriacus. The sequence goes on along the minus strand of NW_024062239.1, from coordinate 191,541 downwards.
AACACCCATAACCCGTATAATTATACCTATACATATTATAGATGTTATCCGTATTTCAAAAAAAACATTTCCACTTTTACAAGTGATTTAAAATTTATTTTCTTAGAATGATAATTGATATTATAAAAATATCATATCATATAAATTATGTTTCATTGTAACCAATTTAATTCGAAAGATTTTTTTATGAATAGTACCCATGAACAGTATTGATGAATAGTAGGGGAATCGGTACCCCAAAATCATTCTAGAATTTTTTTTTCTTAAAACTGTGATTACTGTTCAAGCTACAGTAACTACAGTAACTTCCGAAAATACATATAAATTCAATAAAATTCCATTTTGTTTCCAAATTTGTTTAACAAAACAAATTAAACATTTATAAAATTACATGCCACTATTTAAATCAGATTCCATCATAGGATATCTCACTGATATTTAAATATACCTCTCAATGCTTGATGACACTCCGAACTCTTTATTCTATTATTGGCATTTTACCTACGCGTGAAAATCATCACACGCTAAGGGTATACTTAGTGAGGTAATTCAAAACAATAAACAGTGCAATACAATTCATGCATGATTTTCAATGTCAAATTCAAAATGCTATAAAATCATTTTATTTGCGTATCCAATATTTTACCATGATCAATATAATATAAAATCTTTTATCATTTATCTCATAAGCTCGTAAGCTTATTTTACCAAAATACTTACCATTTAAATTCTATAAGCTCGTAAGCTTATTTTATCAACATACTTACCATTTAAATTCCATAATCTCGTAAGCTTGTTTTATCAAAATACTTACCATTTAAATTCCATAAGCTCGTAAGCTTATTTTATCAACATACTTACCATTTAAATTCCATAAGCTCATAAGCTTATTTTATCAATAAACCATAACTCATAGACAATAGCCCAATATAAAACCCCGAGGACCCTGGGTATTCGAGTAAAATACAAGCATTGTACTGCTAAACCTGCACTAAGCTTACGCCATAGTGCTAATCCGGACAATACACATAAGGTCGTGCCCACCACCTATAGTAAGCTTACTCTATAGTGCTAATCCGGACATAAACCTGCACTTAGTGTCCTTACACACTATAGTGCTAATAATAACATGCAGCTGCTATACTCTATGGCATGCCAACTATACCCTGTCCCTCAATGACTTACTTGGGCATATAGTATATTTTATTTGATTCATCCATGTCAAAGTATATTATCAATATTTAACATTGGGCAGTTAATACCCGAAAACATTCATGCTGATATATATAAACAAGATCGACTTATCGCAAGTCTTCCTTATGATGTATAAAACATCCATGTATAATTTCATGCATGTATTGCACTCACCTTGACACTTTATGTCTTTCAAAAATATATGAGCCTCACTATTGTCCACCAAAAGCCCTTTTATATTTGATTTGTTTCGATTACAAATCAATCAAAATCTGTATATATCACTAATTCATAACGATACATATGTTAGTATTATACTAACATAATTATATCCCATAATAACTCCATTACTACCAAATATTAAACACTTAATAATTCCTTTTAACATTGGAACCAACCTTTCCAATTTACACAAAATGGTCCTTCACCATTTTATCTCTTAAATTCTTAATACCAAAATTCCAGCATTGTAATTATTATCATACAAATGCTTTACAAAGGCATAATTACATTTAAGTACCCCAACTATGAAATGTTGTACTTAAATCACAAATCTTTTCAAACTTCCAAAATAATCATTTTTCACATATAACACTCATTTAAATTCCCAAACAACAATTTCTAGTGTAGTACATCAACTATACAACACTTATTTAACAACCCATCAATTTTCTAGAATTTACGAATTTATCCTCAACTTTTCAAAACTTACGAAATGGTCCCCAATTTTTCTAAGGCTTGTAGAATACTTCCTTCATCATTTCCAACCCATATATAATTTTTCCATAATTTTTCTCACTCAAACCATTCATGAGCAAAATTTAAAGAACAAGTTCTAAAAAGATTAAACATGTTCTAATCATCATACATACTTGAATATGAATCTACAACCTCTGAATCATCAAAATTAATCATCAATTTCATGATTTTTTATATGAACACAAACCCTTAGATTTGGGATCTTTGAAATCCAACAAGATTAGAAAGCAATATTAGTACCAAATGATAGCATTTTTCGCTTAGATCACTTTCCTATCTCACGACCTAACTCCAATTCCAAAGGAATTAGCTCAAAAATGGAAAATAAAATATTTTCTTACCTTCAAGCTTTCTCAAGTGAAGATGCTGGTGAATATGAACATTTAGCATGATATTTTAGATTCATATCATGCTTATCATCTTTTAATATAATATTTAAATCATTAACTTGTGAAAATACCAATATACCCTTAATATAACTTCATAATTACCATAAAACCAAGATACATATCCTTATCATCTTCAAAATCAATTAAATATCAACCTTGTCATCTTTTAATAGTCAAAGATGAACAAATTAGTTTTCCACTTTACCGTTTTGCCCTTGCAATTTCCAAAAATTGTAATTCAGTCACTTTAATCAAACAATTCAAATTAAACATGAAATTAATCCCTTAAATATTATTTTCCAACATTTTAAAAATGTGAAAATAATATTTTTATTTACTTATTTTCGTAACCCATTTATAATTTTTTCAAATTTACATTTTGATCCCTGAATTTCAAAGTTTATACTTTGATCACCAAACTTTACTAATTTTATAATTTGGTCATTAAATAAATCCATTTATGAAATAAAATTCTTTTTGAGAAAAATCACCACTTAATTCCTTAGGCTTTTCCAAATTTTCTACTTTGACCATCAAACTTTCAAAATTTGTATTTTGGTTATTTTCTAAATTTTTTGGGTATTACAGTTGGACTTTAGTGCATCGGTGCACTAAGAGTGCATCGATGCATGAAATGCATTCGATGTTTTAAAATAGCCTGAGTACATCGATGCATGGCTTGTGCAACGATGTATCAAATGCATTGAGTGTATCGATGCATGGTATGTGCATCGATGCATAAAATGCATTCGATGTTCAATTTATTCATTGGTGCATCGATGCATGGATTGGTGCATCGGTGCATCACTTTGAAAAATTGATTTTAGGCTTAATTTTGGTTCAAAATTTTTGTGACAATTGTTTAAAAAATAGTTTAAGTATAAAACAGAATTTTACACATTTAGTAAGGTTTGAAATTGATCTTGAAAGACTTGGAGTAATATTTTGATATTCGAGTAATTAAATCGAATATACTTAGAAAATCATTTGTAAAATCTTAAAATTCATTTATACTTAATTTGTTATATCGAAACATCAAAATGTTTTCAACAATTTAAAGCATACTAAATTGAATATTCATCATATCGGATACTTATATTAAAGTACTCACTTGATCGTTCTCACTAACAAAGTGTAGAGACTCCTGACTAATCAATAACTTTATCTTTATCCCTTTTCTTGCTAGATTGAGGAGGTTGGTTCCGATCTACACAATTATCCATTAAGTACACATAACATACCAATGTTAGTATACTTCTTAACCTTGTACTTTAAGAATATTCAAAATATCATTATCTCATTTCTATAACAAATTCAACCTAATTGGCCGTTCCAAACTTAAAAGTATCAATACTACTATTTGGTACCGATACTTCTATACTAAGGTACCGATACCCTTTCCAGTATCGATACCAATTTTAAATTCGATGTTTCCTGTATTGATACCCTTACCATGGTATCGATACCACCTCGTAGGTATCGATACTAATTGAATCAATATTGATACTACACAGCTAATTCATCCCATTTTAGCCTATAGTATCGATATTGTTCTATCAATACCGATACCCTTGTCCATATTTTCTAGTTTCAACCTGATTATTACATAAATGGGGTAAAATTTACTTGTATTTACACCATACAATACTATCAAACTCTTCTTTAACTATTCATGCTAACATTTATTCATTTTAGTACTTAAAACATCTAGTACCCCTCAATATCATTGGATTCTAAGAATCACACCAAAATTTCTAACTTGTTTTTAAACTCATATAATGTTTTTAATCTTTATTTACTACTTTGACAAGTCAAAAATACTAATAATCATCAACAAACACCAATATACTAACATATCATTTCAAAACCCATTTTCAAATTATTTCCACCATTTCTTAATTTTAATCTCATTTAATCCTTCCTTAAGCTTCTATCATATACTCCAATCTTCAATAGCTAACCTTAAATAAAAGGATAAACCTTCAAATTGAATTCTCACCTTTAGCAAGGGTTGACGGCTTCTTACGTGAAAGGGGAAGGAAAAGAGTGTTGAATTTTTTTTCTTTTCCCCTTTGTCCTTATTTCTCTACTTAATATACCATATAGAATGAATTTTAATTTCATTTTATTCCAAATACCCAAAAATGCCCTTTTTAATCCTTCATCACTACAATTTAGTTAACTATTATTCCCAACTCATTCTCATATTTATCAATTAATCAATTTACTCCTTCAAAATTTTGATTCCTTTCAATTTAATCACTGACCTATTATTTTGGGTATTACAACCATCCCGTAATTCGAACCCTGGAGCCTCGCCTCAGAGAACTTGTTCCACGTGAGTCCTTGGATGACTGCCTAAACTTTGCAACCTTTTTACTTCACTCCCTAACTCTAGTTCTACTTCGATTTCGGCTAACAATACCCCATCACTAGATAAGCTTAGGCGCGGTAATAAAGCCCTCAACTCTGACATAGACTTACTATTCAGCACATCTGCTACAATATTCGCGTTCCCCAGGTAATAATCGATAACACAGTTATAGTCCTTTAAATATAAAACCCACTTACGTTGCCTCAAATTTAACTCTGTCTAGGTAAGCAAATACTTTAAACTCTTGTGTCAGTGAAGATATGGCTCTTCTCCCCAAATAGATAATGCCTCCAAATCTTCAACGCGAAGACTACGACTGCAAGCTCTAAATCATGGGTGGGATAATTCTGCTCATAAGGTTTAAGCTGACAAGATGCACAGGCTACAACATTTCCCTCTTGCAACAACATGCATCCAAGACCGTTTAGCGAGGCATCACTGAACATAGTGAACTCCTTTCCTAACTAGGGTTGGTTAAAATTGGAGCTTGGGTCAAAAGGGTCTTCAGCTGGTTAAAACTACCTTGTTGCCTCTCACCCCACACGAACAACACTTCTTTTTGAAGTAACTTAGTCATCGGAGTTGCTATCATCGAAGAGGCCTTCACAAATTGATGATAATAGCTTGTAAAACCTAAGAAATTGCGGACCTTGGTCACACTCTTTGGCGGTTTGCACTCTAGGACTTCTTGAACTTTCTGAGGATCAACTCGAATATAATCCGCAGCCACAACATTTCCCAAAAATGAAACCTCAGACAACCAAAACTCGCACTTCCCAAGTTTGGTAAACAACTGACGGTCTCAGATAAACTAAAGAATTATTTAAAGATATCGGTCATGATCATCCTCTGATCGCGAGTATATCAAAATATCATCTATAAAAACCACCACGAACTGATCCAAATATGGATGGACTCGGTTCATGAGATCCATAAATGCCATCGAGGTGTTGGTGAGTCCAAACGACATTACAAGGAACTCATAGTGATATCCTGAACGTCGTTTTTTACAATATTGGTTTCTTTAATCTTTAATTGGTTGTACCCATATCTCAAAACTATTTTAGAGAAAACACACGCTCCCTTGATTTCGTTAAAGAGGTCATCAATACTAGGAAGGGGAAAATGGATTTTTATGGTAAACTTATTCAACTAACAGTAATCGATGTACAACCTTATTGACTTGTCCCTCTTCTTAAATAAGAGAACTGACGGCCCCCAAGGACTAGTACTTGGCCAGACTCACCCTTTTGTAGCAACTCTTGGATTTAAACCTTTAACTCTTTTAGTTCCATCGGTGCCATGTGGTAGGGAGCAATGGACACCGGAGTGGACCTAGGCATTACCTCTATACTAAACTCTAACTCTCGGTCTAGCGGTAACCCTGACAACTCCTCTGGAAAAACATCAAAAAATTCTCTAATGGTTCAAATATCCTCTAACCATGGAACTGCTACCCTGGTGTCAACTACAAAAGCTAAGAAGGCTTCACAACCCTGGTTTAACATCCTTTAAGCTTCAAGGGCTGACACTACCCTTGCGCCCTTGGGCTTCTAGCCAAACATCACGATTTAAGTCATGTCATGTTTCTTGGGTTTAAACCATCAAATCTTACACCTTAAACTCACATTTTAGAGGTGGCAGATTAATGATCATTGCTCTTATTGAATAATCAAACCCATAATTCTTTAGGGAATAAGGGAAGGTTATGATAATAGCTAGGATTCTTTAGGGTTTCTTTTAGGTATTGGAATCAAGACAATAAGATCATAACAAAATAAAAAAATGATAAAGAAATTCAAAATAAAATAAGATAATCAAGAAGTAAAAATATCACCCTTATGAAGGTGGACGGTAAAGATGATTGATGGTGTGGATGGATTTGTGGAAAATAGATGGATAAGTGTCTATCAAACCCTCCTAGTCGCAATGAAAAGGCAAACTCGATAAATGGCTCTAACCAACCCTCCTAGTCGCGATAAAAAGGAAAATTGAAGTGTGAAGATTAATCTCCCTTACAAGAAATTGAAAAAACTCCAGGAGAAGAAGCTTCGAAGGCACAAGGCAATCAGCACTAGCAAAAACGAACTCTCACTGTATTATTAATCAAATAAATCTGCTTTACAAAGTTGAAAGAAGTCTTTTTTATATGGGGATGAGGTCCAAAGGTCCTAAATAACTAATGAATAAAATAATAACAAACTAAACTTGTCTTAACTCTATTTCCTAATAAAATAATAATAACTAAAAATAATGTTTTAACTTAACCTTACTTCCTAATAAAATAATAAATCTAATCCCAAAAGATAATGCATCATCCTATATTAAATTATATTACAAATAATCAATATAAATATTGAAAATTCGTAATATTTACAAAATCACGTATTAATCTAGTATAGTAATTTTTGCATGTGTTATCTTCATTAAAATGAAAGTATCTTGAGTTCCTGATATCGGATTGATGCGATTCAAGAACCATTGAAAAGCTTGGACGAGTGGATCATTTGGAAGAGTTATTACTTCTTTCTTTGATGTGAGCCTTGTGATGCATGTATCATCCTCTATTTTTTCAAAAAGATTCAACCTCGAATCTAAAACATTAAGGGGAGCAACATTAGAATCGTTTAATGATTCATTACATTATGCTTACGAATAGATATGCTTTGAATCTTTGAGACTTTGTTCTTTTAATAGGTTCAATTAGAAACGTTAGTCCAAAGAAAATGTATTATGGACTCTGGTGTATGTATCATTCCCCCAATCCTCAAAAAGATTCGTCCTCGAATATAAAAATCCAAGAGAAAGAGAATTAGATGTGTTGAAAGGAAAACTTGTGAAACATATATCATGATCAATGTGATGTGTCTTTATGTGTTTTAGTCTTTGTAGTCTTGAAATCCTCTTTTGTATACAAGTCTTGTAATCTAATGTTTAGGTTGAAAATCAACATGGCGCTAACCACTGTGGCTTTTTGTATGATTGCTTCAGATAATTTCTCCATGGTTTTATTTATGTGTGGCGAGAATGAGTGTTTAAAAACCATGTCAGCTGGTTTGTTAAAGTAATCCCTTAAGTCTCTTAAGTGTGGTTCATGAATTAAGAATTATCGGGAGGAGATTTATGGACTGTAGAACCTTCGTGGTAGTGCATCGTCTACTATGTTTTTCTTACCTTGGTCTTTGGACTCTCATAAATCATGAATCTTCATTGATGTGGCATAGTGATTAGTGCTCTCAGGTGGTAACCTGTCAAGAGGGTCACCTAGCACTATTCAAAAACTCTTGGCGATGGAAGATGGTGTGGGCTAGTCTCGTGCTACTTTTACTTTTTCATCATTAACTTGGATTACCTGTACATGAAATATAAAGCCTGTGGAGTTGTTCAAATTATGTTTCATCATTAAGATGGTGTCATGAGTAAGGCTTTCCTGATATAGCCTTTTTGTAACAAATCTAACTCTTTGGTTTCAAGATTGTATATTTGACGAGGTATGATAGAACCTTAAATTAGATTGGTTTGGTGTTGTTTTTCTCTTTCCAATGGTAATCATTTAGGTGGATTACCTAACACTTCTCGAAAATCCTGTAACAAATATGAAAACACACTAGGCAAATCCTTGTTAATGTTAGAAATCAAAACAATTGTTTCCCTAAAGTGAACAATATGCAAGGCTATTTGTAAAGAAGCTTTTCTCTCAATTCTTTTGTTCTCACAATTAGGTTCACTCACCTCCCATGGATCATTATTCTTTTGGCTTTTGTAACTAGTGAGTTCTTTTTCTTTTGACTCTTTCATAGCTTTTTCTTTTTTTGCTTTCTCTACCTCCTCACGATTTCTCATTTAATCTTTAAGGGTTGGAGGTGTGTCATTCTTTGCTGGTCGTTGTTTCTCCTTGTCAGGTTTGTCATCTCTCGGCTTTTTTTTAGAAGATGGAGTAGAAGATGATGAATGATTTGAAGGATTACCTTGGTAAGAGAATAAATACCTTGGTAATGTTCTCTGAATTGGAATCTCCTTTGGATTTATGCTTCGATTGTTATTTCCTTCTTTAGTGTATCTTCAAGGTTTTCGTGCCCATGGATGTCAAGAAGATCAGTGATGTTTGAGTTCAAGTCGATGATGAATCTTGACACGGTGTCCTTTTCTTCTTTGGTTATGTTAGCCCTATTGAGTAAGGACTGCATCTCCTTGTAGTAGTCTTCAACTGAACTTCTACCTTGTCAAAGTCGGTGTAGTCGTAGTTTAACTTCTTGTGTATAATGTGTCGGTATGAAGCACTTCCTCTTTGTTTGCTTGAGGTCAGTCCAAGAAGTGATTGCTTGAATTTGGAAGTTCTCGATCTTTTACTTTGCATCCACCAAGTGTGAGTATATCCTTCGAATTTTATGGTGATGAGGGGAACTTATTCAGCTTGGGGGCAGTCAAGGTATACAAACATGAGATCAATTTTCCCTTCCTAATCGATGTACTTGTCCGGATCGTTGAATCCTTTGAAAAAATGATCCTGAATTTTGGTTTTGCAAAGAGTTTGGGTGCTTGGAAACGTTGTTGTGCTCGTCTGGTCCCAAAAGTTTAGCATTGTTTGGTCTTGGATTATGGTTTGGTATATCCAGTTGTGATTCTTATCGTTCTCTCACGATATTGTTAAGTTCATAAGATCATTAAAATTGAGTCGTGAATCATGTAAGTGCGGCTAAGATAGCCGTAAGTGTCTTGTTGTTATTGTCTCCCATCCTTAAATCATAACACTCAAAAGAAAATTTTAAAGTAAAATAAAAATAAAAGAAAGAAAATTCAACAAAGCAAGCAACCTCACAAGTCACTCCAAGAAAGTAATAAAATGAGACGCAAGAAAGCAATCTTGTAATCTTTAAAACTCACTTTACCAAGTAGTCTTCCACAATTTGTATCGGAGTTTGATTACTAGCAAAGGCGATAAGAAAACCTAAAAGCTCTAAGAGGCCAAACAAGGGTTAGACTCCAAGAGAACGAGAATGCAAAGAAGGAAGAAGTATGCAACCTCTTTAGTCCTACTAACATGAGAAAGATAATGTGTTAGATAATACAAAAGAACAATAAAAAGGAAAACAAAAGAACCTAAAGCACTAAGAGTAAAAGAAAAAAAAGAACCAAACCAGAAACCTAAAAAACACTGGGTCAACTTGAGAAACGTTTTTGAAGGGGTTACTGGTGTCCACAAATTTTGAAAACATTAAAAATTGTCTTTCAATCTGTCTAGAAACCAGCTGTAAAATTTCAGAACGAAATACCTTCAGTAGTATCCAGTAGACTCTATTGAACGATGAGTCCTTAAATAATATGTTTTTCATGATCGCTTTGTTCGAAGGTGTTCTTGATCTCCAAAAATTTTTATTTATTTTTTGAATGATCATCAATATATTTAGTTTCAATATATATTTTTTACCACAAAATTCATCTTGTAGAATTTTCAATAAATTCGACAAGATTCTAGACCGAATCTACCGATGAAAATTGAATGATGTATTTGAAGGATCTAATGAACTCCGATTGGGGTGAAATTTGGACTGGAGATTACTCTTAGGATGAATATGAGATGTGGAGAAAATCAACCCTAAATTATTTTGTTTTCAATTGTTTTTTTGTTCGATCTATTTTTTGAATAAAACCAACAAACTAACAAGAAGGATTTGAATATATATTAAAATTAAATAAAAAGAACCTGAAACGATGAATCTTTTGTGAACGTTGCTCTTATTGAAGAAACAAACCTAGAAATCTCTATACTCGATGAAGAACAAAGTAGATGAATAAGGAAAGGTGGCGGTAGCAATTAGGATTCTTTAGGGTTTCTTTTAGGTGCTGGAATCAAGGTAATAAGATTAGAACAAAATAAAAAAAGATAAAGAAATTCAAAATAAAATAAGATAATAAAGAAATTAAAAGATCTCCCTTATGAAGGTGGACGGTAAAGATGATTGATGGTGTAGATGGATTTGCAGAAAATAGATGGATAAGTGTCCTATCGAACTCCTAGTCGCAATGAAAATGTAAACTCGATAAATGGCTCTAACCAACCCTCCTAGTCACGATGAAAAGATAAATTGAAGTGTGAAGATTAATCTCCCTCATAAAAACTTGAAATAACTCCAGGAGAAGAAGCTTCAAAGGCACAAGGCAATCAGCACTTGCAAAAACGAACTCTCGTTGTATTATTAATCAAAGAAATCTACTTTACAAAGTTAAATGAAGCCTCCTTTATATAGAGGATGAGTTCTAAAGATCATAAATAACTAATGAATAAAATAATAACAAACTAAAGATGACATAACTCTAATTCCTAATAAAATAATAATAACTAACAATAATGTTTTAACTTAACCTTAATTTATAATAAAATAATAAATCTAATCCTAAAAGATAATGCATCATCCTATATTAAATTATATTACAAATAATCAATATAAATTTTCAAAATTCGTAATATTTACAAAATCACGTATTAATCTCTATAGGAATTTCTGCATGTGATGTCTTCACTAAAATGAACGTATCTTGAGTTCCCGATATCGGATTGATGTGATTCAAGAATCGTTGGAAAGATAAGAGACAGAAGGTTGTATATCCAGAAGACATGTTGACCAAATAAGATCAGGATCCCAATCAAAATGTCATTCCAAGTATGTTGTTGTTATGATCTTCTTTTCCAAAGCTTGGACGAGTGGATCATTTGGAAGAGTTATTACTTATTTCTTTGACGTGAGCCTTGCGATGCATGTATCATCCTCCCTTTCTTCAAAGCTTAAACCTCAAATATAAAACATTAAAGGGAGTAACATTAGAATAGTTTCATGATTCATTCACATTATGCTTACCAAATAGATATGCTTTGAATCTTCGAGACCTTGTCATTCTAATAGGTTCGAGTAGAAACATTAGTCCAAAGAAGCATGTATTATGGACTCTGGTGTATGTATCATTATTGATAGGGAATCATGGTGGATTAATGAACGTTGCTCGTGTTGAAGAATCAAACCTATAAAGCTCTAGACCCGATGAAGAACAAAGGGGATGAATAGTAGAGGATGGCTCCCTTATGAAGGTGAATGGTAAAGATGATGATGGTGAGGATGGATTTGTGTAAAATAGATGATAAGTTCCTATCGAACCCTCCTAGTTGTAATGAAAAGGAAACCCAATAATATGTCTTTAAGTGTCCTATCGAACCCTCCTAGTCGCGATAAAAGTCAAACTCAATAAAATGGCTCTAACCAACTCTCCTAGTCGTGATGAAAAGTCAAATTGGAGTGTGAAGATTAATCTCCCTCACAATAACTTGAAATAACTCCTGGAGAAGAAGCTTTGAAGGCACAAGGTAATCAGCACTTACAAAAACAAACTCTCGTTGTATTATTAATAAAAGAAATCTATTTTACAAAGTTGAATGAAGCCTCCTTTAGGGGATGAGTTCTAAAGGTTCTAAATAACTAATGAATAAAATAATAACAAACTAAACATGTCTTAACTCCAATTCCTAATAAAATAATAAATCTAATTCTAAAAGATAATGCATCATCCTATATTAAATTATATTACAAATAATCAAAATAAATATTGAAAATTCGTAATATTTACAAAAACACGTATTAATCTCGTATAGAAATTTTTGCATGTGTTATCTTCACTAAAATGAACATATCTTAAGTTACTGATATCGGATTGATGCGATTCAAGAACCGTTGGAAACCTAAGAGACATATGTTGACCAAATAAGATTAGGATCCCATTCAAAAAGTCATCGTAAGTCTGCTAATGTTCTGATCTTGTTTTCCAAAGTTTGGACGAGTGGATCATTTGGAAGAGTTATTAATTCTTCCTTTGATGTGAGCCTTGCGATGCATATATCATCCTCCCTTTCTTCAAAATGATTCACCTCGAATTAGGATCAATGTGATGTGTCTTTATGCATTTTAGTCAAGGTTTCTTCTTTTCAAGAACTGATTTCTTGTAGTCTTGAAATCGTCTTTTGCATACAAGTCTTGTAATCTGATGTTTAGGTTGAAATTCAACATGGCGTGAACCACTGTTGGCTTTCGGTATGATTGTTTCAGATAATTTCTCCATGGTTTTATTCATGTGTAGCGAGAATGAGTGTTTAAAAAGAATGTCAACTGGTTTGTTAAAGTAATCCCTTAAGTCTCAAGTGTGGTTCATGAATTAAGAATTCTTACGAGGAGATTTATGGACTGTAGAACCTTCGTGGTAGTGCATCGTCTACTGTGTTTTTCTTATCATAATCTTTGGACTCTCGTAAATCGTGGCTCTTCATTGATATGGCATAGTGATTAGGGCTTCCAGGTGGTAACCCGTTAGGAGGGTCACCCAGTATATTTGACAACTCTTAGCGATGGAAGATAGTGTGGGCCAGTCTTGTGTTGCTTTTACTTTTTCATCATTTACATGGATTCCCTGCCCACAAACTATAAATCCTATGGAGTTGTTCAAATCATGTTTCATCATTAAGATGGCATCACGACTAAGGTTTTCCTGGATGTAGTTTTTTTGTAACAATCTAACTCTTTGTTTTCTTCGAGATTATATGTTTGACGAGGTATAATGGAACCTTGAATTAGATTGGTTTGGTGTTGGTTTCCTCTTTCCAGTGGTAATCCATCAGGCATATCACCTAAAACTTCCCAAAAATCCTGTAACAAAGATGAAAAACACTAGGAAAATCCTTGTTAATGTTAGAAATCGAAATAATTGATTCCCTAAAGAGAACAAGGATGCAAGGTTGTTTGTAAAGAAGGTTCTCTCTCAATTCTTTTTGCTCACAAATAGATTTTGAGTCAATCTTTTCTTCTCACAATTAGGTTCACTCACCTCCATGGTTCATTATTCTTTTGGCTTTTGTAACTAGTGACCTCTTTTGCTTTTGCCTCTTTCTCAGTTTTTTCTTTTTTTTTTCTTTCCCTACCTCCTCACCAATTCTCATTTGATCTTTAGGGGATGGAGGTGTGTCATTCTTTGATGGTCATTGTTTCTCCTACTTAGGTTTGTCATCTCTCGATTTTTTTTATAGAAAATGGAGTAGATGATGATGAAGGATTACCTTGGAAAGAGGATGAAGTATCTTGGTAATGTTCTCTGAATTTGAATCTCCTTCGGATTTGTGTTTCGATTGTTATTGCCTTCTCTACTGTATCTTCAAGGTTTTCGTACCAATGGAATCAAGAATATCATTAATGTTTGAGTTCAAGCCGATGATGAATCTTGACACGATGTCATTTTCTTCTTCGGTTATGTTAGCCCTATAGAGTAAGGACTGCATCTCCTTGTAGTAGCCTTAAACTGAACTTCTACCTTATCGAAGCAGGTGTAGTCGTAGTTTAACTTATCGTGTATAATGTGTCGGTAGGAATTGATTCCTCATGGTTTGTTTAAGGTCAGTCCAAGAAGTGATTTCTTGAATTTGGAAGCTTTCGATCTTTTTCCTTGTTTACATCCACCAAGTTCGAGCATATCCTTCTAATTGCATGGTGATGAGGGGAACTTGTTTAGTTTGGGGTCAGTCATGGTATGCGAACATGAGATCAAATTTTCCTTCATATTCGATGTACCTATCTGGATCGTTATCTCCTTTGAAAGGCGGGATCATGAACTTGGTTTTGCAAAGAGTTTAGGTGCTTGAAAACATGGTTGTTCTCGCTTGGGTACCTATAATCCAACATTGTTTGGTCTTTGATTCTAGTTAGGTAGATCCAATTGTGGTTCTTTTCATTCTATCACAATATTGTTAAGTTCATCAAATCTTTCAATTTGAGTCGTGAGTCAGGCAAGTGCGGCTAAGATAGTCAATTTAGTCTTGTTGTTATTGTCGCCCATCCTGAATCATAACACTCAAAAGAAAATTTTAAAGTAAAATAAAAATAAAAGAGAGAAAATTCAACAAAGCGAGAAACCTCGCAAGTCACTCCAAGAAAATAACACAGTGAGAGGCAAGTAAGATGATCTTGTACTCTTTAAAACTCACTTTATCAAGTAGTCTTCCAGAGTTCATATCGGAGTTTGATTACTAGTAAAGGCGATAAGAAAACCTAAAAGCTCTAAGATGCCAAACAAGGTTTAGATTCCAAGAGAACAAGAATACAATGATGGAAGAAGTATGCAAACTCTTGAGTCCTACTAACACAAGAAATATAATGTGTTTGATAATGAAAAAGAACAATAAAAAGGAAAAACAAAAGAACCTAAAGAACTAAGAGTCAAAGAAAAAAAGAAGAACCAAACCAGAAACCTAAAAAATGCTGGGTCAACTTGAGCAACATTTTTGAGGGGGTTACCAGGGTTCAACAATTTTGGAAAAATTATAGATTGTCTTTTTGTGTGTCTAGAAACTACATGTAAAATTTCAGAACCAAATACCTTCAGTAGTATCCAGTAGACTCTGTTTAACAATGAGTCCTCAAATAATCTTTTTTCATGATCGCTTTGTTCGAATGTGTTCTTAATCTCCAAAAATACTGATTTATTTTTTTTGAATGGTCTTCAATATATGCAATTTCAATTTGGAAATTTTCACCATGAAATTCTTCCTATAGAATTTACAAGAAATTCGACAAGATTTTAGACTGAATCTGCTAATGAAACTTGAATGATGTATTTGAAAACTCTAATGAACTCCCGATTGGGGTGAATTTTGGACTGGAGATTATTGTTTGGATGAATATGATATATGGAGAAAATCATCCTAAATTCCTTCAATTTTATTTTTTTATATTTTTAGACTTTTTTGTGAAAAAAACAAACTAACAATAAGGATTAGAATCTAAATTAAAAATAAATAAAAAGAACCTGAAACGATAAATCTTTTGTGAACTAGCTCCGTTGGGGTACCATGACGGTTTTGTGTGCAAGAACAAGCAAGATTGCTTGCTTCTTCCAAGAATCAGCCCAAATCTGATACCAATTGATAAGGAAGCGGTGGTGGATTAATGAACGTTGCTCTTGGTTAAGAATCAAACCTAGAAAGCTCTAGACCCGATGAAAAACAAAAGGGGATGAATAGTAGAAGATGGTTCCCTTATGAAGGTGAACGGTAAAGATGATGATGGTGAGGATGTATTTGTGGAAAATAGATGGATAAGTGTCCTATTGAACCCTCTGATTCGCAATGAAAATGCAAACTCAATAATATGACCTAAGTTCCCTATCGAACCCTCCTAGTCGTAATGAAAAGGGAAATTGGATAATATAGCTCTAACCAACCCTCCTAGTCATGATGAAAAGTCAAATTGGAGTGTTAGATTAATCTCCCTCACAAGAACTTGAAAGAACTCCAGGAGAAGAAGCTTTGAAGGCACAAGGCAATCAACACTTGCAAAAACGATCTCTCATTGTATTATTAATCAAAGAAATTTGTTTTACAAAGTTGAATGAAGCCTCCTTTATATAGAGGTGAGTTCTAAAGGTCCTAAATAACTAATGAATAAAATAATAACAAACTAAACATGTTGAACTCTAATTCCTAATAAAATAATAATAACTAAAAAATGTTTTAAATTAACCTTAATTCCTAATAAAATAATAAATATAATCCTAAAAGATAATGCATCATCCTATATTAAATTATATTACAAATAATCAATATAAATATTGAGAAATCGTAATATTTATAAAATCATGTATTAATATCGTATAGAAATTTATATATGTGTTGCCTTCACTAAAATGGACATATCTTGAGTTTCTGATATCAGATTGATGAAATTCAAGAACCGTTGGAAAGATAAGAGATAGATAAATGTATATCCAAAGACACGTTGACAAAATAAGACCAGGATCCCATTCAAAAAGTCATCGCAAGTCTACTGTTGTTTGGATCTTCTTTTCCAAAGCTTGGACGAGTAGATCATTTGGACGAGTTATTACTTGTTCCTTTGATGTGAGCCTTATAATGCATGTATCACAACTACATAAGTCAAGAAGGCTTTAAAACCCTATTTTAACATCCTTTAAGCTTTAAGGGCTAACACTACCCTTGGGCTTCTCGCCAAACATCATGATTTGAATCATGTCCTGTTTCTTGAGTTTAAACAATCGAAGCGTACACCTTAAACTCGCATCGTTATCTGACAACCTATCCATACCTAATATCATATCAAACTATCTAAATAGAAGCTTCATAAGATTGGTGGGGAAGGTATCAACCTGAATTTCAACCAGACATCTACGATAAACCTTGTCCACTATGACATCTAATCCTAAAGGGATAGACATTTGAACCCCTATCTTAAGATTCTCAAATAGGATATTTCTTTCTTGAACTATGTCATAACAAATATAGAGATGGTGGATCCTGGGTCGACTAATGTAGTGACCAAAAGAGAAAACACTATAAATGTACATGAAATTATATTAGTGGTGTCGCAATCCTCTTGAGCTCAGATTGTATACTAACGAGCGGTGACTCTAGGCTCTGCACTAGACCCAGATCATGATGCACCCCTATCAGTCTGACCGGATGTAGAACTTCAACCTCATGGGATTCTCTGCCCCTCTTAACCGATGGAGATTACCTCTAAGTCAAGGTTAGTGTGGCATCCTGAACCTCTAGGCACTCTATGATATAAAGATCTAAGGAACCACAACGATAACAACCCCTGGACCCCTGATGGAAAACTCTCATATGCCTACAACCACAAATAAAACAAGGGGCTAAGACTTTGCCCTCGACGAGCCCCCAGAACTCACCACTAGACGGTAGCCAAAGGTCTCTTGCATTGGTTAAAACTACCACCTCCGTTGCTTGTATTCTGAGCTGGCCTACTAGACTGACTGGATAGGACCCTCCAAGATCCCTAAGAGTCTAGCACCCTCTTAGATGATTGAGGTGGTCCAGAAGACTCTGATGCTCCCCTAACCTGCCCAGAAGTATTACTCATAATAGCAACTCTCTCTCATATCCCTCTCTAAGGCCTTTTCTTGGTAGACTAGCTTAGTAAAAACTCTGGGTGGATTGGTAGATATATGGGTGAGAATATCTGACAGAGGGCCTCCCTAAACTTCCTATAATAAAAATAATATGACGACACTAACTCTAGTGTATACTAGCTAAATTGAAGGAACTCCACCTCATATTCGAGCATAAAACAGTTTCCTTGAGTTAATTATAAAATTGATATCTCAAGTCATCCAATGAGCCACTCCTATATACTTTAGTGAGAATATCAAGAAGTGCTCCCAGGTGGGTCGTTCGGGCTCCATCGACATCTCAGTTGCCTCCCACCAATCGATAGCGTCACTCTTTAACAGGGAGGTGATGCTCTCTAACATACCCTCAGGAGTGAGGTGTAACTTACGAAGTGTCTTAAGGGTCTCTCTCAGCCACTAATTAGATGCTACGGGGTCATCATATCCTGATCTGAAAAAGTTTATAGTTTGATACCTATGAAGCCTCTCAACTAGAGACTCTTGGTGTGCTACGATGGGAGAGCTGGTGGAGATGGCTGGGAAAATAAGGTAGTAAGCATCCTGGGTAAACATCTAGCCATGAGCCTCAGGGTGGTGGTCATCTCCCTAAAAATGGTCGCCTCCCCGAACCTTGCATTTTTGGGCTCCTTGAAATCTATCTCTGGGTGAAATCATCACCAATATCACCTGCTAGAAAAGCTCTACTCTAGTGCTTACCTGCTGACTAAGATATGAACTCTCATCCATGACTAATCTCTAAAAAGTAAACAACAAGAGGAGTTAGTAACACTATTATAGACGCAAAAGTACCCATATCATCCTTAGAGTCATGCATACCCATAGACTCCCACTGAAGATGACCCGTAGGCCCTAAAAAATCTAAAATTAATGCTTTGATACCACTAAATATAACACCCTAAACTAGTACGACACACAGTCGACTGAATGAATGTCACACAAAACCACCAGCTAACTAATTTAAAATACTTAGAGCGAATAAAATAGCCACCATTTTATAAATACATTACAAATGAGCTCCCAAAATGAAATACTTCGAAATATAAAAATCATTGTTAAAAATAATAAGTTATGACTTGAATATACAAAAAGGAGTCTAAAAATACACATGCCCTCTAACAGAGGACTCGAGACATGCTCTGACTACTCCTCTACTAACCTGGGTAAGGAAACAAATTCCAAACACTGAGCTAACTAGCCTAGTGCCATACTAACAACTAAGCCATACAAAAAGTGTTCATCAAATCCTCAAACTAACTGGTAAAAATGCAACAATGAGTATACTCTTATACTACACTCTCTATTCTATGGTAGACATAATGGTGCGGCTGAGGGTTTTGTATCTCAGAGTTCACGTACCCCTTTAGTCTACTAAGGATGAGGCAAGGAATATCTATATCGGACACAATACCCTCGACTAACCCACCCCTCGACTAACCCACCCCTCGCAAGTATTGGGCCTCTGCCCTAGTCAGTCAATTTAAAGTACCACGTTCACTACCTAAGGATATCCAAATTGATTCTATTTATCAATATTAGTATCATTTCTAAAGTAACTCAGGTATCCTGATCGTTTCCCGAGCGTACAACCAAGGCTAGTTTTATTTAATCCTAGCAGTTATTATTGCTATTATTCTGATATAAATCACTGTTATCACTTGTAGTCTTATTTGTTATCCCTTGAATTAACAATCTAAAAATGTCTGTGGGTATCGATACTGACCATTTAGTATCAATACTAAACCTTCGATACCCTAGACTGATATAGGCTATTTGGATTGAGTCATATCAACACTCTGTACGGAATATCGATACTACCAAATTTTGGATTGATTTTTAAAAAATGCCCCATTATCGATACTTCTATGGGAATTATCGATACTCATGTCCTGTTATTGATAACCAATGAATGAGTATCGATACCCATTTAAATTGTCTAGTTTATGCCTGAATAATGAACAATATCGATACCATCCCTACAAAGTGCCCTTTTTTTATGAAAACAGCTAACTAGCCACCCAAAATGTCCTATCAAGACCCCCAAAGTGTTTAAGTGTCTTATTTGATATTAGGGGTCATAAAAAAGGCGTTGAAATATACTATAACACTAAAACATAAGATTTACCATGGCATTGTTGAACTTGCTTTAACTTAATCTCTTAAGCTAGAATGCATTTCTAATGACTCAGAAGTGATATGAAGGAGTTATAAATGTGTTACCATGATTCTTGGATGCTAAAAAAGCCCTCAAATCACTGAAAGGAAACTTTCTCTTTTCCCTTTTCTCTTGATCTTTCTCTCACTTATTTCACTAATCAAAGCTAAGAAAAGGTATTACTAACTCAACTAAATGGTTGAATTAATGCTAAAAACGTTTCCTATAACTTGAATCCATTAGAACAAGCCAAATCCATATATTCTCTTGAACCTTACAAAAACCCATTTTTGGAAACTAAGTGAAAAACTTGAAAAATAGGGCTTGAATTGAAGCTTGAAGAGTGGAGATTAATAACCAAACTTCTATAATCGATTGGAAACTTACACTTGAAACTTCTATAATCTCAACTTTGAAATGAAGAGAGAGAAAAGATTGAAGGAATAAGAATAGTACTTGGTGAGTGTTTTAGGGGAGTGGTTACGTGAAATCATATAATAAGGAAGGAGGTTTTAGCTTTCAAAAATAACAAGGGGTAAACTACAACTTTAGTCCCTCCTCTTTTTATTTCATAATATTCTCATCACCCTTCTTTAGCTCTTGGGCCTAACTCCAAGCCCACTAACACTAAACTTGGTCCAAAAATAATAATAACATCCTTATGGCTTAAACTATGGGTCTCAGGTTGACCCAAATACTGACTTGATTTTCAGGGAGTTAAATAAATTATTGAGAAAACAAGTGGTATTATCTGTTGAAATTCTTTGTAGGAAACATAAGGTTAAAAAATTAGACATTAATATAAAGGATAAATGAAAGGTGATATTCATATTGGTTGAATCAAGTACGCGTTGAAAATTCAAGGATGAATATTCTTAAGGGGAATAATTATAATACCCAAAATTTTGGTTAGTGACCAAAATATAAATTTTGAAAGTTTAATGGCCAAAGTATAAATTAAAAAAGTTTAGGGATCAAAAATGTAATTTTTCAAAGTTATATATTTTGGTATGTAAATGAATAGTTTATTACAAAATTGACGTTTTCTTGGGAATCAGAATTTTGATTCAGGATTTGTATTAAAAGCTATTAAGCAGTAAAGTCCGATAAGAATTCGGATAATCAGATCGAGCCGAAATAGCACGAAAAATTGGAGTATGATAGAAAAGGTTGGAAATATTATTTCCATAATTTATAACAGTGAAATTTAACATGGATCATTAGATCTAAGGTTTCAAAATGGGGGCAAAGTTCATACAAGAAGACTTATCTATTTCCATCCCACGAAATAGGAGGACCACCTAAAGGAAGTAAGCCCATTGTCGAAACAAGAAAGGGTAAGACTGTCGCCAATCCAAATCGTTCCCGTGACATACAATGTTTTAAGTGTTTGAGGAGTGGACACATTGCAAGCCATTGTCCAAATCGCAACACCATGCTTCTTCGAGATAATAGAGAAGTTGAATAGAAACAGGAAGAAGATGAGAATGAAGAAGTTACCATTGATATGGAAGAATTACAGCATGTCGTGGAAGGAGAGGTTCTTGTTGTCAAAAGGAGCCTAAACATTCAATCCAATGGAGGAGATGAACAATGTGGAAATATCTTCCATACTCACTGCCACGTTGGAGGAAAGGTATGACTTGTTAATATTGATGGAGGTAGTTGCACTAATGTTGCTAGTACCTTAATGGCAGATACACTTAGCTTGGCAACAACAAATCATCCATAAACTTATAAACTGTAATGGCTCAACGATTGAGGAGAACTCAAGGTGACCAAGCAAGTTCGAATTGCTTTCTCCATTGGGAAGTACAGAGACGAGGTGTATGTGATGTCGTTCCAATAAACGCAAGCCATTTACTACTTGGAAGGCCTTGGCAATTTGATAGGCGAGTGATTCATAACGGTTATACCAACTGGTATACATTCACCTATGGGGCAAGAAAGATCACTTTAGCTCCACTTTCACCAAAGCAAGTATATAAAAACCAAATTCAATTGAGAGGAAAATTTGAAAGAGCCAAAGAGAGAGAGACCAAAATGGAGGTAAAAGAAAAAGAGTATGATCAAAATGAAGGAAGGAAAATCATTATTCTTTCTAAAGAGATCGAGTTGAAAAAGTGTTTAATGACAGCAAAGAAAGCACTTGAGCTCATGTACAAGGAAAAAAAATTGAACACTAACTACCTTGATCAAAATTTGCCTGCTTTTGTTGTGCCTTTATTGCAGGAGTTTGATGACCTATTTCTAGAAGAAATACCAAGTGGGTTGCCACCTATTCGCGGCATAGAACATCAAATAGACTTTTTTTTGAAGTCGTTATTCTAAACCGACCAGTTTACCGAAGCAACCCCAAAGAAACTAAGGAATTATAAAGACAAGTATCTGAGTTGATGGCAAAAGGCTACGTGAGGGAAAGCCTTAGCCAATGTGCCGTCCCGGTTCTACTTGTGCCAAAGAATGATGGAACTTGGCGTATGTGTGTGGATTGTCGAGCGGTAAACAAAATTATGGTAAAGTATCGACACCCTATTCCTCGCTTATATGACATGTTAGATGAGGTTAGCGGTTCTAACCTCTTTTCCAAGATTGATCTTAAGAATGGATACCACCAAATACAAATGTGTGAAGGTGATGAGTAGAAAACAGCATTCGAAATGAAGCAAGGTCTTTATGAGTGGTTGGTTATGCCTTTTGGCTTAACTAATACACCAAGCACATTTATGAGGTTAATAAATCATGTTCTTAGCCCATTCTTGGGTAAGTTTTGTATGGTTTATTTTGATGACATTTTAATATATAGTAAAACCATGGAAGAAGATGTTCAATATTTGAGTTCAGTTTTACTTGTTTTGATGAAGGAAAAATTGTTTGCTAATTTACAAAAATGTACATTTTGTACTGACAGGGTTATTTTCCTAGGTTTTGTTTTGAGTTCTGAAGGTTTGGAGGTTGATAAAGAGAAGGTTAAAGCCATTGAAGAGTGGCCACGACCAGCAAGCATTTCTCAAGTTAGGAGCATTCGTGGACTTGCAAGTTTTTATCGGAGATTCGTCCCAAAATTTAACACCATAATCGCCCCACTAACAAGTGTTATTAAGAAGAATTCTAAATTCTTTTGGGGAGAAGATCAAGAGAAGTCCTTTAATAAAATTAAATATTGTTTAATACATGCCCCTTTACTTGCTCTACCTGATTTTAATTTAACTTTTGAAATTGAATATGATTCATCAGGTGTATGAATTAGAGCATTCTTGTCTCAAGGTGAACGTCCTACAGCCTATTTTAGTGAGAAATTAGGTGGAGCTATGCGTAACTATCCTACCTACGACAAGGAGATGTATGCTCTTGTGAGGGCAATGGAAACATGGAAACACTACCTTTGGCCTAAGGAGTTCATCATTCACACCGATCATAAGGCGTTGAAACATATTCGGGGGCAACATAAACTCAATAAAAGGCATACCAAATGGGTAGAGTTTCTTGAAACTTTTTCATATGTTATGAAGTACAATAAAGGTAAGAAGAATATAGTTGTCGATGCATTGTTACGAAGGTATGTTTTTTTAAACACTTTGAAATCTAAATTGTTGGGTTTTACTTTTATTAAAGACTTATATGTTTCTGACTCTGATTTTAGAGAAATTTACAAAGCTTGTGAGAAAGGGATGATTGATAAATACATTAAGCATGATGGTTTTCTATTCAAGGAATGGAGACTATACGTCCCTCAAGGTTCCATATGAGAATTGTTCATTAAGGAAGCCCACAGAGGAGGATTAATGGGACATTTTGGGATAGTAGTGACTTTGGCTATACTTCAAGAACATCTATATTGTCCCAAAATGAAAAGAGATGTGGAAATGTTATGTGAGCGTTGCATTACTTGTAGGAAGGCCAAATCTAAAGTCATGATACATGGACTATACACACCAATACCCATACCGGAAGCATCATGGATGGATATTTCAATGGATTTTGTACTAGGGCTTCCATGCACAAAGAACAACAAAGACTCCATCTTTGTAGTTACTTATAGATTTTTCAAAATGGCTCATTTCATTCCCTGTGACAAAACTAATGATGTCTCACATATTGCTAGTTTGTTTGTCAGGGAAATTTTAAGGCTACATGGCATACCCAAAACTATTGTGTCTGATTGGGATGTGAAGTTCTTAGGCCACTTTTGGAGAGCCTTATAGAGTAAGATTTGTACTAAGCTATTATTCTCCACCACTTTCCACCCTCAAACGGATGGTCAAACTGAAGTGGTGAATCGAGTACTTTTCATGTTACTTCGATCCATCACTTAGAAGAATTTGAAAACATGGGAGGAGAGTTTACCACATGTGGAGTTTCCATACAACCGTTCAATCCATACTAATATGAGGCGTACGCCTTTTGAAGTGTTGTATGGGTTTAATCCATTAACACCAATTGACTTGTTACAATTACCCGCTGATCAAATTATGAATAAAAATGGACTTAACAAAGCTAAGTTTGTTAATAACCTTCATCAACAAGTGAGGGAGAACATTGAAAAGCGAACTAGTCAATACTAGCAGCAAGTAAAAAAGGGTCGTAAGTGAATTACTTTTGAACCAGGGGATTGGGTGTGGCTGCACATGAGGAAAGAAAGGTTTTAGGCTCAACAAAAGTCCAAATTAATGCCTTGGGGATATGGACCAATCCAAATAGTCAATAAGATCAATGACAACACCTATCAATTAGATCTTCCAGGTGAGTTTAATGTCAGTGCAACCTTCAATGTTGCTTACTTGTTTCCTTATGATACAGGTGATGATTTGGGGACAAATCACCTTAAAGAGGGAGGGACTGATATTATCGCCAATAGCAAATACCCGGAGAAGTACCCAAGTGGCCCCATCACACGAGCAAGGGCTAAGGAGTTTCAAACAACCATGGAGAGTATGTTTACATCAAGTTTGGAATGTGATGAAGGAGAAATAATAAGGGAGGAACACTTTACGTTGCTTATGCATGAATTTGCATGAGAATTTAAAGTTTGCATAACATTCATTACATTTAATAAGTGTGTTATTGATTCAAGCATGCATTGCATTTAAATCATCTAGTTCATTTAGGGAAGTAATTCATTAATTAAACTTGTTCATTCATCAAAATAGTTTGTTTATTAAATTAACTCTTAATTGTTTCATGCATGTTTTCAATTAAATATTGAATAAAGTTCACCTTTGTGTCTAGTTGCATGAGAGATGTTGAATAGTTTCATCATATGTAAGAATGTCAGTCAGAATGTCTTCCAATTCTGGAAGTGATACAGATGTGTTTGGTTCTAGAAATCAATTGGAAATTATTCCTCTATCTCTTATCTTTCCAACGCGTTTTAAATCACCTTAATCTGATATTCGAAGCTTGAGATATGATCGATTTATTGAAGACAATGCAGGCTGGAATTTTGTTACGGGAATTTTATGCATAGATGATTTGGATGAGTTTGAGCCAAGGGAGAGTCTTTTCAACTTCAGCCAAGTGACAAGTCATTGAAGGGCTCTTATTTGACCCATTCAAGGCATTCAAAGATGATTTTTATCATCTAAGTTCAAGGGTTGTTCATATTCTTCAAGGGAGCATGCAACGAAGGGTGATTTAATTCACTTGTTAAAACAATTTTCAACAAGGAATAGCAAGAGTCTTCCACCCCTTGGACGAAATTAAGGTCAAATTCAACTTCAAATTGTCTGGATTCATCCCCAAAATTATCTAGAATATTCATCCAACCTTGAAGATATGAAGAGAAAGCATTCAAGTGCATTTTATTGCTAAATTGATGAGAATGTTTTCATCTCTTGAGTCTTTTCATATGCTACTTAGAAACACTATAAATAGGCACCTTTGGGATCATTTGTAGACACACATTTGAATATATAAAACATCTTTGAGAGGTTGTGATGTGATTCAAATCAGCGCTATCTTTCTTCTTGATCATATTAAAACATATAAGTTCACCAATGATGATTCAAAGGGAGTTTTACCTTACTTCATCCTATACCTGCTCATTTATGCACTATATTTTATCATATGTTTGTATTTACCTCTTAGGATATGCTTATCATATGATATCATTCATTGCATGAATTTGCATGAGTTTTATTAGTTGCATGACATTCATTGCATTTAATAAGTATGTTGTTCAATAAAGCATGCATTGCATTTAAGCATGTATTTCATTTAGGGAAGTATTTCATTTATGCATCTAGTTGTTTAATAAACTAATTCATTCATGCATTTAGTTCATTGAATAAATTTAGTTCATTGAATAATGTTATTTCATTAATCAAACTAACTCTTAATTATCCCATGCATATTTACATGTTATGATTGAATAAAGTTTATCTTTATGTTTAGGTGCAATAGGGAAGCTGAACAGTCTCAACAGATGCAAGATTATCAGTCAGAATGTCTTCCAATTCTGGATTCGATACAGACGTGTTTGGGTACAAAAATCAATTGTACATTATTCCTCTATATCTTAGCTTTCCAATGCCTTTTGAATCACCTCAATCCGATATCGGGAGCTTGTGATATGATCGATTTACTGAAGATAGTGCAGGCTGGAATTTTCATTACGGGAATTTCATGCATAGATTATTTGGATGAGTTTGATCCAAGGAAGAGTCCTTTCATCTTCTACCAAGAGACAAGCAATTGAATACTATCTTAATGCTTCTATTCAAAGCAATTCAAGGATGAATTCTTTTTATCTTTTCAAGGCTGTTCATATTCTTGGAGAGACAATGCATTCAATCCTTCATAATTCACCTATTCAAGTCTTACTTATCATTCTTTGAAGGCTATTCACATGTTACCAAGGAACAAGCAATGAAGGCTGCTTTTATTTCATTTAATCATCAAATTAAGTGATAAAATCAGCAAGGAATTTGAAGCGACAAGCTAATTTAGACATGTAGGATGTCCACATTCATCCTATGACTTCATTTATCCTCTTTTCTTCCATTTGCAAGCAAAGCAAGGCAGCCCAAGAGTCACCCTCCTTTTTGGACGAATTTAAGGCTGAACTTATCTGAAATTAAAGCTTAATTCATCCATTTTCAATCTACATGGCCAGCTATCAAAGGATAAGAAGAATGACAAGTCATTTAATTGAATTCAATTGAATTTAGGTGATTATTTTATTTTAATTGTAAAAACTCTTCATATGGTGCCTATCAACACTATAAATAGGCACCTCCATTGCATTTGTACATAGAACTTTTTTGGCATAATAAACTCTTTGAAAGGTTGATTTCAATTTAGTTCTTGGATTAGAACTCTATCGGTTTCTTGTTAGTCTTGAAGCCTTCATCCATTTCATCCTGTTATAGTGTTGGTTTCTAGCTCTACTATAGCTAGTGGGTCACGTTCCACCCTCTATCACTTCGATTTCATCTTTATTATATTGTTGGTTCCTAACTCATATATAGTTAGAGGGTCACAATCCATCCTTTGAATTACTACCATTCTCCACGCCAACCACAAACATCCTTCACCATTTTCGTTACATCCATTCAACCACTATCACCACCACACTTCTTTCATTTACAATCCACTTCAACTTCATTCTATCATTTCCATTACTTTCATACACATATTTATATATACATATTTCCCTTCTTATAATGTTGTTTGTACATTTTCAGTCTTCAATCAAAGCACTGCAAAGTTCTTACTAGAATCATGATTGGGCAACATCGTATATGACTCGGAACACATAATCGAGATCATATCAGGTTGTTTTCATTCTTGTTCTCCTGTAGAACTTTATCGGCTTCAAGATAGTCTTGATGTCTTCATCTATTTCCTTTTGTTATAGCATTGGTTCCCAACTCATCTATAGCTAGTGGGTCACGTTCCATATCCTACCACTTCAACCTTTCCACCTTATTATATTGTTGGTTCTTGACTCATATATAGTTAGAGGGTCACAATCCATTTCCTTGAGGTTCTTCATACTACACACCAACGTCCTACTATCTTCACCAACCTTTTCATCATTTATTTCCTTAACCACAAGCATTACTCTTCCTAGTTGCTAATCTATTTCAACATATCTTTCATCTTTCCACTTCCATATTTTATTTATCCATTTCTATTTTACAAAGTTATTTGCGAATTTCAGATTTCATTCAAAGTAATGTGGAGTTCTTACTAGAATCACGATCGGGCACACTCGTATATGACTTAGAACACATAATTGAGATCATATCATTTGGTATTAGAGCTAGCTGATTCAATAAGCGTATTGTATCATTTTCTCTCTTTCGGGTTAGTAAAAAATAAAAAAATCAAAAGAAAGAAAAAGTTTAAAGAGGGAGGGAGTAATTCTTTTCATCTTTAAAGAAAAAAATATTTACTTCATCTTTATATTTCATTATTCAATTTTGTTACCTTTACTTACCATGTCTTTTCTTGTAGCCAATTTCTTTTCACTATCCTTACTACCAAGCCACAATTGTTTAAGTCGGAGTCCACTAGACCTTGTGAGCCTTGAGGAAGTTCCCAAAAGGACTTGAAATCAAAGCATAAGCGGTAAAAGGAAAGAGTGATCATTATGGGTAAGAGTCATCACGAGTGAAACAAGAGTGGGAGTGACTTTTCTTGGAGTGTTTGGTGAGGTTTTTTTTATTTGTGAGGTTATTTTTTATTACTAATTATCTCTCATCATTCTGGAGACAATTCTCAAGTTACAGGTAACATTGAACCAAACCTACAAATACAAGCCATGGTGCGTAAATTGACCAGATTTTGAGGGAAGAGTTGGAACCTCTCCATGAACGTATGGATTGTATTGTAGAGGAGCGTACTCAAGGATTTCGAGAGCAAGAAGATGACAATCAATGAGGAAATAAAGAAGTGGAAAGACCAGAAGAAGATCGTGCATAACAACAAAGAATGGGAAATCGAGGTATAAGGCCTCAAAGATTTTGTCCATTAATGGATGATAATCTTGTTAATTTCAAGATTTCCATTCAACCATTCCAAGGTAAGACGGATCCCGAGGCTTACATAGCATGAGAAAATAAGGTAGAGCACATCTTCGGGTTCCATGATTATTCTGAACTTAAGAAGGTAAAACTTGCTGCCCTTGAGTTTATGGATTATACACTAATATGGTGGGATCAATTGAAATCAACTAGGGGACGCAATGGAGAACATACTATCACTACATGGGATGAAATGAAAGCAGTAATGTGAAGGCAATTCATTCCAACCCACTACCATCGGAATGTATTCAACCGTCTTCAAAACCTTTCACAAGGTAACCGAAGTGTTGAAGATTATCACAAAGAGATGGAGGTGGCCATGATTCGAGCCAACATCGATGAGGATCGAGAAGCCACAATGGCAAGATCATATCAAAATGTACGCATGAGTAAGGTAAAGCATTCCTCCTTTATTATTTCTTCTTTCCCATGTCCATGACTTGTTGTAAACATGCTTTCCATTGCTGCTTGAAACTCCTTGGCCCTTGCACGTGTAATGGGGCCACTTGGGTACTTCTTCGGGTCCTTGTCTTTAATAGTCATATTAGTCCCTCCCTCTTTAAGGTAATTTGTCCCCAAATCATCACCTGCATCAAAAGAAGATAAATCAACAACATTAAAGGTTGCACTGACGTTAAACTCACCAGGGAGGTCTAGTTGGTAAGTGTTATCATTGATCCTCTTGATTACTTGAAATGTTCTATACCCTCGAGGAATCAATTTAGACTTCCATTTGTATGGAAATCATTGTTTTCTCATGTGCAGCCATACCCAGTCTATCAGTTCAAAGAAAACTCTCTTTTGTCCTTTGTTAACTTTTTACTCCTATCGCTTAGTTCGCTTGTCAATATTCTACCGCACTTGTTAACGAATCTTCTTAACAACTTCAACTTTATTAAGTCCATTTTTCTTCACAATTTCGTCGACAAGTAATGGTAATAAGTTCATCAGAGTTAAGGGGTTGAAACCATACCTGACTTCAAAATGAGTGTGTCTAGTGGTAGTATGGACTGATCGGTTATTTGCGAACTCTATATGTGGTAAGCACTCTTCCCATGTTTTTAAATTCTTCTTAATAATGCTCCTAAGAAACATTGATAGTAATCGGTTCATGACTTCGGTTTGGCCATCTGTTTGAGGGTAACAAGTGGTGGAAAATAAGAGCTTAGTTCCAATATTACTTCATAGTGTTCTTCAAAAGTGGCTTAAGAACTTCACATCCCAATAAAAAACGATAGTTCTTGGCACGTCATGTAGTATAAAGACTTCCTTAAAAAACAAGTTAGCAATATGTGAGGCATCATTAGTCTTATTGCAAGGAATAAAATGAGCCATTTTGGATAATCTATCCACTACTACAAGGAAAAAGACTTTGTTATTCTTTGTGCATGGAAGCCCTATCACAAAATCCATTGAAATGACCATCCAAGGTGCTTCAAGACTTGTCTTTCTTGCAAGTGATGCAATATTCACATAACCTCTCTACATCTCGTTTAATCTTTAGCCAATATAAGTGTTCTTGAAGTATGGCCAAAGTCTTTGCTATTCTGAAATGTCTTATTAAGTCTCCTCCATGAGCTTCTTTGATAAGTAACTCACGTGTGGAACCTTGTGGAATGCAAAGTCTTCTTTCCTTG
The DNA here is from genome assembly GCF_006381635.1 of Hibiscus syriacus. NCBI lineage: Eukaryota > Viridiplantae > Streptophyta > Magnoliopsida > Malvales > Malvaceae > Hibiscus > Hibiscus syriacus. The sequence goes on along the minus strand of NW_024062239.1, from coordinate 161,032 downwards.
AATAGGAATACATCATCCCTATAATAGTTTTCAAATGTTCCTTTCTCACAAGCTTTGTAAATTTCTCCAAAATCAGAATCAGAAACATATAAATCCTTAATGAAAACAAAACCCAACAACTTAGATTCTAAAGTGTTTAGAAGAGCATACATCCGAGACAACACATCGGAAACTATATTCTCCTTACCTTTCTTATATTTAATCACATGGGGGAAAGTTTCAAGAAACTCCACCCATTTGGCATGCCTTTTGTTGAGTTTCTGTTGGCCCTGAATGTGGTTAAATGTATAATGATCGGTGTGAATGATGAACTCTTGAGGCCATAAGTAGTGTTGTCATGTTTCCATTGCACGAATAAGGCATACATCTCATTGTATTTTTTGGATAATTCAACGTATCTCCACTCAATTTCTTGATGAAATAGGCTATAGGACGTCCACCTTAAGATAATACCGCTCTAATTCCCACCCTGATGCATCACATTTAATTTCAAATATTTTGTTAAAATTAGGTAAGGTAAGCCGAGGGGTATATATTAAATACTCTTTAATGTCATTAAAAGACTTCTCTTGTTCTTCCCCTAAAACAAGTTAGTGTTCTTATTAATGACACTAGTTAAAAGGGCGACAATGATGCTGAAATTTAGCAAAAATCTACGGTAAAAGCATGTGAGTTCATGGAAGCTCTTCACTTGTGAAATGCTTGTTGGTTATGGCCACTCTCCAATGGATTTAACCTTCTCTTTGTCAACCTCCAATCCTTTAGAACTCACAAAAAAAACCTAGAAAAACAACCTTATTAGTACAAAATGTAAATTTTTGCAAATTAACAAATAACCTTTCTTTTCTCAAAACAAGCAAAATTGACCTCAAGTGTTGAACATGTTCTTCCATTGATTTGCTATAAATCAGAATGTCATAAAAGTAAACCACACAAAACTTACCCAAGAATGGTCTAAGAACATGGTTCATTAACCTCATAAATATACTTGGTGCATTAGTCAAGCCAAAAGGCATAACCAACCACTCGTAGAGTCTTTGCTTTTTTTAAACGTTGTTTTCCATTTATCACCTTCTCGCTTTCTTATTTGGTGGTAACCACTGTTAAGATCAATCTAAGAAAATATGTTAGAACTACTAAGCTCATCTAACATGTAATCTAAAAGGGGAATAGGGTGATAGTACTTTACCGTAATCTTGTTTATTGCTCGACAGTCCACACATATGTGCCAAGTTTCATCTTTTTTGGCACAAGAAACACCGGTACGAAACATGGACTAAGATTTGCCTCACGTAGCCCTTTGGTATCAATTCAGCCACTTGCCTTTGCAATTCCTTGGTTTTCTCGGGATTGCTTCAATAAGCTGGTCGGTTAGGAATGACGGCATAAAGAATAAAGTCTATTTGGTGTTCAATACCACAGATTTGTGGCAACCCACTTGGTATCTCCTCTAGAAATAATTCATCAAATTCTTGCAATAAAATACAATATAGGAAGGAAAAGTGTGATCAAGTTGGTTAGTAAATAAACTTTCCTTGTATATGAGTACAAGTAATTCCTTTCCTGACAGCAAACACTTATTCAACTCTCTTTCTTTGGTAGAACACTTAGTTTTGGCCCCTCACTTTGCTCACTCTAACTTGCATTTACTCCACGTTTTACTCTATCTCTTTGGCTCTTTTAATACTTTCTCTCAAATAGATTTGGTATTTGTGAATTTGTTTTGTGAAATAGGGTCTAAGGTAATATTTCTTGCTCTATGGGTGAATGTATATCGATTGGTATACCATCATGCATGACTCGTCTATTGAACTGCCATGGTCTTCCGAGTAAAAGATGGCCAGCATGCATGGGAAAAATGTCACATAGGATCTCATCTTTGTATTTTTCGATGTAAAAAGGAATGAGAACTTGCTTGGTGATTTTTAGTTCTCCTCTGTCATTGAGTCATTGCAGCTTGTAAGGATGTGGATGCTTTGGTGTTGTTAGGCCAAGTTTTTCTACTATAAAAATACTATCAACATTGGTACAACTACCGCTATCAATAATGACAAAGAATACCTTTTCATTAACGTGGCAGCGAGAATGAAATATATTCTCACGTTATTCATTCTCATCTTTTGGTTGCACGCTTAGGCTCCTTTTGACAATAAGGGTCTCTCTTTCCGCTGCATATTATATATCATCACCTTCATCTTCTTTTTGGCAGCAATTTCATTTTCCTTCTCTTGTTTTGATTCAACTTGTCCATCATCATGAAGAAGCATGGTGTTGTGATTTGGGCATTGGCTTGCAATATGCCCTCTTTCAAAGAACTTGAAGCATTGTATTTCTCGAGAATAGTTTGGAATGTTAAGAGCCTTGCCTTTACTGGTTTCAGCAATGGCCTTACTTCCTTTGGGTGGTGCACCTCTTTCATTAGGTGGTATTAGAGGACTCCGCTTGAAAGAACTTTGTCCCCATCTTAATGGTGCTCCCCCATAGGATCATATGACACCCTTTCGTTTAAGTTGCTTCTCCACTTTTATAGCTATATGCACCATGTCTTCCATCTCTACGTAATGTTATAACTCAACCATGTTCACAATGTTCAGATTAAGTCCCACAAGGAACCTCACCATGGTAGTTTTTCGGTCCTCATCTATGTTAACACAGATCATAGCCACTTCTATCTCTTTGTAGTAATCCTCAACACTCATATTTCCTTGTGTAAGGCTTTGGAGTCGGTTGAATAGCTCCTAATGGTAATGGGTTTCAATGAAATCTCTTTGCATCATTGCCTTTATTTTATCCCATGTTTAGATAGGATGTTCACCGTTGAGCCTCCTACTAGATTTCAACTAATCCCACCAGATTAGTGCATAATCCGTAAACTCAATGGCAGTGAGTTTTATATTCTTTCATTTAGAATAATTGTGGTACTCAAAGATGAGCTCAATCTTACTTTTCCATATAAGGTAAGCTTTGGGATCTGCTTTACCTTAGAATGGTGGAATAGTGATTTGATATTGTCGAGGTTGTCATCTACACAAGGATAAAACCTTGAGGTCTCACACCTTGATGATTTTCTTCTGGTCCCTCAACTTCTTCTCCCTCGAGATTCCCTTGGTAAGCATCATCTTCATGCCCTTGCTCTAGACCTCCTTGAGTGCGCTCTTCTTCAAGTTGATCTATACGCTCATGAAAGGGCTCCAATTCTTCCCTCAATATTCTTGTCGACTTTCGCACCATGGCTTGCATTTGTAAGTTAGGTGCTCCTCTGTCTCTATGTCCTGAAACATAACAATTGTCTTCTTGTTGTTGAGACATGATTAGTAAACAAAAGAAATATAAATCCTCGCCAAACACTCCAAGGAAAAAGTCACTCCACTCGTGTTTCTCTTGGGATAGCTTTTACCCTTAGTGTACTCTCATGCCTTTTACCACTCTTGCTCACAATCAAGTTCTTTTAAGAACGTCCTCAAGGCTTGCAAATGGCTTGCAAAATTCAGCTGAAAAGGATTTCGTAAAAAAGGAATTGAAAGATATAATAAGATAAATGGCTACAAAAGAAAAGGAAAATGTGAGAATTAGTAAAGATGACAAATTGTGGAAAAAATAAAGATGATGTAAGATGTAATATTTTTTATTTTTTTATAAAGAATAATAGAAAATAATATGCTCCCTCTCTATTTAATTTTTTTGTAATTGTTTTGAATTTTTTGACACTTTTTTAACTAACCTAGGAGAGAAAATTTCACAATCTTACTGAATCAACCTAAGCTTTGATACCAATTGATATAACCCTGGTTGTAATATCTGAATCATATAGATGTGCCCGATCATGATTATAGTAAAAACAATCGTCACAATGCTTTGAACTTTGAAATATCATAAAACAAATATATGAAATGAATATCAATATAATAAAACTGATAAAGAAAGGATTGGTTAGATGAATTAGAGACTTTGAAGGCTAAATATGAAGGATGGAAGTTGTGGTAAATGAAAATAAAAAATGAAGTGATGGTAAGATGTTGAAAGTGGCATGAACATGTATAGTTGCAAGGATGGCAAATTATGACCCACTAGCCATACGAGCTAGGAACCAACAATATAACTTGATAGAGTCGAAATGGATGAGTGTGAAATAAGACCCACTAGCTATATGAGAGTTAGGAACTAACACTATAATAAGATGAAATGGATAGAATACTACAAGCACACTTGAAGCCGATAGAGTTCTCGTAATAACTAAAATGAAAACATTATTTCAATGACTTTTTATAATTGAAAAAGAGGTGTCTTATAAATGATCCTAAGAAGCCTATTTATAGTGTGGATAGGCACCATATGAAAAGTCACACAAAAGTAAGATGAATGCTCATCTAAATTCTCTTAAATATAAATAAATGAGTTGCCTTCTTCCTTGTCCTTTGATGGCTGGCCATGTTCATTAAATGGATGAATTTAGGCTGAATTTTGAATGTATTTAGTCTTATTTTTTTCCAAAAGGAAAAAAGACTCTTGGATTGCCTTGTTTTCTTGCAAATGAACTAAAAGGGAAATTAATGTAGTCTTGGGATGATTGTAGACATCCTACAAGTCCAAATGAGTTTGTCCCTTTATATTCTTTGATGAATTCTTCACTTAAAAGAGTAAATAATTGAAATAAATCCAGCCTTCATTACTTGTCTCCATTGTTGATTTTATGAAATAAAAACATCCTTGAATCACTTGTCTTTTAGCTTAGCACATGAATAGCCTTCAATGAGTGATTATTTCAGCCTTGATTAGGTGAACAATAAGGCTTTAATGCATTGTCTTCTCAAGAATATGAACAACCTTTGTGTGTAGAATCTCAGCCTTGAATTTCCTTGATATCATGAGTAAAGATGGTCATCAATTGCTTGTTTCCAAGTTGAAGTTGAAGGGTATCTCCATCATTCTACACGTCACATGAACCTAGACACACATATAGGTTTTATTCAAACTTTATATAAAAGATGCATGATACAATTAAAAAGTTAGTTTAATTAATGAACTAGTTAAATGAATAAACTATTTTAATTAAAGAACTAACTTTATTGAATTTAAATAAATGCATGAATGAAGTAGTTTAATGAATGATTTAAGATGCATAAATAAATTGTTTCCCTAAATGATCTTAACTATAAATGAAATGTATGTTTTAATGATCAGCACACTTTATAAAATGCAATGGAAATTATAAAATACTTAAATTCTCATACAAATGTATGCATTAGCAATGTAAAGCGTTCCTCCCTTGTTATATCTTCTTTCCCATGTCTATGGCTTGTTGTAAACAAGTTTTTCATTGTTTCTTGAAACTCATTGGCCCTTGTACGTGTGATGGGGCCACTTGGGTACTTCTCCGGGTCTTTGTCTTTGACAGTCATATCATGGGTCGGGTCAGGTATTTTTCACCCTAAACCCAAACCTGACCCGACCCAAACTTAACCTCTAAAACCCTAACCGAACCCAAACTTGATTTTTTTTAAAAACTCAGCCCGACTCGGTCGGGTCAGAACTCGTCAGGTTTGGGGCGCATGCCCATCCCGAATCCCCACGTATAACGACCATGCACGAGGGCACGTGTAGTGGCTTTCGGCGACGTAAAAACTAAAAAAATCCTAATTTTTTTAAACAATTTTAAGGCATTTACCTAGCTCGATTCACAATAGTGATTAGCAGAGAGTTCGATTACGCTTCGTCGAAAACTTGATGTTGCCCGCCCCTCTACTTGCCAAAGACAGAGTGAACGAAACTACCACCGTTGGACTCGAGACAATGCAATGACTCCAATGGTATGGGTGGTGCACTAAACAAAGCAACAGTCGACGGCAAAACGAAGATAAAAAATTCTTTGCTTAAACTTTCTAAAAAGGGAAAATGGAAGAGAGAAAACTTTTGGGGTTTTCTAAAATGGAAAATCTAGTTTTTGGGTTTTTAAACCCAACATAATTGGAAATTGGTAAAATCACACATGAGGCCCCTAAGTTTTGGATACTTTCTGATTTTGGATTCGAAATTAAATAAAAATTGAAATTTAGTCCCCAAATTTCACTAAATTTTCAATTTAATCACCGAAATAAAATTAAGAAAAAATTAACCCCTAAATTGGGGTGTGACAATTTCCTTATTGATATATCTGTTTTTACATATATTATTGGTATTCTTTGGTTATACTGGTAACATGGCTACCCCACTAGCTTATTTTGGTATGTTTTCTACAGTTAGGATCTCTGAGTTGTTATGTTTCTTATCAGTGGCAGAACTCAACATTATATGTTGAGATCATTTTAATTTTTTTGTATATATTAAATAAAATATTTTAATATAATTGTCAATGTAAATTATATATCAAAGTATCGTATTAATAAAAATTTATAAATTTTAAAAATTCATTTATTCACATAAAAATTTTAAAATTTTAAATATATCAATAATAATATTATCTAGAATTGTATCTAAGTTTTATATTTAGAGATGAAAATTTATGAACCCACATAATAAATATAAATTTCTAATAAAACCATAAATATAAAGTGAATTCAAAAATATTTTTAGAGAAACTACCTTTAATTGAAGTGAAATTAAAAGTTAAATACTTGATAACTTGATCGAGATGAACATGTTAAAGAAAATGAACAATCAAACAGTAAAAAAACATATAACTTTTTTGTATCTTAAAATTAGAAATAATAAAGTAAAATGGATCTTAATTTATTTTAAAAAAAGATTAATACAAAAAGTGAATGTTTACTTATTCTAATAAATTATATGTAAGGGGTTTCTAATTTGTTTTCTTTTGAACCATGAAACGCCACCCCTTTATTCAAAAAGAAAAACAAAGCAATCGTCCAAAGTTGTACTAAAAGGAAGACAACTCAACAACATTAAAAATTAAAAACCGTGGAAAACAACAAAAAAAAAAAAACAAAAGGTCGTAGGGTTGGTCTTTCTTCATCTCTGCTCAGAAAAACAATGAGCGCTCTAACATAGAGAAAACAAACTATGAGTAGATCTAAAGAACCAAAACAAGAAAACGGGTGAACGACATTAAGGGGGAACCATCCACCTCAAATCTTCAGCCATTTACACCTCTTGACAACGAGGACCTTCTTCAATCCAAAACCTGTCCAAATCCCCAAGACTATCACCGCTGCCAGACAGTGAGCAGTCATATTACAGATCTAGAGTAAAGTGGAAACGAAAAGATCGGAGATAGTTCACACGGCACTTCGCTTCCTATACCAAAGCCCTTATCTCCAATCTATCCTATTCAGGTGATGTAAGTTTCCCAAGAACCGTTATGGAATTACCTTCGATGGTCACGTCATGGAAACCCAAGTCAGAAGCTAGCTCCACTGCATGCATTGCCGCTATCGTCTCCGCTTCGAAAGGTGAGGTAACTCTGATTGAATTTGTCGAAACGGTTTTTTTTATAGAGTGAAGGATTTTGAAAACCACACTAATTTTTAATTATTCTTTTCAGGATTGATTTTTAATTAAAAAATAAGCGATTTAGAAAATCTCTTTCGTTTCGAAAATTTGAAAATTCTTTTACGATAAAAAAAACAAATATGATTCGACGAGTCACCACCAATCTTTGATTAGGGTGTGATTGGACACCCAAAAACGTTGTCATTTTAAATAAAAATTAATTTTAATTAAAACAAAAAATTAAGGTATGCGTTATCAAAATCTGAGTTCGGGAGTCGGTTACGCGTGGGGAAGGATTAACACCCCTAAAGCGCCCTAAATTGGTACCTAGTCGATTAATTAATGTCTTTACAATGAATTTTACAAGTTCAACTTTAATTTAATTTTTGATCCCTTAAAACAACAAAAGTGCAAATTTTATAACATTCAAAAGCAATGAAATAGGTTAAATTAAAATTATCAAGCCATTAGAAAGATAAAGAATATTCGATTATTTAAAAATATTGAGACCAAATATTTAGGTCATTTTTAACGATATTTTCTCAATAAATTTAAATACCAAACATTTCTTTTTCTTTCACTCTCAAATTTTAAAGTGAAGAATCAATTTTTTTAATGACAATGACGGGATACACTTGTAATTTAAAACCGTTAAGAACAACTTTCCTGTAAGTTAAGAAAAGTCATTCCGACAATTTTAAATTAAAATGGTATTACCCTTAATCAAATTATGTAATAAATGTTTAGTTATGCACACGAGGCTAACATGCAAATATTAATAAATAAATAATTATATACTTAATAAATATAAAAAAAAATATCATGCAACATATAATCTTAATAAAAATTATTTACGTGTATTTTATAATTATAAATTATAGACTATATATATATTAACATATAATGCATAAGTGTAACTTAAATACAAAAATAAAAACATATTATGCCAAACTATAAATTTTTAAAAATATATATATTTAAAATAATGACTAAATTTAAATAAATATTAGATTAAACATGTAAACTAAAAATAAACTAATGACCTAAATCAAAATGTACATAAATATAGGTTTATAACTAATTCACTCCTAAAATTTCAGTGACTAAACTATAATTTTACTAAAAAACTTTATTAAAATGTAACCTAAACTAAACCTAAGCTATTCTCACGCAAATAACATTTACTCACAGCCGCTCAGCTCTCCCCATCTTCTCCTCTCTTCCACGCTCATTTGCAATCTCCCCTGAAGGTGCCATCGCCACCGTTCGGCCACCATATCTTGGTGGCCATTCCTCTTTTGATCACAGCCCTTTATCACTCGTTATCTCTCTCTACTTCCTCTCACACATGACCACCGGCTGGAACACCCAAGATCCCCACTGTAAAGTAGCGTTAATCTCCCCTAATCGTTACCCAAGTTGGTCGAACATGCCTAGACCTAGTCAACAAACCATTTTTTTACTCCAATGGTCTTGACTCCAACGAGAATCACCAACAAAGGTAACCCGAAACCCCCTCTTTCCTTTAATTTATTTTCTTGTTTGTTGTTTAATTTTGGATTTATTTGGTTTAATAATGCTAACCACATATCCTTAATTCGATAGTATAAATTCAAACGATTAGGAGACAAAATGAGATGAACTGCAACTAAGGTAAACACTTATGCTATTTCTCTTATGTTTGTTTTAAAAATAAGAACATGTTGTGAAATAAATAAAAAAGAAAGTAAAGGATAACCTTCTTGATTGATATTTCTTCGCTTGCCAAAAAATAGAAATCTTTCCTTGCTTTGTTTACAAATTCTTTTTTTGTTGTGTTCTGTAAAACACGAATGGGGAAGAATTTTGAGTTCTCCTTTCTTCTAGTTGTTTCGGATAATTGATGATAATCCCTGATTCCTTTCTATTTTCTTTTTGATTCCCCCCCTTTCGTTCTGATTACTGCCCGTTTTTATTCCTTTCATTTCACCAAAAGCCCCTTTTCCTTTTGTTTATTTTTCTTTGTGTTTGGTGAAGTTTTGATGGGTTTAGTTGGTATTAGTTGGAATTGACTTGGTGGTTGCTTGAACTTTCGGTGGATGATTGCAGGTTTCGCGTGAGTTGAAGATGGCATGATTGTCGGCAACAGCTAAACGGGTCAATTCTGGATCCGGGTCACACTTGGACTGCTCTTGGACTCCGGGTTTTAATTTCTTCAAGCATGTTGTAATTGGTCTTTGTAGTTTGGGCTTGTAAACGTTGTAAAATAATAATAATAATAATAATTTTATAATAATAATAATTATAATACAATAATTATTATAATATAATATTTATTTCCTGGACAAAAACGGGTGTCTATAGTTGTCCCTCTTTGTTTATTCTTGTGTTTACAAGAATAGAGCAAAGATAAAAAAGACAATGCATTTTTGTTCAGTTTTATATCCGTGCTTTAAAATTTGATAAATGATCCGCTCCACCTTTTTGCTGGGGAAGTCGAACTCGAGATCGATTTGCTTCACTACTCTTTGGTGAAGTCTTAGAATTGATTTGCTTCACTACTCTTTGGTGAAGGCTTAAAATGGCCCGGAGGACTTCATCTTAGTGTGAAAACATCCTACCTGAAGGTCTTATAGATAGCCTAAAGGACTTATCATCTTGCTCAAAAGGATTACAGATGACCAGAAGGATTTCAGCATCATGCTCGAAAGACTTACTGATGGCCCGAATGACTTATAAATTGTGAAATTTTGAAAATGCATCCTTAGTTTTCAAAAATTTCATCTTCTTAAAACATCATTTTTTTCATTTTCAGATTTATGTGAAAACACCCTACCCGAAGGTTTTATGGATGGCCCGAAGGACTTATCATCTTGCTCTAAAGGCTTACAGATGACCCGAAGGATTTAAGCATCATGCTCGAAAGACTTACTGATGGCCCGAAGGACTTATCATCTTGCTTTAAAGACTTACATATGACCCGAATGATTTAAGCATCATGCTCGAAAGACTTATTGATGGGCCGAAGGACTTATAAATTGTCAAATTTTGAAAATCGCATTCTTAGTTTTCAAAAATTTCATCTTCTTAAAACAGCATTTTTCATTTTCAAATTCATGTAAAAACATCCTACCCGAAGGTCTTATGGATGGCTCGAAGGACTTATCATCTTGCTCTAAAGGCTTACAGATGACCCGAAGGTTTTAAGCATCATGCTCGAAAGAATTATTGATGGCCCGAAGGACTTATAAATTGTGAAATTTTGAAAATCGCATTCTTCATTTTCAAAAATTCCATCTTCTTAAAACATCATTTTTTCATTTTCAAATTCAGTTGAAGACATCCTACCCAAAGGTCTTATGTATAGCCCGAAGGACTTATCATCTTGCTCTAAAGGCTTACAGATGACCCGAAGTATTTAAGCATCATGCTCGAAAGACTTACTGATGGCCCGAAGGACTTATAAATTGTGAAATTTTGAAAATCGCATTCTTCATTTTAAAAATTTCATCTTCTTAAAACATCATTTTTTTTCATTTTCAAATTCATGTGAAAACATCCTACCATTTTTTTCATATTCTGGATGAAAACATCCTGGACTGAAGGTTTTATGGATGACCCGAAGGACTTATCATATTGCTCTAAAGGCTTACAGATGACCCGAAGGATTTAAGCATCATGCTTGAAAGACTTACTGATGGCCCGAAGGACTTATAAATTATGAAATTTTGAAAATTGCATTTTTCGTTTTCAAAAATTCCATATTCTTAAAACATCATTTTTCATTTTCAAACTCATGTGAAAACATCCTACCCGAAAGTTTTAGGATGGCCCGAAGGACTTATCATCTTGCTTTAAAGACTTACAGATGACCCGAATGATTTAAGCATCATGCTCGAAAGACTTATTGATGGGCCGAAGGACTTATAAATTGTCAAATTTTGAAAATCGTATTCTTAGTTTTCAAAAATTTCATCTTCTTAAGACATCATTTTTCATTTTCAAATTCATGTAAAAACATCATACCCGAAGGTCTTATGGATGGCTCGAAGGACTTATCATCTTGCTCTAAAGGCTTACAGATGACCCAAAGGTTTTAAGCATCATGCTCGAAAGACTTACTGATGGCCCGAAGGACTTATAAATTGTGAAATTTTGAAAATCGCATTCTTCATTTTCAAAAATTCCATCTTCTTAAAACATCATTTTTTCATTTTCATTGAAGACATCCTACCCAAAGGTCTTATGTATAGCCCGAAGGACTTATCATCTTGCTTAAAGGCTTACAGATGACCTGAAGTATTTAAGCATCATGCTCGAAAGACTTACTGATGGCCCGAAGGACTTATAAATTGTGAAATTTTGAAAATCGCATTCTTCATTTTCAAAAATTTCTTTTTCTTAAAACATCATTTTTTTCATTTTCAAATTCATGTGAAAACATCCTACCTGAAGGTTTTATCGATGACCCGAAGGACTTATCATATTGCTCTAAAGGCTTACAGATGACCCGAAGGATTTAAGCATCATGCTTCAAAGACTTACTGATGGCCCGAAGGACTTATAAATTATGAAATTTTGAAAATTACATTTTTCGTTTTCAAAAATTCCATCTTCTTAAAACATCATTTTTCATTTTCAAATTCATGTGAAAACATTCTACCCGAACGTTTTACGGATGGCCCGAAGGACTTATCATCTTGCTCTAAAGGCTTACAGATGACCCGAAGGAATTAACCATCATGCTCGAAAGACTTACTGATGGTCCGAAGGACTTATAAATTCTGAAATTTTGAAAATCGCATTCTTCGTTTTCAAAATTTTTATCTTCTTAAAATATCGTTTTTCATTTTCAAATTTATGTGAAAACATCCTACCCGAAAGTTTTAGGATGGCCCGAAGGAGTTATCATCTTGCTCTAAAGACATACAAATGACCCGAAGGATTTAAGCATCATGCTCGAAAGACTTATTGATGTCCCGAAGGACTTATAAATTGTGAAATTTTGAAAATCGAATTCTTAGTTTTCAAAAATTTCATCTTTTAAAACATCATTTTTCATTTTCAAATTCATGTGAAAACATCCTACCCGAAAGTTTTAGGATGGCCCGAAGGACTTATCATCTTGCTCTAAAGACTTACAGATGACCGGAAGGATTTAAGCATCATACTCGAAAGACTTATTGATGGCCCGAAGGACTTATAAATTGTGATTTTTTTAAAATCGCTTTCTTAGTTTTCAAAAATTTCATCTTCTTAAAACATCATTTTTCATTTTCAAATTCATGTGAAAACATCCTACCCGAAAGTTTTAGGATGGCCCGAAGGACTTATCATCTTGCTCTAAAGACTTATAGATGACCTGAAGGATTTAAGCATCATGCTCGAAAGACTTATTGATGGCCCGAAGGACTTATAACTTGTGAAATTTTGAAAATTGCATTCTTAGTTTTAAAAAATTTCATCTTCTTAAAACATCATTTTTCATTATCAAATTCATGTAAAAACATCCTACCCGAAGGTCTTATGGATGGCCCGAAGGACTTATCATCTTACACTAAAGGCTTACAGATGACCCGAAGGTTTTAAGCATCATGCTCGAAAGACTTACTGATGGCCCGAATGACTTATAAATTGTGAAATTTTGAAAATTGCATTCTTCGTTTTCAAAAATTCCATCTTCTTAAAACATCATTTTTTTAATTTTCAAATTCAGTTGAGACATCATACCCAAAGGTCTTATGTATGGCCCGAAGGACTTATCATCTTGCTCTAAAGGCTTACAGATGACCCTAAGGATTTAAGTATCATGCTCGAAAGACTTACTGATGGCCCAAATGACTTATAAATTGTGAAATTTTGAAAATCGCATTCTTCATTTTCAAAAATTTCATCTTCTTAAAACATCATTTTTTTCATTTTCAAATTCATGTGAAAATATCCTAACTGAAGGTTTTATGGATGGCCCGAAGGACTTATCATATTGCTCTAAAGGCTTACAGATGACCCGAATGATTTAAGCATCATGATTGAAAGACTTACTGATGGCCCGAAGGACTTGTAAATTATGAAAATTTGAAAATTGCATTTTTCGTTTTCAAAAATTCCATCTTCTTAAAACATCAATTTTCATTTTCAAATTCATGTGAAAACATCCTATCCGAAGGTTTTACAGATTGCCCGAAGGACTTATCATCTTGCTCTAAAGGCTTACAGATGACCCGAAGGAATTAACCATCATGCTCGAAAGACTTCCTGATGGCCCGAAGGACTTATAAATTGTGAAATTTTGAAAATCGCATTCTTCGTTTTCAAAATTTTCATCGTCTTAAAACATCATTTTTCATTTTCAAATTTATGTGAAAACATCCTACCCGAAAGTTTTAGGATGGCCTGAAGGACTTATCATCTTGCTCTAAAGACTTACAAATGACCCGAAGGTTTTAAGCATCATGCTCGAAAGACTTACTGATGGCCCGAAGGACTTATAAATTGTGAAATTTTGAAAATCGCATTCTTAGTTTTCAAAACTTCCATCTTCTTAAAACATCATTTTTCATTTTCAAACTCATGTGAAAACATCCTACCCGAAAGTTTTAGGATGGCCCGAAGGACTAATCATCTTGCTCTAAAGGCTTACAGATGACCGGAAGGATTTAAGCATCATGCTCGAAAGACTTATTGATGGCCCGAAGGACTTATAAATTGTGAAATTTTGAAAATCGAATTCTATGTTTTCAAAAATTTCATCTTCATAAAACATCATTTTTTTTCATTTTCAAATTCATATGAAAACATCCTACCCGAAGGTCTTATGGATGGCTCGAAGGACTTGTCATCTTGCTCTAAAGGCTTACAGATTACCCGAAGGTTTTAAGCATCATGCTCGAAAGTCTTACTGATGGCCCGAAGGACTTATAAATTGTGAAATTTTGAAAATTGCATTTTTCGTTTTCAAAAATTCCATATTCTTAAAACATCATTTTTCATTTTCAAACTCATGTGAAAACATCCTACCCGAAGTTTAGGATGGCCCGAAGGACTTATCATCTTGCTTTAAAGACTTACAGATGACCCGAATGATTTAAGCATCATGCTCGAAAGACTTATTGATGGGCCGAAGGACTTATAAATTGTCAAATTTTGAAAATCGTATTCTTAGTTTTCAAAAATTTCATCTTCTTAAAACATCATTTTTCATTTTCAAATTCATGTAAAAATATCATACCCGAAGGTCTTATGGATGGCTCGAAGGACTTATCATCTTGCTCTAAAGGCTTACAGATGACCCGAAGGATTTAAGCATCATGCTCGAAAGACTTACTGATGGCCGAAGGACTTATAATTGTGAAATTTTGAAAATCGCATTCTTCATTTTCAAAATTCCATCTTCTTAAAACATCATTTTTCATTTTCATTGAAGACATCCTACCCGAAGGTCTTATGTATAGCCCGAAGGACTTATCATTGCTCTAAAGGCTTACAGATGACCCTAAGGATTTAAATCTTGCTCGAAAGACTTACTGATGGCCCGAAGGACTTATAAATTGTGAAATTTTGAAAATCGCATTCTTCATTTTCAAAATTTCATCTTTTTAAACATCATTTTTTCATTTTCAAATTCATGTGAAAATATCCTACCTGAAGGTTTTATGGATGGCCCGAAGGACTTATCATATTGCTCTGCTTACAGATGACCCGAATGATTTAAGCATCATGCTTGAAAGACTTACTGACCCTTATCATCTTGCTTTAAAGACTTACATAAGAATGATAAGCATCATGCTCGAAAGACTTATTGATGGTCCGAAGGACTTATAAATTGTGAAATTTTGAAAATCGCATTCTTAGTTTTCAAAAATTTCATCTTCTTAAACAGCATTTTTCATTTTCAAATTCATGTAAAAACATCCTACCCGAAGGTTTTATGGATGGCTCGAAGGACTATCATTGCTCTCTTGACCCTAAAGGCTTACAGATGACCCGAAGGTTTTAAGCATCATGCTCGAAAGAATTATTGATGGCCCGAAGGACTTATAAATTGTGAAATTTTGAAAATCGCATTCTTCATTTTCAAAAATTCCATCTTCTTAAAACATCATTTTTTCATTTTCAAATTCAGTTGAAGACATCCTACCCAAAGGTCTTATGTATAGCCCGAAGGACTTATCATCTTGCTCTAAAGGCTTACAGATGACCCGAAGGATTTAAGCATCATGCTCGAAAGACTTACTGATGGCCCGAAGGACTTATAAATTGTGAAATTTTGAAAATCGCATTCTTCATTTTAAAAATTTCATCTTCTTAAAACATCATTTTTTTTCATTTTCAAATTCATGTGAAAACATCCTACCTGAAGGTTTTATGGATGACCCGAAGGACTTATCATATTGCTCTAAAGGCTTACATGACCCGAAGGATTTAAGCATCATGCTTGAAAGACTTACTGATGGCCCGAAGGACTTATAAATTATGAAATTTTGAAAATTGCATTTTTCGTTTTCAAAAATTCCATTCTTAAAACATCATTTTTCATTTTCAAACTCATGTGAAACATCCTACCCGAAAGTTTTAGGATGGCCGAAGGACTTATCATCTTGCTTTAAAGGCTTACAGATGACCCGAATGATTTAAGCATCATGCTCGAAAGACTTATTGATGGGCCGAAGGACTTATAAATTGTCAAATTTTGAAAATCGTATTCTTAGTTTTCAAAAATTTTCTTCTTAAAACATCATTTTTCATTTTCAAATTCATGTAAAACATCATACCCGAAGGTCTTATGGATGGCTCGAAGGACTTATCATCTTGCTCTAAAGGCTTACAGATGACCCAAAGGTTTAAGCATCATGCTCGAAAGACTTACTGATGGCCCGAAGGACTTATAAATTGTGAATTTTGAAAATCGCATTCTTCATTTTCAAAATTCCATCTTCTTAAAACATCATTTTTTCATTTTCATTGAAGACATCCTACCCAAAGGTCTTATGTATAGCCCGAAGGACTTATCATCTTGCTTAAAGGCTTACAGATGACCTGAAGTATTTAAGCATCATGCTCGAAAGACTTACTGATGGCCCGAAGGACTTATAAATTGTGAAATTTTGAAAATCGCATTCTTCATTTTCAAAAATTTCTTTTTCTTAAACATCATTTTTTTCATTTCAAATTCATGTGAAAACATCCTACCTGAAGGTTTTATCGATGACCCGAAGGACTTATCATATTGCTCTAAAGGCTTACAGATGACCCGAAGGATTTAAGCATCATGCTTCAAAGACTTACTGATGGCCCGAAGGACTTATAAAATATGAAATTTTGAAAATTACATTTTTCGTTTTCAAAATTCCATCTTCTTAAAACTCATTTTTCATTTTCAAATTCATGTGAAACATTCTACCCGAACGTTTTACGGATGGCCCGAAGGACTTATCATCTTGCTCTAAAGGCTTACAGATGACCCGAAGAAATTAACCATCATGCTCGAAAGACTTATTGATGTCCCGAAGGACTTATAAATTGTGAAATTTTGAAAATCGAATTCTTAGTTTTCAAAAATTTCATCTTTTAAAACATCATTTTTCATTTTCAAATTCATGTGAAAACATCCTGCCCGAAAGTTTTAGGATGGCCCGAAGGACTTATCATCTTGCTCTAAAGACTTACAGATGACCGGAAGGATTTAAGCATCATACTCGAAAGACTTATTGATGGCCCGAAGGACTTATAAATTGTGATATTTTTAAAATCGCTTTCTTAGTTTTCAAAAATTTCATCTTCTTAAAACATCATTTTCATTTCAAATTCATGTGAAAACTCCTACCCGAAAGTTTTAGGATGGCCCGAAGGACTTATCATCTTGCTCTAAAGACTTATAGATGACCTGAAGGATTTAAGCATCATGCTCGAAAGACTTATTGATGGCCCGAAGGACTTATAACTTGTGAAATTTTGAAAATTGCATTCTTAGTTTTAAAAAATTTCATCTTCTTAAAACATCATTTTTCATTATCAAATTCATGTAAAAACATCCTACCCGAAGGTCTTATGGATGGCCCGAAGGACTTATCATCTTACTCTAAAGGCTTACAGATGACCCGAAGGTTTTAAGTATCATGCTCGAAAGACTTACTGATGGCCCGAATGACTTATAAATTGTGAAATTTTGAAAATCGCATTCTTCGTTTTCAAAAATTCCATCTTCTTAAAACATCATTTTTTTTTCAAATTCATTGAAGACATCCTACCCAAAGGTCTTATGTATGGCCCGAAGGACTTATCATCTTGCTCTAAAGGCTTACAGATGACCCTAAGGATTTAAGTATCTTGCTCGAAAGACTTACTGATGGCCCGAAGGACTTATAAATTGTGAAATTTTGAAAATCGCATTCTTCATTTTCAAAAATTTCATCTTCTTAAAACATCATTTTTTTTCATTTTCAAATTCATGTGAAAATATCCTACCTGAAGGTTTATGGATGGCCGAAGGACTTATCATATTGCTCTAAAGGCTTACAGATGACCCGATGATTTAAGCATCATGCTTGAAGACTTACTGATGGCCCGAAGGACTTATAAATTATGAAATTTTGAAAATTGCATTTTTCGTTTTCAAAAATTCCATCTTCTTAAAACATCAATTTTCATTTTCAAATTCATGTGAAAGCATCCTATCCGAAGGTTTTACAGATTGCCCGAAGGACTTATCATCTTGCTCTAAAGGCTTACAGATGACCCGAAGGAATTAACCATCATGCTCGAAAGACTTCCTGATAGCCCGAAGGACTTATAAATTGTGAAATTTTGAAAATCGCATTCTTCGTTTTCAAAATTTTCATCGTCTTTAAACATCATTTTTCATTTTCAAATTTATGTGAAAACATCCTACCCGAAAGTTTTAGGATGGCCTGAAGGACTTGTCATCGTGCTCTAAAGACTTACAAATGACCCGAAGGTTTTAAGCATCATGCTCGAAAGACTTACTGATGGCCCGAAGGACTCATAAATTGTGAAATTTTGAAAATCGCATTCTTCGTTTTCAAAAATTCCATCATCGTAAAACATAATTTTTTCATTTTCAAATTCATGTGAAAACATCCTACCCGAAGGTTTTATGGATGGCCCGAAGGACTTATCATCTTGCTCTAAAGGCTTACAGATGACCGGAAGGATTTAAGCATCATGCTCGAAAGATATTGATGGCCCGAAGGACTTATAAATTGTGAAATTTTGAAAATCGAATTCTATGTTTCAAAAATTTCATCTTCTTAAAACATCATTTTTCATTTTCAAATTCATGTGAAAACATCCTACCCGAAGTCTTATGGATGCCCGAAGGACTTATCATCTTGCTCTAAAGGCTTACAGATTACCTGAAGGTTTTAAGCATCATGCTCGAAAGTCTTACTGATGGCCCGAAGGACTTATAAATTGTGAAATTTTGAAAATCGCATTCTTCATTTTCAAAAATTCCATCTTCTTAAAACATCATTTTTTTATTTCCAAATTCATGTGAAAACATCCTACCCGAAAGTCTTATGGATGGCCCGAAGGACTTATCATTTGCTCTAAAGGCTTACAGATGACCCTAACGATTTCATCATCATGCTCGAAAGACTTATTGATGGCCCGAAGGACTTATAAATTGTGAAATTTTGAAAATCGCATTCTTAGTTTTCAAAAAATCCATCTTCTTAAAACATCATTTTTCATTTTCAAACTCATGTGAAAACATCCTACCCGAAAGTTTTAGGATGGCCCGAAGGACTTATCATCTTGCTTTAAAGACTTACAGATGACCCGAATGATTTAAGCATCATGCTCGAAAGACTTATTGATGGGCCGAAGGACTTATAAATTGTCAAATTTTGAAAATCGCATTCTTAGTTTTCAAAAATTTCATCTTCTTAAAACAACATTTTTCATTTTCAAATTCATGTAAACACATCCTACCCGAAGGTCTTATGGATGGCTCGAAGGACTTATCATCTTGCTCTAAAGGCTTACAGATGACCCGAAGGTTTTAAGCATCATGCTCGAAAGAATTACTGATGGCCCGAAGGACTTATAACTTGTGAAATTTTGAAAATTGCATTCTTAGTTTTAAAAAATTTCATCTTCTTAAAACATCATTTTTCATTATCAAATTCATGTAAAAACATCCTACCCGAAGGTCTTATGGATGGCCCGAAGGACTTATCATCTTACTCTAAAGGCTTACAGATGACCCGAAGGTTTTAAGCATCATGCTCGAAAGACTTACTGATGGCCCGAATGACTTATAAATTGTGAAATTTTGAAAATCGCATTCTTCGTTTTCAAAATTCCATCTTCTTAAAACATCATTTTTTTCATTTTCAAATTCATTGAAGACATCCTACCCAAAGGTTATGTATGGCCCGAAGGACTATCATCTTGCTCTAAAGGCTTACAGATGACCCTAAGGATTTAAGTATCTTGCTCGAAAGACTTACTGATGGCCCGAAGGACTTATAATTGTGAAATTTTGAAAATCGCATTCATTTTCAAAAATTTCATCTTCTTAAAACATCATTTTTTTTCATTTTCAAATTCATGTGAAAATATCCTACCTGAAGGTTTTATGGATGGCCCGAAGGACTTATCATATTGCTCTAAAGGCTTACAGATGACCCGAATGATTTAAGCATCATGCTTGAAAGACTTACTGATGGCCCGAAGGACTTATAAATTATGAAATTTTGAAAATTGCATTTTTCGTTTTTAAAAATTCCATCTTCTTAAAACATCAATTTTCATTTTCAAATTCATGTGAAAACATCCTATCCGAAGGTTTTACAGATTGCCCGAAGGACTTATCATCTTGCTCTAAAGGCTTACAGATGACCCGAAGGAATTAACCATCATGCTCGAAAGACTTCCTGATGGCCCGAAGGACTTATAAATTGTGAAATTTTGAAAATCGCATTCTTCGTTTTCAAAATTTTCATCGTCTTTAAACATCATTTTTCATTTTCAAATTTATGTGAAAACATCCTACCCGAAAGTTTTAGGATGGCCTGAAGGACTTGTCATCTTTCTCTAAAGACTTACAAATGACCCGAAGGTTTTAAGCATCATGCTCGAAAGACTTACTGATGGCCCGAAGGACTTATAAATTGTGAAATTTTGAAAATCGCATTCTTCGTTTTCAAAAATTCCATCATCGTAAAACATAATTTTTTCATTTTCAAATTCATGTGAAAACATCCTACCCGAAGGTTTTATGGATGGCCCGAAGGACTTATCATCTTGCTCTAAAGGCTTACAGATGACCGGAAGGATTTAAGCATCATGCTCGAAAGACTTATTGATGGCCCGAAGGACTTATAAATTGTGAAATTTTGAAAATCGAATTCTATGTTTTCAAAAATTTCATCTTCTTAAAACATCATTTTTCATTTTCAAATTCATGTGAAAACATCCTACCCGAAGGTCTTATGGATGGCCCGAAGGACTTATCATCTTGCTCTAAAGGCTTACAGATTACCCGAAGGTTTTAAGCATCATGCTCGAAAGTCTTACTGATGGCCCGAAGGACTTATAAATTGTGAAATTTTGAAAATCGCATTCTTCATTTTCAAAAATTCCATCTTCTTAAAACATCATTTTTTTATTTCCAAATTCATGTGAAAACATCCTACCCGAAAGTCTTATGGATGGCCCGAAGGACTTATCATTTTCCTCTAAAGGCTTACAGATGACCCGAACGATTTCATCATCATGCTCGAAAGACTTATTGATGGCCCGAAGGACTTATAAATTGTGAAATTTTGAAAATCGCATTCTTAGTTTTCAAAAAATCCATCTTCTTAAAACATCATTTTTCATTTTCAAACTCATGTGAAAACATCCTACCCGAAAGTTTTAGGATGGCCCGAAGGACTTATCATCTTGCTTTAAGACTTACAGATGACCCGAATGATTTAAGCATCATGCTCGAAAGACTTATTGATGGCCGAAGGACTTATAATTGTCAAATTTTGAAAATCGTTCTTAGTTTTCAAAATTTCATCTTCTTAAAACAACATTTTTCATTTTCAAATTCATGTAAAAAAACTCCTACCCGAAGGTCTTATGGATGGCTCGAAGGACTTATCATCTTGCTCTAAAGGCTTACAGATGACCGAAGGTTAAGCATCATGCTCGAAAGAATTACTGATGGCCCGAAGGACTTATAAATTGTGAAATTTTGAAAATCGCATTCTTCATTTTCAAAAATTCCATCTTCTTAAAACATCATTTTTTCATTTTCAAATTCAGTTGAAGACATCCTACCCAAAGGTCTAATGCATATCCCGAAGGACTTATCATCTTGCTCTAAAGGCTTACAGATGACCCGAAGTATTTAAGCATCATGGTCGAAAGACTTACTGATGGCCCGAAGGACTTATAAATTGTGAAATTTTGAAAATCGCATTCTTCATTTTCAAAAATTTCATCTTCTTAAAACATCATTTTTTTCATTTTCAAATTCATGTGAAAACATCCTACCTGAAGGTTTTATGGATGACCCGAAGGACTTATCATATTGCTCTAAAGGCTTACAGATGACCCGAAGGATTTAAGCATCATGCTTGAAAGACTTACTGATGGCCTGAAGGACTTATAAATTATAAAATTTTGAAAATTGCATTTTTCGTTTTCAAAAATTCCATCTTCTTAAAACGTCATTTTTCATTTTCAAATTCATGTGAAAACATTCTACCCGAATGTTTTACGGATGGCCCCAAGGACTTATCATCTTGCTCTAAAGGCTTACAGATGACCCGAAGGAATTAACCATCATGCTCGAAAGACTTACTGATGGTCCGAAGGACTTATAAATTGTGAAATTTTTAAAATGCATCCTTAGTTTTCAAAAATTTCATCTTCTTAAAACATCATTTTTTTCATTTTCAGATTTATGTGAAAACACCCTACCTGAAGGTTTTATGGATGGCCCGAAGGACTTATCATCTTGCTCTAAAGGTTTACAGATGACCCGAAGGATTTAAGCATCATGCTCGAAAGACTTACTGATGGCCCGAAGGACTTATCAATTGTGAAATTTTGAAAATCTCATTCTTAGTTTTCAAAACTTTCATCTTTTTAAAACATCATTTTTTATTTCCAAATTCATGTGAAAACATCCTACCCGAAAGTCTTATGGATGGCCTGAAGGACTTATCATCTTGCTCTAAAGGCTTACAGATGACCCGAAGGATTTCATCATCATGCTCGAAAGACTTATTGATGGCCCGAAGGACTTATAAATTGTGAAATTTTGAAAATCGCATTCTTAGTTTTCAAAAAATCCATCTTCTTAAAACATCATTTTTCATTTTCAAACTCATGTGAAAACATCTTACCCGAAAGTTTTAGGATGGCTTGAAGGACTTATCATCTTGCTCTAAAGACTTACAAATGACCCGAATGATTTAAGCATCATGCTCGAAAGACTTATTGATGGGCCGAAGGACTTATAAATTGTCAAATTTTGAAAATCACATTCTTAGTTTTCAAAAATTTCATCTTCTTAAAACAGCATTTTTCATTTTCAAACTCATGTAAAAACATCCTACCCGAAGGTCTTATGGATGGCTCGAAGGACTTATCATCTTGCTCTAAAGGCTTACAGATGACCCAAAGGTTTTAAGCATCATGCTCGAAAGAATTACTGATGGCCCGAAGGACTTATAAATTGTGAAATTTTGAAAATCGCATTCTTCATTTTCAAAAATTTCATCTTCTTAAAACATCTTTTTTTTTCATTTTCAAATTCATGTGAAAACATCCTACCTGAAGGTTTTATGGATGACCCGAAGGACTTATCATATTGCTCTAAAGGCTTACAGATGACCCGAAGGATTTAAGCATCATGCTTGAAAGACTTACTGATGGCCCGAAGGACTTATAAATTATGAAATTTTGAAAATTGCATTTTTCGTTTTCAAAAATTCCATATTCTTAAAACATCATTTTTCATTTTCAAACTCATGTGAAAACATCCTACCCGAAAGTTTTAGGATGGCCCGAAGGACTTATCATCTTGCTTTAAAGACTTACAGATGACCCGAATGATTTAAGCATCATGCTCGAAAGACTTATTGATGGGCCGAAGGACTTATAAATTGTCAATTTTGAAAATCGTATTCTTATTTTCAAAATTTCATCTTCTTAAACATCATTTTTCATTTTCAAATTCATGTAAAAACATCATACCTGAAGGTCTTATGGATGGCTCAAAGGACTTATCATCTTGCTCTAAAGGCTTACAGATGACCCAAAGGTTTTAAGCATCATGCTCGAAAGACTTACAGATGGCCCGAAGGACTTATAAATTGTGAAATTTTGAAATCGCATTCTTCATTTTCAAAAATTCCATCTTCTTAAAACATCATTTTTTTTTTCATTGAAGACATCCTACCCAAAGGTCTATGTATAGCCCGAAGGACTTATCATCTTGCTAAAGGCTTACATATGACCTGAAGTATTTAAGCATCATTCCGAAAGACTTACTGATGGCCCGAAGGACTTATAATTGTGAAATTTTGAAAATCGCATTCTTCATTTTCAAAATTTCTTTTTCTTAAAACATCATTTTTTCATTTTCAAATTCATGTGAAAACATCCTACCTGAAGGTTTTATCGATGACCCGAAGGACTTATCATATTGCTCTAAAGGCTTACAGATGACCCGAAGGTTTTAAGAAATCCTACCTGATTTAAGCATCATGCTTGAAAGACTTACTGATGGCCCGAAGGACTTATAAATTATGAAATTTTGAAAATTGCATTTTTCGTTTTCAAAAATTCCAGCTTCTTAAAACATCAATTTTCATTTTCAAATTCATGTGAAAACATCCTATCCGAAGGTTTTACAGATTTCCCGAAGGACTTATCATCTTGCTCTAAAGGCTTACAGATGACCCGAAGGAATTAACCATCATGCTCGAAAGACTTCCTGATGGCCCGAAGGACTTATAAATTGTGAAATTTTGAAAATCGCATTCTTCGTTTTCAAAATTTTTCATCGTTAAAACATCATTTTTCATTTTCAAATTATGTGAAAACATCCTACCCGAAAGTTTTAGGATGGCCTGAAGGACTTATCATGCTCTAAAGACTTACAATGACCCAAAGGTTTTAAGCATCATGCTCGAAAGACTTACTGATGGCCCGAGGATTATAAATTGTGAAATTTTGAAAATCGCATTCTTCGTTTTCAAAAATTCCATCATCGTAAAACATCATTTTTTCATTTTCAAATTCATGTGAAAACATCCTACCCAAAGGTTTTATGGATGGCCCGAAGGACTTATCATCTTGCTCTAAAGGCTTATAGATGACCTGAAGGATTTCATCATCATGCTCGAAAGACTTATTGATGACCCGAAGGACTTATAAATTGTGAAATTTTGAAAATCGCATTCTTAGTTTTCAAAAAATCCATCTTCTTAAAACATCATTTTTCATTTCACTCATGTGAAAACTACCCGAAAGTTTTAGGATGGCCTGAAGGACTTATCATCTTGCTTTAAAGACTTACATATGACCCGAATGATTTAAGCATCATGCTCGAAAGACTTATTGATGGGCCGAAGGACTTATAAATTGTCAAATTTTGAAAATCACATTCTTAGTTTTCAAAAATTTCATCTTCTTAAAACAACATTTTTCATTTTCAAACTCATGTAAAAACATCCTACCCGAAGGTCTTATGGATGGCTCGAAGGACTTATCATCTTGCTCTAAAGGCTTACAGATGACCCGAAGGTTTTAAGCATCATGCTCTAAAGAATTACTGATGGCCCGAAGGACTTATAAATTGTGAAATTTTGAAAGTCGCATTCTTCATTTTCAAAAATTCCATCTTCTTAAAACATCATTTTTTCATTTTCAAATTCAGTTGAAGACATCCTACCCAAGGTCTTATGTATAGCCCGAAGGACTTATCATCTTGCTCTAAGGCTTACAGATGACCCGAAGTATTTAAGCATCATGCTCGAAAGACTTACTGATGGCCCGAAGGACTTATAAATTGTGAAATTTTGAAAATCGCATTCTTCATTTTCAAAAATTTCATCTTCTTAAAACATCTTTTTTTTTTCATTTTCAAATTCATGTGAAAACATCCTACCTGAAGGTTTTATGGATGACCCGAAGGACTTATCATATTGCTCTAAAGGCTTACAGATGACCCGAAGGATTTAAGCATCATGCTTGAAAGACTTACTGATGGCCCGAAGGACTTATAAATTATGAAATTTTGAAAATTGCATTTTTCGTTTTCAAAAATTCCATATTCTTAAAACATCATTTTTCATTTTCAAACTCATGTGAAAACATCCTACCCGAAAGTTTTAGGATGGCCCGAAGGACTTTTCATCTTGCTTTAAAGACTTACAGATGACCCGAATGATTTAAGCATCATGCTCGAAAGACTTATTGATGGGCCAAAGGACTTATAAATTGTCAAATTTTGAAAATCGTATTCTTAGTTTTCAAAAATTTCATCTTCTTAAAACATCATTTTTCATTTTCAAATTAATGTAAAAACATCATACCCGAAGGTCTTATGGATGGCTCGAAGGACTTATCATCTTGCTCTAAAGGCTTACAGAAGACCCAAAGGTTTTAAGCATCATGCTCGAAAGACTTACTGATGGCCCGAAGGACTTATAAATTGAGAAATTTTGAAAATCGCATTCTTCATTTTCAAAAATTCCATCTTCTTAAAACATCATTTTTTCATTTTCATTGAAGACATCCTACCCAAAGGTCTTATGTATAGCCCGAAGGACTTATCATCTTGCTCTAAAGGCTTAAATATGACCTGAAGTATTTAAGCATCATGCTCGAAAGACTTACTGATGGCCCGAAGGACTTATAAATTGTGAAATTTTGAAAATCGCATTCTTCATTTTCAAAAATTTCTTTTTCTTAAAACATCATTTTTTTCATTTTCAAATTCATGTGAAAACATCCTACCTGAAGGTTTTATCGATGACCCGAAGGACTTATCATATTGCTCTAAAGGCTTATAGATGACCCGAAGGTTTTAAGAAATCCTACCTGATTTAAGCATCATGCTTGAAAGACTTACTGATGGCCCGAAGGACTTATAAATTATGAAATTTTGAAAATTGCATTTTTCGTTTTCAAAAATTCCATCTTCTTAAAACATCAATTTTCATTTTCAAATTCATGTGAAAACATCCTATCCGAAGGTTTTACAGATGCCCGAAGGACTTCATCTTGCTCTAAAGGCTTACAGATGACCCGAAGGAATTAACCATCATGCTCGAAAGACTTCCTGATGGCCCGAAGGACTTATAAATTGTGAAATTTTGAAAATCGCATTCTTCGTTTTCAAAATTTTCATCGTCTTAAAACATCATTTTTCATTTTCAAATTTATGTGAAAACATCCTACCCGAAAGTTTTAGGATGGCCTGAAGGACTTATCATCTTGCTCTAAAGACTTACAAATGACCCGAAGGTTTTAAGCATCATGCTCGAAAGACTTACTGATGGCCCGAAGGACTTATAAATTGTGAAATTTTGAAAATCGCATTCTTCGTTTTCAAAAATTCCATCATCGTAAAACATCATTTTTCATTTTCAAATTCATGTGAAAAACCTACCCGAAGGTTTTATGGATGGCCCGAAGGACTTATCATCTTGCTAAAGGCTTACAAATGACCGAAGGATTTAAGCATCATGCTCGAAAGACTTATTGATGGCCCGAAGGACTTATAATTGTGAAATTTTGAAAATCGAATTCTAGTTTTCAAAAATTTCATCTTCTTAAACATCATTTTTCATTTTCAAATTCATGTGAAAACATCCTACCCGAAGGTCTTATGGATGGCCCGAAGGACTTGTCATCTTGCTCTAAAGGCTTACAGATTACCCGAAGGTTTTAAGCATCTTGCTCGAAAGTTTTACTGATGGCCCGAAGGACTTATAAATTGTGAAATTTTGAAAATCGCATTCTTCGTTTTCAAAAATTCCATCATCGTAAAACATCATTTTTTCATTTTCAAATTCATGTGAAAACATCCTACCCGAAGGTTTAGGATGGCCGAAGGACTTATCATCTTGCTCTAAAGGCTTACAGATGACCGAAGGATTTAAGCATCATGCTCGAAAGACTTATTGATGGCCCGAAGACTTATAAATGAAATTTTGAAAATCGCATTTCATTTTCAAAAATTCCATCTTCTTAAAACATCATTTTTTTATTTCCAAATTCATGTGAAAACATCCTACCCGAAGTCTTATGGATGGCCCGAAGGACTTATCATCTTGCTCTAAAGGCTTACAGATGACCCGAACGATTTCATCATCATGCTCGAAAGACTTATTAATGGCCCGAAGGACTTATAAATTGTGAAATTTTGAAAATCGCATTCTTAGTTTTCAAAAATCCATCTTCTTAAAACATCATTTTCATTTTCAAACTCATGTGAAAACATCCTACCCGAAAGTTTTAGGATGGCCCAAAGGACTTATCATCTTGCTTTAAAGACTTACATATGACCCGAATGATTTAAGCATCATGCTCGAAAGACTTATTGATGGGCCGAAGGACTTATAAATTGTCAATTTTGAAAATCGCATTCTTAGTTTTAAAAAATTTCATCTTCTTAAAAACATTTTCATTTCAAATTCATGTAAAAACATCCTACCCGAAGGTCTTATGATGGCGAAGGACTTATCATCTTGCTCTAAAGGCTTACAGATGACCCGAAGGTTTTAAGCATCATGCTCGAAAGAATTACTGATGGCTCGAAGGACTTATAAATTGTGAAATTTTGAAAATCGCATTCTTCATTTTCAAAATTCCATCTTCTTAAACATCATTTTTCATTTTCAAATTCAGTGACATCCTACCCAAAGGTCTTATGTAGCCCGAAGGACTTATCATCTTGCTCTAAAGGCTTACAGATGACCCGAAGTATTTAAGCATCATGCTCGAAAGACTTACTGATGGCCCGAAGGACTTATAAATTGTGAAATTTTGAAAATCACATTCTTCATTTTCAAAAATTTCATCTTCTTAAAACATCATTTTTTTTCTTTTTCAAATTCATGTGAAAACATCCTACCTGAAGGTTTTATGGATGACCCGAAGGACTTATCATATTGCTCTAAAGGCTTACAGATGACCCGAAGGATTTAAGCATCATGCTTGAAAGACTTACTGATGGCCCGAAGGACTTATAAACTATGAAATTTTAAAAATTGCATTTTTCGTTTTCAAAAATTCCATCTTCTTAAAACATCATTTTTCATTTTCAAATTCATGTGAAAACATTCTACCCGAAGGTTTTACGGATGGCCCGAAGGACTTATCATCTTGCTCTAAAGGCTTACAGATGACCCGAAGGAATTAACCATCATTCTCGAAAGACTTACTGATGGTCCGAAGGACTTATAAATTGTGAAATTTTGAAAATCGCATTCTTCGTTTTCAAAATTTTTATCTTCTTAAAATATCATTTTTCATTTTCAAATTTATGTGAAAACAAGTTATCATCTTGCTCTAAAGACTTACAAATGACCCGAAGGATTTAAGCATCATGCTCGAAAGACTTATTGATGTCCCGAAGGACTTATAAATTGTGAAATTTTGAAAATCGCATTCTTAGTTTTCAAAAATTTCATCTTTTAAAACGTCATTTTTCATTTTCAAATTCATGTGAAAACATCCTACCCGAAAGTTTTAGGATAGCCCGAAGGACTTATCATCCTGCTCTAAAGACTTACAGATGACCGGAAGGATTTAAGCGTCATGCTCGAAAGACTTATTGATGGCCCGAAGGACTTATAAATTGTGAAATTTTGAAAATCGCTTTCTTAGTTTTCAAAAATTTCATCTTCTTAAAACATCATTTTTCATTTTCAAATTCATGTGAAAACATCCTACCAGAAAGTTTTAGGATGGCCCGAAGGACTTATCATCTTTCTCTAAAGACTTATATATTACCTGAAGGATTTAAGCATCATGCTCGAAAGACTTATTGCCCGAAGGACTTATAAATTGTGAAATTTGAAAAGCATTCTTAGTTTTAAAAAAACATCTTCTTAAAACATCATTTTTCATTATCAAATTCATGTAAAACATCCTACCCGAAGGTCTTATGGATGGCTCGAAGGACTTATCATCTTACTCTAAAGGCTTACAGATGACCCGAAGGTTTTAAGCATCATGCTCGAAAGACTTACTGATGGACCGAATGACTTATAAATTGTGAACTTTTGAAAATCGCATTCTTCATTTTCAAAAATTCCATCTTCTTAAAACATCATTTTTTTTCATTTTCAAATTCAGTGAAGACATCCTACCCAAAGGTCTTATGTATGGCCCGAAGGACTTATCATCTTGCTCTAAACGGCTTACAGATGACCCGAAGGATTTAAGTATCATGCTCGAAAGACTTACTGATGGCCCGAAGGACTTATAAATTGTGAAATTTTGAAAATCGCATTCTTCATTTTCAAAAATTTCATCTTCTTAAAACATCATTTTTTTCATTTTCAAATTCATGTGAAAATATCCTACCTGAATGTTTTATGGATGGCCCGAAGGACTTATTGCTCTAAAGGCTTACAGATGACCCGAATGATTTAAGCATCATCCTTGAAAGACTTACTGATGGCCGAAGGACTTATAAATTATGAAATTTTGAAAATTGCATTTTTCGTTTTCAAAAATTCCATCTTCTTAAAACATCATTTTCATTTTCAAATTCATGTGAAACATCCTACCCGAAGTTTTATTGCCCGAAGGACTTATCATCTTGCTCTAAAGGCTTACAGATGACCCGAATGAATTATCATGCTCGAAAGACTTCCTGATGGCCCGAAGGACTTATAAATTGTGAAATTTTGAAAATCGCATTCTTCGTTTTCAAAATTTTTCTTAAAACATCATTTTTCATTTTCAAATTTATGTGAAAACATCCTACCGAAGTTTTAGGATGGCCTGAAGGACTTATCATCTTGCTCTAAAGACTTAAATGACCTGAAGGTTTTAAGCATCATGCTCGAAAGACTTACTGATGGCCCGAAGGACTTATAAATCGTGAAATTTTGAAAATCGCATTCTTCGTTTTCAAAAATTCCATCTTCTTAAAACATCATTTTTTCATTTTCAAATTCATGTGAAAACATCCTACCCGAAGGTTTTATGGATGGCCCGAAGGACTTATCATCTTGCTCTAAAGGCTTACAGATGACCCGAAGGATTTAAGCATCATGCTCGAAAGACTTATTGATGGCCCGAAGGACTTATAAATTGTGAAATTTTGAAAATCGAATTCTATGTTTTCAAAAATTTCATCTTCTTAAAACATCATTTTCATTTTCAAATTCATGTGAAAACATCCTACCCGAAGGTCTTATGGATGGCCCGAACGACTTATCATCTTGCTCTAAAGGCTTACAGATACCCAAAGGTTTTAAGCATCATGCTCGAAAGTCTTATGATGGCCCGAAGGACTTATAAATTGTGAAATTTTGAAAATCGCTTTCTTCATTTTTAAAACTCCATCTTCTTAAAACATCATTTTTTTATTACCAAATTCATGTGAAAACATCCTACCCGAAGGTCTTATGGATGGCCCAAAGGACTTATCATCTTGCTCTAAAGGCTTACAGATTACCCGAAGGATTTCATCATCATGCTCGAAAGACTTATTGATGGCCCAAAGGACTTATAAATTGTGAAATTTTGAAAATCGCATTCTTATTTTCAAAAAATCCATCTTCTTAAAACATCATTTTCATTTTCAAATCATGTGAAAACATCCTACCCGAAAGTTTTAGGATGGCCCGAAGGACTTATCATCTTGCTTAAAGACTTACAGATGACCCGAATGGTTTAAGCATAATGCTCGAAAGACTTATTGATGGGCCGAAGGACTTATAAATTGTCAAATTTTGAAAATCGCATTCTTAGTTTTCAAAAATTTCATCTTCTTAAAACAACATTTTTCAATTTCAAATTCATGTAAAAACAGACTACCCGAAGTTATGGATGGCTCGAAGGACTTATCATCTTGCTCTAAAGGATTACAGATGACCCGAAGGTTTTAAGCATCATGCTCGAAAGACTTACTGATGGCCCAAAGGACTTATAAATTGTGAAATTTTGAAAATCACATTCTTTGCTGAAGGTTCCATCTTCTTAAAGCATCATTTTTTCATTTTCAAATTCAGTTGAAGACATCCTACCCAAAGGTCTTATGTATAGCCCGAAGGACTTATCATCTTGCTCTAAAGGCGTACAGATGACCCGAAGTATTTAAGCATCATGCTCGAAAGACTTACTGATGGCCCGAAGGACTTATAAATTGTGAAATTTTGAAAATCGCATTCTTCATTTTCGAAAATTTCATCTTCTTAAAACATCATTTTTTTCATTTTCAAATTCATGTGAAAACATCCTACCTGAAGGTTTTATGGATGACCCGAATGACTTATCATATTGCTCTAAAGGCTTACAGATGACCCGAAGGATTTAAGCATCATGCTTGAAAGACTTACTGATGGCCCGAAGGACTTATAAATTATGAAATTTGAAAATGCATTTTCTTTTTCAAAAATTCCATCTTCTTAAAACATCATTTTTCATTTTCAAATTCATGTGAAAACATTCTACCCGAAGGTTTTACGGATGGCCCGAAGGACTTATCATCTTGCTCTAAAGGCTTACAGATGACCCGAAGGAATTAACCATCATACTCGAAAGACTTACTGATGGACTGAAAGACTTATAAATTGTAAAATTTTGAAAATCGCATTCTTCGTTTTCAAAATTTTCATCTTCTTAAAATATCATTCTTCATTTTCAAATTTATGTGAAAACATCCTACCCGAAAGTTTTAGGATGGCCCGAAGGACTTATCATCTTGCTCTAAAGACTTACAAATGACCCGAAAGATTTAAGCATCATGCTCGAAAGACTTATTGATGGCCCGAAGGACTTATAAATTGTGAAATTTTGAAAATCGCATTCTTAGTTTTCAAAAAACCCATCTTCTTAAAACATCATTTTTCATTTTCAAACTCATGTGAAAACATCCTACCCGAAAGTTTTAGGATGGCCCGAAGGACTTATCATCTTGCTTAAAGACTTACAGATGACCCGAATGATTTAAGCATCATGCTCGAAAGACTTATTGATGGGCCGAAGGACTTATAAATTGTCAAATTTTGAAAATCGCATTCTTAGTTTTCAAAAATTTCATCTTCTTAAAACAACATTTTTCATTTTCAAATTCATGTAAAAACATCCTACCGAAGGTTATGGATGGCTCGAAGGACTTATCATCTTGCTCTAAAGGCTTACAGATGACCTGAAGGTTTTAAGCATCATGCTCGAAAGACTTACTGATGGACCGAAGGACTTATAAATTGTGAAATTTTGAAAATCACATTCTTTTCTTTCAAAAATTCCATCTTCTTAAAACATCATTTTTTCATTTTCAAATTCAGTTGAATACATCCTACCCAAAGGTCTTATGTATAGCCCGAAGGACTTATCATCTTGCTCTAAAGGCTTACAGATGACCCGAAGTATTTAAGCATCATGCTCGAAAGACTTACTGATGGCCCGAAGGACTTATAAATTGTGAAATTTTGAAAATCGTATTCTTCATTTTCAAAAATTTCATCTTCTTAAAACATCATTTTTTTCATTTTCAAATTCATGTGAAAACATCCTACCTGAAGGTTTTATAGATGACCCGAAGGACTTATCATATTGCTCTAAAGGCTTACAGATAACCCGAAGGATTTAAGCATCATGCTTGAAAGACTTACTGATGGCCCGAAGGACTTATAAATTATGAAATTTTGAAAATTGCATTTTTCGTTTTCAAAAATTCCATCTTCTTAAAACATCATTTTTCATTTTCAAATTCATGTGAAAACATTCTACCCGAAGGTTTTACGGATGGCACGAAGGACTTATCATCTTGCTCTAAAGGCTTACAGATGACCCAAAGGAATTAACATCATACTCGAAAGACTTACTGATGGTCTGAAGACTTATAAATTGTGAAATTTTGAAAATCGCATTCTTCGTTTTCAAAATTTTCATCTTCTTAAAATATCATTTTTCATTTTCAAATTTATGTGAAAACATCCTACCCGAAAGTTTTAGGATGGCCCGAAAGACTTATCATCTTGCTCTAAAGACTTACAAATGACCCGAAGGATTTCATCATCATGCTCGAAAGACTTATTGATGACCCGAAGGACTTATAAATTGTGAAATTTTGAAAATCGCATTCTTAGTTTTCAAAAAATCCATCTTCTTAAAACATCATTTTTCATTTTCAAATTCATGTGAAAACATCCTACCCGAAAGTTTTAGGATGGCCCGAAGGACTTATCATCTTGCTCTAAAGACTTATAGATGACCTGAAGGATTTAATCATCATGCTCGAAAGACTTATTGATGGCCCGAAGGACTTATAAATTGTGAAATTTTGAAAATTGCATTCTTAGTTTTAAAAAATTTCATCTTCTTAAAACATCATTTTTCATTTTCAAATTCATGTAAAAACATCCTACCCGAAGGTCTTATGGATGGCCCGAAGGACTTATCATCTTACTCTAAAGGCTTACAGATGACCCCAAGGTTTTAAGCATCATGCTCGGAAGACTTACTGATAGCCCAAATGACTTATAAATTGTGAAATTTTGAAAATCGCATTCTTCGTTTTCAAAAATTCCATCTTCTAAAACCAACATTTTTTTCATTTTCAAATTCAGTTGAAGACATCCTACCCAAAGGTCTTATGTTTGGCCCGAAGGACTTATCATCTTGCTCTAAATGCTTACAGATGACCCGATGGATTTAAGTACCATGCAGACTTACTGATGGCCCGAAGGACTTATAAAATGTGAAATTTTGAAAATCATATTCTTCATTTTCAAAAATTTCATCTTCTTAAAACATCATTTTTTTCATTTTCAAATTCATGTGAAAATATCCTACCTGAAGGTTTTATGGATGGCCCGAAGGACTTATCATATTCCTCTAAAGGCTTACAGATGACCCGAAGGATTTAAGCATCATTCTTGAAAGAGTTACTGATGGCCTGAAGGACTTATAAATTATGAAATTTTGAAAATTGCATTTTTCGTTTTCAAAAATTCAATATTCTTAAAACATCAATTTTCATTTTCAAATTCATGTGAAAACATCCTACCCGAAGGTTTTACAGATGGCCCGAAGGACTTATCATCTTGCTCTAAAGGCTTACAGATGACCCGAAGGATTTAAGCATCATGCTCGAAAGACTTATTGATGGCCCGAAGGACTTATAAATTGTGAAATTTTGAAAATCGAATTCTATGTTTTCAAAAATTTCATCTTCTTAAAACATCATTTTTCATTTTCAAATTCATGTGAAAACATCCTACCCGAAGGTCTTATGGATGGCCCGAACGACTTATCATCTTGCTCTAAAGGCTTACAGATTACCCAAAGGTTTTAAGCATCATGCTCGAAAGTCTTACTGATGGCCCGAAGGACTTATAAATTGTGAAATTTTGAAAATCGCATTCTTCATTTTTAAAAACTCCATCTTCTTAAAACATCATTTTTTTATTTCCAAATACATGTGAAAACATCCTACCCGAAGGTCTTATGGATGGCCCAAAGGACTTATCATCTTGCTCTAAAGGCTTACAGATGACCCGAAGGATTTCATCATCATGCTCGAAAGACTTATTGATGGCCCAAAGGACTTATAAATTGTGAAATTTTGAAAATCGCATTCTTAGTTTTCAAAAAATCCATCTTCTTAAAACATCATTTTTCATTTTCAAACTCATGTGAAAACATCCTACCCGAAAGTTTTAGGATGGCCCGAAGGACTTATCATCTTGCTTTAAAAACTTACAGATGACCCGAATGATTTAAGCATCATGCTCGAAAGACTTATTGATGGGCCGAAGGACTTATAAATTGTCAAATTTTGAAAATCGCATTCTTAGTTTTCAAAAATTTCATCTTCTTAAAACAACATTTTTCAATTTCAAATTCATGTAAAAACAGCCTACCCGAAGGTCTTATGGATGGCTCGAAGGACTTATCATCTTGCTCTAAAGGCTTACAGATGACCCGAAGGTTTTAAGCATAATGCTCGAAAGACTTACTGATGGCCCGAAGGACTTATAAATTGTGAAATTTTGAAAATCACATTCTTTGCTGAAGGTTCCATCTTCTTAAAGCATCATTTTTTCATTTTCAAATTCATTGAAGACATCCTACCCAAGGTCTTATATCCCGAAGGACTTATCATCTTGCTCTAAAGGCGTACATATGACCCGAAGTATTTAAGCATCATGCTCGAAAGACTTACTGATGGCCCGAAGGACTTATAAATTGTGAAATTTTGAAAATCGCATTCTTCATTTTCAAAATTTCATCTTCTTAAAACATCATTTTTTCATTTTCAAATTCATGTGAAAACATCCTACCTGAAGGTTTTATGGATGACCCGAATGACTTATCATATTGCTCTAAAGGCTTACAGATGACCCGAAGGATTTAAGCATCATGCTTGAAAGACTTACTGATGGCCCGAAGGACTTATAAATTATGAAATTTTGAAAATTGCATTTTTCGTTTTCAAAAATTCCATCTTCTTAAAACATCATTTTTCATTTTCAAATTCATGTGAAAACATTCTACCCGAAGGTTTTACGGATGGCCCGAAGGACTTATCATCTTGCTCTAAAGGCTTACAGATGACCCGAAGGAATTAACCATCATACTCGAAAGACTTACTGATGGACTGAAAGACTTATAAATTGTAAAATTTTGAAAATCGCATTCTTCGTTTTCAAAATTTCATCTTCTTAAAATATCATTCTTCATTTTCAAATAGTGAAAACATCCTACCCGAAGTTTTAGGATGGCCCGAAGGACTTATCATCTTGCTCTAAAGACTTACAAATGACCCGAAAGATTTAAGCATCATGCTCGAAAGACTTATTGATGGCCCGAAGGACTTATAAATTGTGAAATTTTGAAAATCGCATTCTTAGTTTTCAAAAAACCCATCTTCTTAAAACATCATTTTTCATTTTCAAACTCATGTGAAAACATCCTACCCGAAAGTTTTAGGATGGCCCGAAGGACTTATCATCTTGCTTTAAAGACTTACAGATGACCCGAATGATTTAAGCATCATGCTCGAAAGACTTATTGATGGGCCGAAGGACTTATAAATTGTCAAATTTTGAAAATCGCATTCTTAGTTTTCAAAAATTCATCTTCTTAAAACACATTTTTCATTTTCAAATTCATGTAAAAACATCCTACCCGAAGGTTTATGGATGGCTCGAAGGACTTATCATCTTGCTCTAAAGCTTACAGATGACCTGAAGGTTTTAAGCATCATGCTCGAAAGACTTACTGATGGCCATAAGGACTTATAAATTGTGAAATTTTGAAATCACATTCTTGCTTTCAAAATTCCATCTTCTTAAAACATTTTTTTTCATTTTCAAATTCAGTTGAAGACATCCTACCCAAAGGTCTTAGGTATAGCCCGAAGGACTTATCATCTTGCTCTAAAGGCTTACAGATGACCCGAAGTATTTAAGCATCATGCTCGAAAGACTTACTGATGGCCCGAAGGACTTATAAATTGTGAATTTTGAAAATAGAATACGATTTTCATATTGCTAAAACATCTTCTTAAACATCATTTTTTCATTTTCAAATTCATGTGAAAACATCCTACCTGAAGGTTTTATGACCCGAAGGACTTATCATATTGCTCTAAAGGCTTACAGATAACCCGAAGGATTTAAGCATCATGCTTGAAAGACTTACTGATGGCCCGAAGGATTTATAAATTATGAAATTTTGAAAATTGCATTTTTCGTTTTCAAAAATTCCATCTTCTTAACACATCATTTTTCATTTTCAAATTCATGTGAAAACATTCTACCCGAAGGTTTTACGGATGGCACGAAGGACTTATCATCTTGCTCTAAAGGCTTACAGATGACCCAAAGGAATTAAACATCATACTCGAAAGACTTACTGATGGTCTGAAAGACTTATAAATTGTGAAATTTTGAAAATCGCATTCTTCGTTTTCAAAATTTTCATCTTCTTAAAATATCATTTTTCATTTTCAAATTATGTGAAAACATCCTACCCGAAGTTTTAGGATGGCCGAAAGACTTATCATCTTGCTCTAAAGACTTACAAATGACCCGAAGGATTTAAGCATCATGCTCGAAAGACTTATTGATGGCCCGAGGACTATAAATTGTGAAATTTTGAAAATCGCATTCTTAGTTTTCAAAAAACCCATCTTCTTAAAACATCATTTTTCATTTTCAAACTCATGTGAAAACATCCTACCCGAAAGTTTTAGGATGGCCCGAAGGACTTATCATCTTGCTTTAAAGACTTACAGATGACCCGAATGATTTAAGCATCATGCTCGAAAGACTTATTGATGGGCCGAAGGACTTATAAATTGTCAAATTTTGAAAATCGCATTCTTAGTTTTCAAAAATTTCATCTTCTTAAACACACATTTTCATTTTCAAATTCATGTAAAAACATCCTACCCGAAGGTCTTATGGATGGCTCGAAGGACTTATCATCTTGCTCTAAAGGCTTACAGATGACCTGAAGGTTTTAAGCATCATGCTCGAAAGACTTACTGATGGCCATAAGGACTTATAAATTGTGAAATTTTGAAAATCACATTCTTTGCTTTCAAAAATTCCATCTTCTTAAAACATCTTTTTTTCATTTTCAAATTCAGTTGAAGACATCCTACCCAAAGGTCTTAGGTATAGCCCGAAGGACTTATCATCTTGCTCTAAAGGCTTACAGATGACCCGAAGTATTTAAGCATCATGCTCGAAAGACTTACTGATGGCCCGAAGGACTTATAAATTGTGAATTTTTGAAAATGAAGAATACGATTTTCATATTGCTCTAAAACATCTTCTTAAAACATCATTTTTTTCATTTTCAAATTCATGTGAAAACATCCTACCTGAAGGTTTTATAGATGACCCGAAGGACTTATCATATTGCTCTAAAGGCTTACAGATAACCCGAAGGATTTAAGCATCATGCTTGAAAGACTTACTGATGGCCCGAAGGATTTATAAATTATGAAATTTTGAAAATTGCATTTTTCGTTTTCAAAAATTCCATCTTCTTAACACATCATTTTTCATTTTCAAATTCATGTGAAAACATTCTACCCGAAGGTTTTACGGATGGCACGAAGGACTTATCATCTTGCTCTAAAGGCTTACAGATGACCCAAAGGAATTAAACATCATACTCGAAAGACTTACTGATGGTCTGAAAGACTTATAAATTGTGAAATTTTGAAAATCGCATTCTTCGTTTTCAAAATTTTCATCTTCTTAAAATATCATTTTTCATTTTCAAATTTATGTGAAAACATCCTACCCGAAAGTTTTAGGATGGCCCGAAAGACTTATCATCTTGCTCTAAAGACTTACAAATGACCCGAAGGATTTAAGCATCATGCTCGAAAGACTTATTGATGGCCCGAAGGACTTATAAATTGTGAAATTTTCAAAATCGCATTCTTAGTTTTCAAAAATTTCATCTTTTAAAATATCATTTTTCATTTTCAAATTCATGTGAAAACATCCTACCCGAAAGTTTTAGGATGGCCCGAAGGACTTATCATCTTGCTCTAATGACTTACAGATGACCGGAAGGATTTAAGCATCATGCTCGAAAGACTTATTGATGGCCCGAAGGACTTATAAATTGTGAAATTTTTAAAATCATTTTCTTAGTTTTCAAAAATTTCATCTTCTTAAAACATCATTTTTCATTTTCAAATTCATGTGAAAACATCCTACCCGAAAGTTTTAGGATGGCCCGAAGGACTTATCATCTTGATCTAAAGACTTATTGATGGCCTGAAGGATTTAATCATCATGCTCGAAAGACTTATTGATGGCCCGAAGGACTTATAAATTGTGAAATTTTGAAAATTGCATTCTTAGTTTTAAAAAAATTCATCTTCTTAAAACATCTTTTTTTCATTTTCAAATTCATGTAAAAACATCCTACCCGAAGGTCTTATGGATGGCCCGAAGGACTTATCATCTTACTCTAAAGGCTTACAGATGACCCCAAGGTTTTAAGCATCATGCTCGAAAGACTTACTGATGGCCCGAATGACTTATAAATTGTGAAATTTTGAAAATCGCATTCTTCGTTTTCAAAAATTCCATCTTCTAAAAACATCATTTTTTTCATTTTCAAATTCAGTTGAAGACATCCTACCCAAAGGTCTTATGTTTGGCCCGAAGGACTTATCATCTTGCTCTAAATGCTTACAGATGACCCGATGGATTTAAGTACCATGCAGACTTACTGATGGCCCGAAGGACTTATAAATTGTGAAATTTTGAAAATCGCATTCTTCATTTTCAAAAATTTCATCTTCTTAAAACATCATTTTTTTCATTTTCAAATTCATGTGAAAATATCCTACCTGAAGGTTTTATGGATGGCCCGAAGGACTTATCATATTGCTCTAAAGGCTTACAGATGACCCGAAGGATTTAAGCATCATGCTTGAAAGAGTTACTGATGGCCCGAAGGACTTATAAATTATGAAATTTTGAAAATTGCATTTTTCGTTTTCAAAAATTCCATATTCTTAAAACATCAATTTTCATTTTCAAATTCATGTGAAAACATCCTACCCGAAGGTTTTACAGATGGCCTGAAGGACTTATCATCTTGCTCTAAAGGCTTACAGATGACCCTAAGAAATTAACCATAATGCTCGAAAGACTTCCTGATGGCCCGAAGGACATATAAATTCTAAAATTTTGAAAATCGCATTCTTCGTTTTCAAAATTTTCATCATCTTAAAACATCATTTTTCATTTTCAAATTTATGTGAAAACATCCAACCCGAAAGTTTTAGGATGTCCCGAAGGACTTATCATCTTGCTCTAAAGACTTACAAATGACCCGAAGGTTTTAAGCATCATGCTCGAAAGACTTACTGATGGCCCAAAGGACTTATAAATTGTGAAATTTTGAAAATCGCATTCTTCGTTTTCAAAAATTCCATCTTCTTAAAACAACATTTTTTTCATTTTCAAATTCATGTGAAAACATCCTACCCGAAGGTTTTATGGATGGCCCGAAGGACTTATCATCTTGCTCTAAAGGCTTACAGATGACCCGAAGGATTTAAGCATCATGCTCGAAAGACTTATTGATGGCCCGAAGGACTTATAAATTGTGAAATTTTGAAAATCGAATTCTATGTTTTCAAAAATTTCATCTTCTTAAAACATCATTTTTCATTTTCAAATTCATGTGAAAACATCCTACCCGAAGGTCTTATGGATGGCCCAAAGGACTTATCATCTTGCTCTAAAGGCTTACAGATTACCCGAAGGTTTTAAGCATCATGCTCGAAAGTCTTACTGATGGCCCGAAGGACTTATAAATTGTGAAATTTTGAAAATCGCATTCTTCATTTTCAAAAATTCCATCTTCTTAAAACATCATTTTTTTTATTTCCAAATTCATGTGAAAACATCCTACCCGAAGGTCTTATGGATGGCCCGAAGGACTTACCATCTTGCTCTAAAGGCTTACAGATGACCCAAAGGATTTAAGCATCATGCTCGAAAGACTTATTGATGGCCTGAAGGACTTATAAATTGTGAAATTTTGAAAATTGCATACTTTGTTTTCAAAAATTTCATCTTCTTAAAACATCATTTTTCATTTTCAAATTCATGTGAAAACATCCTACCCGAAGGTCTTATGGATGGCCCGAAGGACTTATCATCTTGCTCTTAAGGGTTACAGATGACCTGAAGGTTTTAAGCATCATGCTCGCAAGACTTACTGAGGGGTTTGTTTCACTATTCTTCTATGAAGGCTCAAGGTGGTGTTTCACTACTCTTCGATGAAGGTTTACAAATTGATTTGATTCTGTTGAAAACATTTTGATATTTCGATATAACAAATTAAGTTAAATGAATTTATAATTTTCCAAAAAGATTTTCTAAAGTATATTCGATATAATTATTCGAATATCAAATAATACTCCAAATCTTTCAAATGTAATTTTTAATCCTTACTCAATTGTAAAATTAAGTTTTTAATCTTAAAATAATTTCAAAACGATTTTACAAAATATTTCGAACCATCTCAAAGCCAAAAATTCCAGATTGCTCAGAGGGATCCGATTCCCCCTGAATGGTTTGGCTCCGAGAATTCCAGTATGCTCGGAGAGAACCGATTCCCGCTAGGGGGAACCAATTCCCCCTGTGTAACGGTCGAAATATTTGAATTTTACACTTAGGGAACCGATTCCCCCTAACATTAAAACGGCTATATTATCTTCATTAATGATCCCCAACATTCAGAAGTGATTCAAGGTGTATTTAAGCAAGCTTAGAAGCCATTGATCAACAATAAGAAACATCAAGCAACTAGAATCAAGAGAGAATCAAAGAAAAAGAATCAAACCTCAAGTTTGAGCATTTCAAGTCTATTTTTCATTCAATATTCATTTTTCTTTCAATAACACTTATTGTGCTCAATTGTATTCATTCTTGAGTGTTCTTTTCTTTGTTCTAGAATTGTGCAAACAATCTACCTTGTGAGGATTTCCTTGTAAGTTTGCAAATTTGTATTATTCTCTTTGGGAGAGAGTGTTCTCAAGAATTTGGGGTATAGTTCTTGAGGGTTTACAAGGTTACTCTTTGTCCTCAAAAGAAAGAAAAATTAGTGAATTTATGGAAAATCCTTAGTGTGGATAGCTAAGGTAGTGGACGTAGACTTTGGTTGAGAAAGTCGAATTACTCTAAATCGCTGTGCAATTTCTTTCAATTTTCTGCAGAAGCTTCCACCAAAATTTTTATTGCCAATTCACCCCCCTCTTGGTTACTTCCTTCAATCGATTAACTCAACAATTAGCATCAGAGCCTAACTAATTTGAAGGTTTAATCACGTCTTGAGTCGATTTGGGAAAAGTTACATCGATAATCAAAGTCGTCAATGGCCTCTACTTCAAACTTCGACTCCGGTCTCGATTCGATGCCCGTCAACAAGCCTCCTTTCTTCAATGGGGCTAATTATGCCTATTGGAAAATAGGATGATGTACTTCATTCAAGCAAGTGACATGGGAGCATGGAATGTCGTAGAAGAAGGATACTTCAAGCCTCTCACTCATCTAAGATTATGGAGTGAAGGAGAGACAAAAATGTTCCAGCTCAACTCCAAAGCCATCCATATCATATTTTGTGCTCTTGGACCAGATGAATACGGAAGAGTTTCATCTTGTACA
This sequence comes from Hibiscus syriacus, assembly GCF_006381635.1. Classification (NCBI taxonomy): domain Eukaryota; kingdom Viridiplantae; phylum Streptophyta; class Magnoliopsida; order Malvales; family Malvaceae; genus Hibiscus; species Hibiscus syriacus. The sequence goes on along the minus strand of NW_024062239.1, from coordinate 118,226 downwards.
ACCGCCAAAGAAATATGGGACAAACTTCAAGTCACTCATGAAGGTACTGATGAGGTAAAGAAATCTAAAATTAGTATTCTAACGCATAGCTATAAAAATTTCAGGATGAAACCAAATGAAGATATCAAAGCTATGACGGATAGATTCTCAACGATTGTCAATGGTCTCAAATCATATGGAGAGATCATTTCAAATGAAAAGCTTGTGAGGAAGTTAGTATACTCCCTCCCAAAGTCATGGCAATCAAAGAAGACGGCAATCATCGAGTCTAAGGATCTAACATCCTTAACTCTTGAAGTGCTAATCAGTTCACTCCTCACTCATGAAATGATTCTTGAAGATGAGGTGAACCTTGATAAGATTGAAGAGACACCAAAGGAGAAGGAGAAGAAGAAAAACATTGGAGTTGCTCTCAAATCCACAAAAAATGAGAGTGATTCGGATGAAGATGACGATGATGAGGAAATGGCATTGTTTGCCAAACGGTTCAGAAAAATGATGAGACCTTACCGAGGAAGAAAATTAAAACGAAATGGAGGCCTCAAAAATGAACCAAAAGAGAAGGACCCGATCATTTGATATGAATGCAAAAAGCCGGGGCATGTCAAATATGATTGCCCATAATTGAAGAGAAATGGTCAATCAAAGAATAAGCACAAGGCTCATGTGGCTACATCGAGCGATGAAGAAGGTTCCGATGAAGAGGAACAAGAAGTAGCAAACTTGTGTTTGATGGTATTCGGGGAAGATTCTAAGGTGACCTCTAACTCATCTGATCTTGATGATTTATCCTATGATGAGTTATTAGAGGAATATAATGGGTTGGCTATGGATTATGAGAAATTGTTTTTAAAATATAAAAATGATGTTTCAAAATTGAAAAATGAAAATAAACTCATATCCAAAACCAACAATGATCTTGAAAGTAAAATCAAAGATTTACAAATCAAACTAGAAGAGTTTTAAAAGAAAAATTTGGATTTGCAAAATTTACTTTCAAAGGTCAATGATAATCATCAAAAGAAAATTGATGATCTTAAAACTTCTTTTGATAAAGTTGGAACAAAACGTTTTGAAAATGGAGAAAATTCAAAATCCAACTTTGTTAGAAAAAGTTTTAAAAACTAAAATCATAGAGGTCCCCAAAGAACCTCTAATGGAAAAATCATTAGAAGTATATGGGTTCCTAAAGAGCTCATTACTACTAAAGATAAGGATATCCTACACAAATGGATACCTAAGGGGACTAGGATTTTGGAAACTAATGAATATGGACCCAAAAGAATTTGGGTACCAAAAATTAGAAATTAATCTATGTTTGTAGGAAAAGGAGCATTGCTACAAGGCACGGGAAACAAATCCAAATTCATGGTACCTTGATAGTGGATGCTTAAGACACATGACCGGAGACAAAAATGGGTTCATTGAGCTTAACGTCAAAAATGGAGGAGAAGTGACTTTTGGTGATGATTCAAAAGGTCACATTGAAGGTATTGGTACTATTGGTAATACCTCTTCCATACAAATTAAGAATATTTTATATGTGAATGGATTAAAGCATAATTTATTGAGTATTAGTTAATTTTGTGATAAGGGATTCAATGTCATGTTTGATATTAATGGTTGTAAAGTCATTGGCATTGCATCTAATCGGATTGTGCTTGTTGGTCATAGAATAGGAAACATATACATGGTGCATTTAGATTCTATTGATATGACTAATTTGTGCCTAGTTGCTAAGGATGAACATGATAGTTGGTTATGGCATAGGAGACTAGGACATGCTAGTATTAGTGTTTTGCAATGGCTAACTCAAGGTGATTTAGTTCGAGGGTTACCTAAGCTTAAATCTGATAATGATAAAATTTGTGATGCTTGTGCTAAAGGAAAACAAAAGCGAGTTTCTTTTAAATCCATTAATGACGTATCAACTAGTAGAGTATTACAATTGATCCATATAGATCTTTTTGGGCCAACTAGGACTACTAGCTTGGGTGGAAAACAATATGAATTTTTCTTGGTAGATGACTATTCTAGATATACTTGAGTTCTATTCTTAAGTACTAAAGATGAAGCATTAGAAAAATTTATCACGTTTTCAAAAGTAATCAAAAACGATAAAGGTTACTCTATAACTAGTGTTAGGAGAGATCATGGCACTGAATTTGAAAATCTTGGATTTACTGAGTTTTGTAATTCTAATGGTAGTCACAATTTTTCAGCACCTAGAACCCCTCAACAAAATGGAGTTGTTGAGAGGAAAAATCGAACTTTAGAAGAAATAGCTAGAACCATGCTTTCTGAAAATAATTTGCCAAAATATTTTTGGGCGGAAGTCACAAATACCGCTTGTTATGTTGTAAATCGAGTAATGATTAGGTCAATTTTAAAGAAAACTCCATATGAAATTTTCAAAAATAAAAAGCCTAACATTAGCCATTTTCATCCTTTTAGATGTAAATGTTTTGTTTTGAACAACAGTAAAGAAAACCTTGGCAAATTTGATGCTAAAAGTGATGAAGGAATTTTTTTGGGTTATTCCTTAAATTCTAAAGCTTATTGAGTATTTAATAAAAGAACTTTAGTTGTAGAAGAGTCTATACATGTTGTTTTCGATGATAATCCCCTTCCGAGGATTCTTGTGTTAATGATGATGTAGGTATTATAAATACAAATGACGTTAGACATGACGTTGGAGAATCATCATCAAAAGAAGAAACGAAAGATGAGGAAACTCATGATCCCCTCGAGAATCCAACCATTGAAGAAAGGGAAGTATCTTATCCAAGAGAGTACAACTATGTCAACGATGGTGAGATTATAGGTGATCCATCCAAAGGGGTAACAACTCGATCTTCTCTTAGAAATATTTGTAATTATGTTTCATTTATTTCATGCATAGAGCCTAAAAATATTAAAAAAGCATTAAATGATGAACATTGGATTATGGCTATGCAAGAAGAATTAAATCAATTTGAGAGAAGTAAAGTATGGACATTAGTTGAAAGGCCTAGTAATAAATCTACTGTAGGTACTAGATGGGTATTTAGGAATAAGCTTGATGAGAGTGGTAATATAGTGAGAAACAAGGCTAGACTTGTTGCTCAAGGGTATACTCAAGAAGAAGGCATAGACTATGATGAAACATACGCTCCAGTAGTTAGGATGGAAGCAATTAGAATGTTATTAACATTTGCATGTTTTCATGAATTTAAATTATATCAAATGGATGTTAAAAGTGCATTTTTAAATGGTTTTATAAAGGAAGAAGTGTATGTGGAACAACCTCTAGGTTCTGAAGATTCAAAATTTCCAGTTCATGTTCTTAAATTGACAAAAGCGCTTTATGGTTTAAAACAAGCTCCTAGAGCTTGGTATGAAAGATTGTCAAATTTTTTAATTGAAAAAGGTTTTTCAAAAGGGAAGGTTGACACTACATTGTTTTTAAAGCACAAAGGTAAAGATTTATTAGTAGTTCAAATTTGTGTTGATGATATAATATTTGGTTCTACTAATGATTTTCTTTGCCAAGAATTTTCTAAGCTAATGCAAAGTGAATTCGAAATGAGCATGATGGGGGAGCTCTCATTTTTCTTGGGACACCAAATCAAGCAAAGAAAAGATGGCATCTTCATCAATCAAGCTAAATACGTCAAAGACATGCTTAAGAAGTTTGGATTGGAAAATGGCAAACCTCATGACACTCCAATGAGCTCTTCAACAAAGCTTGACTTAGATGAAGGAGGTAAATGTGTAGATGTTAAATTATATAGGTCAATGATTGGATCTCTACTTTATCTAACTGCAAGTAGACCGAACATTATGTTTAGTGTTTCCTTATGTGCTAGATTTCAATCATACCATAAGGAATCACATTTACTAGCTGTTAAGAGAATCTTTAGATGCCTTAAGGACACTCCTAGTTTAGGACTTTGGTATCCTAGAGACTCTAGCTTTAGCTTGCATGCTTTTTCTGATGTGGATTATGGAGGATGCAAATTAGATAGGAAAAGCACCTCCGGTACTTGCCAATTCCTTGGAAATATGTTGATTTCTTGGTTTTCAAAGAAACAAAATTGTGTTGCATTATCTACCACTGAAGCCGAATACATTTCAGCTGGTAGTTGTTGTGCACAAGTTTTATGGATGACACAACAACTTTTTGATTACGGATTTTAGAATTTTGGTGCAGAGGGAATCGATACCCCCATGAGGGAACCGATTCCCCCTTTGAAGGGGAACCGATTCCCCCTTTGAAGGGGAACCGATTCCCCCCACAGGGGAATCGATACCCCCTGGGGTTCTGGATTTTAACACGGGTAAAACCCTTAAAACCTCAAACCCTCTTCTTCTCTCATTCATGTCGTTTCTCCTCCTCTACTCTCTCAAATTTCTATTTTGCCTCAAATCAACGATTTTAATTGGAATTCACTTCAAACATCATCTTCTAAACCTGCTAGCATCATTAAAATCGTGCAAACAACATCAAAATCCACTTAATCTCATCTTTCAAGGTAAAATTTTCTAAACTCTCTATTTCATTGATTTTGAACATATGACTAGTTTTAATTAGTTCTAGGTAGAAATAGTGATCGGGCATTGATTGTTTAGTGATTAGAAACTAGATATTACAACTAATTTCATCAAAAACACAAGAATTTTTCAAAATATTTGAAATTTTCGAAATAATAAAAAAATTGTTTTTCAAATTATTGTGTTTTGATTGAATTATGTTGTTGTTATGAAAACTATAAATATATTGTTTTTCAAAATCTTATTTTTTAATAGTTTTCAAAAACTTTGCCCATTAGGATTGAATTAGAGAACCTTGAAATATTGAGGACTAAATTGAGTTTTGGGATTGATTGAATTGCATATATGTGTTTTCTAAATTGCAGGTTATCCATTCTATTTCAATTTCCTAAACCATGTCCAATCCTAAACGAGCTAGGTCATCATCTAGTCGCTCACACCGTCAACCAAATCCACCTCCAAATCCTCCTCCAAATCCTCCTCCTATTCCTGAAATTCCAATTCCTAATCCTAATCCCATTGATCCTAATTTGACTATCCAAAACTCGTGCTTCAATCATCATGGTCCTAGAAATCATCGTTTTTGGTATTATCAATATTTCGACTCTTACAAAATTAGAGAAGAACGTATCCCTTCTCGTCAAGCTATGTTAGATATTAATTTTAAATATCTTCCTCTTTTACAAGAGTGGAAATTTGATAAACTTTTTGATCTTGAACCCATTGTCTACCATCAACTTGTTCGTATCTTCTATTCTAATGACGTTTGTGTTAAAAAACGAACTGAAACCGAAACCATAGGAGTTCGTTCCTACCTCCTAGGACAATTCTTATATATTGACTCGGCTTACATAGCCAATGCATTCGGATTAGATAATGATGGTATTTCAAATGAAAAACAAATCTTAGGATCTCGTTATAAAAGAAGGGATAGTGCAAGTGTCTTAGATCTTCATGAACGTTTTCTTCATCTAATGATTTCTTGGTGGTTTCGACCATCCGGAGGTCTTCATTCTACTCTTAGATCCTTGGATCTTTGGTGGTTACATTGTTTCGAAAAGAATATTAAAATAAACCTACCTCATATCATTTTTGCTGAAATTATTGAAACCGTAAATCTTGTTCCTAACAAGAAACTCTGTTCATCTCTAGTTTACGGTTGCATTTTGAGTAATCTATTTTCGAAAGTCGGGCTTAGAGTATGTCTAGATGCCTTCTTTCCTCTAAAGAAACAAATTAATCTTCTTTCTTTAACGAGAGCGGGATGGATAAAGGATAAGGAAACCGGTGAATGGGTTCGATCGTCTGAAAATACTTCAGGAGCTAGTTCTTCATGAGCTCAACCAGAAGCTGACGACAATCCCGAGCTTCAACAATTAATGCGAGACATCGATGAAGCCGAAGATGAGCCTGAACAGCCCGAGGATCAAGCACAACAAACGCATCAAATACCTCCATATTTTCAATCTTTTATGGAGATATTCGATTTCCGATATGCTACCATGGATTCGCGCTTTACTTCTATAGAGTCTCATTTATCCACAATGGGAGCTCAATAATTAGAAATCCTCTGAGAGATGCGCACAAACAACGCTTCGATGAATGAACGTATTGATGCACTCTCACACGAGATGGCCGTTATGCGAGCTCGTTTTCCTCCTCCCGATCCGGATGTTTGATTATGTGTGTTTAGCTTTAGAACTTTGAACTAAAAGATTATTATTTCAACATTTTGAATATTTTGGATTGTTTGACTTTGTGGATTGTTAGACTTTGGATTTGTTTGGATGTTTGAACTTATATATTGTGTGGTTAAATTTATTCATTATTGCATGATTTATATCACTTTAGCAATATGACCAATTTTGCCATATCACAAAAATTATGAATATTGATTACGAAACTAATGGCTAACGTTTCTCTTACTTGTGATCTTAGCAGCTTAAACTATATATAATTGGCTAAATGATTTGAAAACCTTGTTTAAATTCTTTTATAATATCTTTTTGATTTAACAAAAAGGGGGAGAAGTGTTAAGTGTTTTAAATGGGAGAAGTGTTAAAGTAAGGGGGAGTAATTTCAAAACTTAATTTCAAAATCTTAAAATTACTAAAATATTTTGTTATATCAAAAAGGGGGGAGATTGTTGAAAACATTTTGATATTTTGATATAACAAATTAAGTTAAATGAATTTTAAGATTTTCCAAAAAGATTTTCTAAAGTATATTCGATATAATTATTCGAATATCAAAATAATACTCCAAATCTTTCAAATGTCATTTTTAATCCTTACTCAAGTGTAAAATTAAGTTTTAATCTTAAAATAATTTCAAAACTATTTTACAAAATATTTCGAACCATCTCAAAGCCAAAAATTCCAGATTGCTCAGGGGGAACCGATTCCCCCCCAAGGGGGTACCGATTCCCCCTGAATGGTTTGGCTCCGAGAATTCCAGTATGCTCGGAGGGAACCGATTCCCCATAGAGGGTACCGATTCCCCCCTGTGTAACGGTCGAAATATTTAAATTTTACACTTAGGGAACTGATTCCCCCTAAGGGGTACCGATTCCCCCCACGCTCCAAACTGTTTTATTAATTGATTTCACACTAAAATGTCTATATTATCTTCATTAATGATCCCCAACGTTCAGAAGTGATTCAAGGTGTATTTAAGCAAGCTTAGAAGCCATTGATCAACAATAAGAAACATCAAGCAACTAGAATCAATAGAGAATCAAAGAGAAAGCATCAAACCTCAAGTTTGAGGATTTCAAGCCTATTTTTCATTCAATATTCATTTTGCTTTCAAGAACACTTATTGTTCTCAATTGTATTCATTCTTTAGTGTTCTTTTCTTTGTTCTAGAATTGTGCAAACAATCTACCTTGTGAGGATTTCCTTGTAAGTTTGTAAATTTGTATTGTTCTCTTTGGGAGAGTGTGTTCTCAAGAATTTGGGGTATAATTCTTGAGGGTTTGTAAGGTTACTCTTTGTCCTCAAAAGAAAGACAAATTAGTGAATTTGTGGAAAATCCTTAGTGTGGATAGCTAAGGTAGTGGACGTAGACTTTGGTTGAGAAAGTCGAACCACTCTAAATCGCTGTGCAATTTCTTTCAATTTTCTGGAAAAGCTTCCACCAAAATTTTTATTGCCAACTCACCCCCCTCTTGGCTAATTCCTTCAATCGATTAACTCAACAGATTCCCTCCTTTTTAGTGAAGGCTTAAGATGGTTTGCTTCACTCCTCTTTGGTGAAGGCTTAAGATTGATTTTCTTCACTCCTTTTCGGTGAAGGCTTAAGATTGACTTTGCTCCAATCTCATGTGTGCAAGTTTCTCTTCATACACAAAAATATTTTTTTTTCTTCTACATTTGATGGTCTTCACTTCAAAGCAATGTTTCTTCTGTGGATTAGACCTCTCTGTTCTTCATGGTATGCCTCTTTAAATGCAACTCCTTGCATTTGAGGCTTGAAATCTTCATTTTAACTTGGGATTTTAATATCCTACATCTTCTCTTTTCAATGAAAGACCTGTCAAAATCATGTGTTTATGCATGAAACACGAATGCAATTAAATGTATATGTGTAATGCATTATCTTTTATGCAAATGATGTTCTCATGAATGCATAAATATCGATTTAATCTTCATTTGCCCTCAAAGTGGTTAACTCAGTCTTCTTCTACTTGATCATTCTTTTCCTGGGTTTGCTTCATATACCCGTGTAGCAACTCATAATTTCCAATTTGTATTTTGGAAGAGCCCTCTGATCTTCTTTTATCTTCTTGTCATCTTTATTTTCTGTCTTCATTTAGGAGAAAGTGTTTTCTCTCTCAACATCTCGCTATAGTCAGAAATACGACTGTGTTGTCCCATTTCCGTCTTTGGCTCAATTATGCTTTCAGAGTTGTTATTCTAGGACTCTGCCATTGATCGATGCTTAGTTGATTTGCTTTACAAGGTAAGCTCTGCTCAAATTCACGGTATGCCCCTAACACTTCAAGTTGCGAGACTCATTCACAATAACTTCTTGGTTTGAATCTTGTTTTCTCATCATGATGTGGGTTCAGTCGTGCCTCAACCTTATCATATAATGGTACAGGCCTTCAAAATGCCCCACCACCTCAAATTATAAGGCTCATTCTTCATGCCTCCTTCTTCTGAATCTTGTCATCTCAACATGAAGTGGGTTCATTCGGACCCCAACATATCATAACTTAAATGTTCTCATTCTGGTGTCTCTACACAGTAGTGTTGTCAAATAGTTTGAGGGCTTTTCTTCATGCTAATTAAGAAGTGATCAACCCTTCTAACACAATGTCTTGCATTTTCATTCGGGTTGAGATATGTGCCCCTTTCAAATATGGCGAGCATCTACTTCTTGATGGGTTATTGACAACGTCATCTGGCTATAACAGGTGTTCCTGAGTGCTCGTGTGAAATTGACTATAACAGGTGTTCCTCAACTCCCTTAGTCCGTCTTTACTGCAACTCCTTATTTAGATAAACTTGATTTAATTTGCCATTGGCTGGCTAGCTGAAATCAGCTTTATTGTAATTTGCCTTTATCGGGCTACCTGAAGGGTTCATCTCATCACAAAGTCTTTGACTTGACAATCACAGTAGAGCATACACCGAATTGCTAGGTACCCGATCAGAGTCATGGTTTGAATATAATCTATTCATAAAGCCAGGGCTTTCGAGTTTCCTCTATAACCAATTGCCTTAGCGGAATAGCTCAGCTTTATTTTATACACATAATATAACCACCTTTATCAGACTTCATTATACATATAATATTATAATCTGGGTATACGGATCCAATTTCTTAAGCTTGTCAAGAAGAACCTGTCATAGTCTAGTTGTTGTTGAAAGTTAGAAAGTCTCATCGTTAGAGTTCAATTTCTAAGCAACTAACCTAAATTAGATTCACCTACTCGACTATTCCATCCGTGAAGATCATAATCATCATTGAATGTTGTCAACAAAAGTATGGTCTAGATGGTTTTGTGATGTCATACACAAAAGATGCCCCATGTTGTCCGCTCCTATGCATACCTGAATACCAAGCTTATTGTTTATTCCCTTATGATAGAAGAAGGTTATATTGGTCACTGCAATAAAAAGGTATGGTGTTCGAGTGTATCTTCTGGGGGTAAAGTCCAGGGTCCTTGTTTTATCAGGTTTTAACCTTGTCATCTTGTCAAAGATTTATAACTCATCATTATTAAAGAACTTTTAATTCAATTGATATTCAAAGAATTTCAAATCATAAGTTCGATTCAATGCTCACCATCCTTAAAGTAACATGAATTCATTTAAATATCACAAAAAACTGATGAGAAAATCCAAAAAACATGTTCAAACAAGATGTTACAAATGACAAAAAAATTCATGATAAACAAAATGATTTCTACGCAGCCAGGATGCCCTATTATTCTTCTGATGCAGTGGTGTTTGATTTGATTGGGTACTACACATTGTACTTTGGTGCCCCACTTGAGCTCGTCATCCATTGTTTCACCAATTCTTGTGTCAATGTCCCATTTTCCACAAGCATCTCTATCTCCTTTAATAGCGGCCTACAATTTCCATTAGAATGCCCCAATGCCCCTAAGTGAAAATCACAAGCATTATCTTGATCATAGCTGTGAGCAGAAGGGTCTGGTTTCACTTTCACTGGCCTCGGTGTGAGGTATTGACCTTTAACCAAAATGGGGATACAAATCTGAGATAGAAGTTTGGAACACTTTCAAAGTATTTTTTGATCTTGGGACTTTCTTTGGACGACTCGAGTAACTTGCTGCCCCTTTTCTTTTACGGCTGTGGGAGCTCTGGACGTGACATTCATTCACCTCATCAATTTTTCCCTCTTGGTCGGTTGGACGTTTGGAAGTTACCTTCAAGTTTCCTTTGTTGATTGCATCTTCAATTGACTTTCCAGCCAGCATAAGATCCTTAAAGCCATTCGTCGAGTTTCCCAGCATTAACTCAAAGAAAGGAGCTGGGAGAGAATCGTGAAACATACATGATATTTCTTCTTCTAGCAAAGGAGGCTGAACTTATGCTGCCACCCCTATCCATCTTAGGGCATATTCTTTAAAGCTCTCAGTAGCTTTCATCCTTATCCTTTGAAGGTCATGACATTTTGGGGCTAAGCTTTTAACATATTGATATTGCCCCAGAAAAGCATCAGCTAGGTTGACCCATGTCTTGATTTGTTCTCTGTTCAACCAGTTATACCATACTATAGCTGGACCAACAAGACTATCATGGAAGAAATGAATCAGCAAGTTATCATTATTTAAGTACCCTTCCATCTTTCTATAAAACATCCTCAAATATATTAAGGGACAACTAGTGCCATCATATTTTTCAAAGCTAGGCACCCTAAATTCATGTGGGATGACCAAATCAGGGACCTGACTGAGTTCTCTAGCTTCTAACTCCTTGTGGGAGACATTATCAACCTTCATATCATTAATGGCTTCATTCAACCACTTGAATTTGTCTTCAAATTGCTCAAAATTGACGAGACTCTTCCCTTGGTTTGAGTTAGATGCGCCGGGGCAAATTATCACTCTTGATGCATTAGTATGCTGACATTGATTTCCTTTATCATCCAATTTTTCTTTACCAACAGCTCGTGGTGCCAACACCTGGATCATTTGATTCGATGCGCCTTGCAAAGAACCCGATACTTGATTCCTCGTACCTTGTTGTAACCCGACCAACTGCTCTTGTAACTGATCTTGCGATTCCTTATTAAATTGCTCCATTGGTTCTATTTGTTTGTCCATGATGATGATGTAGTAGTATGAATGAATGATCGTGTTATTACTATCATATAATCTTCCATAAGTTATTTCCATGTTTTCATAATTAATGAATATAAAATGCTTAAATAAATATATGCAATGCAAATGCAAATGCTAAATGCAATTACAAAAGGTGTCATTCCAGAGTGACCATCTTTAAAACAACTTTCATTGAGCACAAAGGTCTCAGTACATCAAACAAACTTTACATATAAGGAATGGCTTTCACTCCTAACTTTTCTATCTCATTCAAAAGCCAAAGTAACTTTCACTCATGTTCGGGGGTTGAGTTGTCAATCTGCTTCAATTCTCTTGCAAAGCCAGCTAAATCAACTCATTTGTGAGCCACATCGCTTGCTTGGGTCATAACTTCTTTCACGACTTTGTCCATTTTCTCTATCTTGAGCGCCAATTCTCGGAGTTACAAACACTGCTGTTGATTTTTCCTTGTAAGAAAGTCATTGTGGTTATGAAACTCCTTCATACGACCACTACAGTCATCCACCATCTTCATCAACTTCTTGTTCTTGGCTCTAGTGACTTCTAGCTCAGCGTCAGTCTCCCACTTATGGCGTTGATATGAAATTTCCATATTGGAAATGGACCTATTCAACGTATGATTTTCAACTTGATATCTACCCAAATCATTGATAGTTGTATCGCGCATTTTCTCTGCAATATGTAGATCAAGATAAAACTTCTCGGCTTGACCTTCGTGCATCTTGCAATTCTTTCTCTACTGTTCAACATCATTATTCAATTTAGCGACCCCTGCTATCCACTCCTCTGGGACATTTCCTATGCCGGCAAATTTAAAGGCTTGTCTGATCCTTTGAAAACTATCCCGCATGACTTTCATATCTCTGCTCAATCTATCATTTTCGCTCCTTAAATGACGAATATGAGCTTCATATCTTGGCAAACTATCTTCTTCTTGGATGTGATCACTGATACCCTTACCTTTGGACACTTTTGGCTCCACCTTAATTGGATAATCAGTCACCAAACCCAGTCAACTCTTCATTTTGAACTCCAAAACTTCATGATCCAAAAGATGTTGGACTCGATGTTTGAAGGCGGTGCAATTCTCAATGAAATGTCCTTGAACCCTGCATGAAATTCACAACGAACATTGCCATCATACCATTTTGGATGTGGAGACTGCAGAGGTTTCACATAATATGGGGACACTTCTCAGGCTTCCAGCAGTGCATCATACAACTCTTTATATGATATTAGGATAGAATCCAAACGAGAGCCACCTTTTAGCTTAGGTTGAACTGCAGTTTCAAGTTTTACTTCCCCCGATGTCTGGAGTAGACTATCAAATACCATTGAGTTCTGACTGCATGACTTCTTTTCATCCTTCTGAATTTCTATAGTTGCCACTATTTCCTTGGCGTTTCCAAACAGCTTGTTGATACGAACAATGATTGTGTGTGGCTTCTCATACTGGCTAGAATCAGCAGGTTCTAAAGTAGTCTCTTGCATATTTGACACCTCAAGGTTGCTTCTGTCGAGCTCTGTTGTAGAAGTCTTTCTTCTTTTGGACAAAGCATCTATCCTATCCATCATCTTGTACATCTGTTCTTTTATCTCTCTTATCTCCCTTTGCTCTTCCTCAGCCATGCGATCTTCGGGTGCAGATATTTCCACTATTCTCGAAGCTTTCTTAGGATGCCATTTCTCATTTGTGTTATAGTATGCTTGATCACAAAACCCCTTGTCCATCATGAAAACCTTCTACTATGTTGACCACTCACAAATCCACACCTTTTGATTATGTCATGATCATGCAATGCAAACATCGTAAAAACAAGTCAGTACAAATAAGGTAACAAAATGACAAAAAACAATAATAACAAAATAAATTAATAAGTAAATGCAAAAAATAAGAATGCAAATGAAAATGCACGAGGTGTTAATTCTGAAAGTGACCACTTATAGAACAACCGTTCACTTAGACAACAAGAATTCAGTAAGTACACCATGTAGTCAAAATATATCTGTGACTCTTCATCTCTTCATTTCCTTGAGTCGTACTCTTCATGGGATCTAGTATTGCACCTCCAAAATCGTCGGCGTATTCCATCACCTTTGATGAAGTCGGATGTCCTTAAATTGAATCTTGAAATCTTCATTCTTACCTCCAATGCGAAGTGGTCTTCATGTCTTTATGAATGGTCTTCTTGTCTTTACGAATGGTCTTCTCGTCCTTGGTATGACTATATCTATCCCTTGAGTCAATATCTTCGCCTTTTCACTTTTAAAGGAATTCTTCAATCAGCTTCAGATCTCTTTATTCATCGGTCATTCTTCTTCATGGATCGTTTGAACATCTCTGGATCCCCTGGCTTTGACTACATGGTAGAGAATTTCTTGCCTCAATATGTTCAGCCTTCTTGTTAGTCAATCACTTGCGAATTAACACCCCTCGATGACATGAGGATGCAAATGCAATAAAATCACAATAAAATAGACATAGAACAAAAATGGGTTACTGCACATAAGATAAACAACAAGATAGTGGATGCCGTAAACATCAAATAAACCTACCCTCACATGTTGGCTATCCAATCATGCTTTAGTAGATCCTACCCAACATGATATCTACCCACATGCTTTGTCATTCGCAAAAAATCCTAACCGCATGGTATCTAATTCACATGCTTTGTATGAAAATATAAAACCTAACCGCATGCTTTTCTATTTCTCATACTTATTGCAAAAATAAATTCGAGGGAAAGGTTAGAATGAGTTTCCCCTTTGTTTCTGCGGACATAGATTCAGCACAAGATGAGCAGAGTTTCGGTATCACTAAAAGGATCCTCGAATTGTCCTTTGCTGGTGCCCCCTTGGGCTTGCCAAACCCTCGATCCTCACCCATTATAGGCTTAAAACGAATCAAGTTCAATTCGAGAGGATACATTTCCCTATGTCCATGCGAGGAAACTCAATGTTTCACTCGTAAACATAAGGCATATACCCCAGAGGTTACTTGCTAAAGCCCATACTGAGAAAAATAATTTTTCTCACGTAAGTGTAGCGTTCACCCCTACCTAACGGGACAGAACACAGTTAGAAGACTCTAAATATCGAATGGTTACAGCGACAGTAAGGGGAAACCCATAATCTTTTGCCTCGATCCTAGAAACACAACAAACCAAAGTAAATGTCAAAAACTGAAATATGGAAATCACACGTTAGTACAACTATTTACTAGTTAATCAAATCACACATTAAAATGCAAACAACCATTTAACTCAAACAAGAGATCAAAAACCAAATTAGAACGACCTTATAACTTTCGTTTGCAAAGACAATTATTTAATCGACTATCGGCCTGACTCTCTAAAAAAAACCCCAGTAGAGTCGCCAAGCTGTCGAAACGGTTTTTTTTATAGAGTGAAAGATTTTGAAAACCACACTAATTTTTAATTATTCTTTTCAAGATTGATTTTTAATTAAAAAATAAGCAATTTAGAAAATCTCTCTCGTTTCGAAAATTTGGAAATTCTTTTACGATAAAAAAAATAAATATGGTTCAACCAGTCGCCACCAATCTTTGATTAGGGTGTGATTGGACACCCAAAAACGTTGTCATTTTAAATAAAAATTAATTTTAATTAAAACAAAAAATTAAGGTCTGCGTTATCAAAATCTGAGTTCGGGAGTCGGTTACGCGTGGGGAAGGATTAGCACCCCCAAAGCGCCCTAATTTGGTACCTAGTCGATTAATTAATGTCTTTACAACGAATTTTACAAGTTCAACTTTAATTTAATTTTTGATCCCTTAAAACAACAAAAGTGCAAATTTTATAACATTCAAAAGCAACGAAATAGGTTAAATTAAAATTATCAAGCCATTAGAAAGATAAAGAATATTCGATTATTTAAAAATATTGAGACCAGATCTTTAGGTCAGTTCTAACGATATTTTCTCAATAAATTTAAATACCCAAACATTTCTTTTTCTTTCACTCTCAAATTTTAAAGTGAATAATCAAATTTTTTAATGACAATGACGGGATACAATTGTAATTTAAAACCGTTAAGAACAACTTTCCTGTAAGTTAAGAAAAGTCATTCCGACAATTTTAAATTAAAAGAGTATTACCCTTAATCAAATTATGTAATAAATGTTTATTTATGCACACGAGGCTAACCTGCAAATATTAATTAATAAATAATTATATACTTAATAAATATAAAAAATATCATGCAACATATAATCTTAATAAAAATTATTTACGTGTATTTTATAATTATAAATTATAGACTATATATATATATTAACATATAATGCATAAGTGTAACTTAAATACAAAAATAAAAACATATTATGCCAAACTATAAATTTTTAAAAATATATATATTTAAAATAATGACTAAATTTAAATAAATATGAGATTAAACATGTAAACTAAAAATAAACTAATGACCTAAATCAAAATGTACATAAATATAGGTTTATAACTAATTCACTCCTAAAATGTTAGTGACTAAACTATAATTTTAGCAAAACACTTTATTAATATGTAACCTAAACTAAACCTAAGCTATTCTCACGCAAATAACATTATTTCACAGCCGCTCAGCTCTCCCCATCTTCTCCTCTCTTCCACGCTCATTTGCAATCTCCCCTGAAGGTGCCATCGCCACCGTTCGGCCACCATATCTTGGTGGCCATTCCTCTTTTGATCACAGCCCTTTATCACTCGTTATCTCTCTCTACTTCCTCTCACACATGACCACCGGCTGGAACACCCAAGAGCCCCACTGTAAAGTAGCGTTAATCTCCCCTAATCGTTACTCAAGTTGGCCGAACATGCCTAGACCTAGTCAAGAGACCATCTTTTTTACTCCAATGGTCTTACTCCAACGAGAATCATCAACAAAGGTAACCCGAAACCCCCTCTTTCCTTTAATTTATTTTCTTGTTTGCTGTTTAATTTTAGATTTATTTGGTTTAATAATGCTAACCATATACCCTTAATTTGATAGTATAAATTCAAATGATTAGAGACAAAACGAGATGAACTGCAACTAAGGTATACACTTATACTATTTCTCTTATGTTTGTTTTAAAAATAAGAACATGTTGTGACATAAATAAAAAAGAAAGTAAAGGATAACCTTCTTGATTGATATTTCTTCGATTGCCAAAAAACTAAAAATCTTTTCTTGCTCTGTTTACAAATTCTTTTTTTGTTGTGTTCTGTAAAACACGAATGGGGAAGAATTTTTAGCTCTCCTTCTACTTGTTTCGGATGATTGATGATAGTCCCTGATTCCTTTCTATTTTCTTTTTGATTCCCCCCCTTTCGTTCTGATAACTGCCAGTTTTTATTCCTTTCATTTCACCGAAAGTCCCTTGTCCTTTTATCGATTTTCTTTGTGTTTGGTAAAGTTTTGATGGGTTTAGCTGGTATTAGTTGGAATTGACTTGGTGGTTGCTTGAACTTTCGGTGGATGATTGCAGGTTTCGTGAGATGAAGATGGCATGATTGTCGACAACAGCTAAACGGGTTAATTCTGGATCTGAGTCACACTTGGGCTGCTCTTGGGCTCCGGGTTTTAATTTATTCAAGCATGTTGTAATTGGTCTTCGTAGTTTGGGCCTGTAAACGTTGTAAAATAATAATATTAATAATAATTATAATTTTATAATAATAATAATTATAATACAATAATTATTATAATATAATATTTATTTTCCGGACAAAAACGGTATCTACAGACTTTCTTCTACAAGCTCTCGTAATTTTCCCTTCCCAGTCTCTGATAACTACACCTGACCATGCAAACTTTGTGATTGCATGTAACGGGCATCGAAGTTCACATTGACTGTTAGGGAAACCGAGGCTTCCATCGCACTAAAAGAGATGCTGGCGAAAAATGCAACCACACGTTGGCAGTGGTAAATTCCAGATACTGTGCATTAACAAAGGTAACAATTTCCTCTAGTCTCATCCATATACCTTCATGAAATAGTTTGTTCTGGGCAAAGCACAAAGCTCATACACCCACTAAATGAATGCATTGATATCTGCTATTGTATGAACTAACATCCACTTTAACTAAGTCATGAAGTCGTTTAAATGAGACGGCCAGTGAACATTTAAACCCTGGCAAAATGAAATCGCTAATGCACAATCTCGAATGACATGAACCGTAGATTCAACAACTCTATCGCAGGATAAGAAATACGGGTCATTGGTTTACCTTTTTAGGTATAGATTCTGTTTTAATGGTATAAAATTATGGTAGAATTTCCACACCTGTAGTTTTATTTTGCATTGATATGCACAACCCTAAATCCTATCGAAAAGGGCTTCCTACAGAGTGACACTAGCATCCCCGCAAACAAGTAACCTGTAACCACTACGAACACTGTACACACCAGACCGTTCCCCACTCCATGCATGAATATCATCCTGTGCAAATTTTGAAACCGGAATCACACGTATTAAATCAACCTCCTCATCAGAAAAATTACCAGCAATTACATCCTCTCTCCAACACCCAACATCCCTATTGATTAAGTCCGATACTATAACTATTGAGTTCTCCCGAGGAGACCTGATTCTACAAGGAGGACTCCCTAGGTGCCAAAATCGTTCCATACAGAGATGCAACACCCCGACCCCACTTTCTAGTAAAAACCCTTCTCTAACAATCCTATGGGACTCCAAATGCTACATCATATGTAGGACGGATGCGATCCTAAACTAAAGCCAAGAAATTCCCCACTTGGAAAGTACTTTTCTCGAAGAATACAACTCATAAGAGAAGATGGATTGGTCATAGCGGCCAGCCCTGTTTTTACAAAAGGGCGATATTGAACTTTGCCATATCGCAAAAACCAAGTCCCCTCGATTCCTTCAACTCGCATAAGACCTTCCATAAGCACAAATGAATGCCCCTTTTCTTCTCCGATTTCTGCCACCAAAAACGAGCCATGATGCACTCCAATTCAGTGCATAAACTCTTTGGGAGCAGGAAACAATTCATGGAAAATAATGGGATAGCCTGAAGAATGGATTTAATGAATACGTCCCTACCTCCCTGTGACAGTGTACGAATGCACCAATTATGAATGGGAGAATGGAATATATCTTTTAAATGGCAAAAAGCTCATTCCTTCTGTCTCCCAATAATCGCTGTAAGGCCCAAGTACTTTTCTAGGTTAGAGGAGCTAGAGACATCCAGAATACGTTTAACATCACTTCGGTTCTCATAGGTAACGTTAGAGACGAGGAAAATACCTGACTTGTCAAAGTTTATGACTTGTCTCAAACTTTCTCCATAAACACCTAACAAGGTTTTTAATTGCATAGCCACCCTCACCTTCGTCTCTCTGAAAATAAGGCAATCATTCGCAAAAAAAAAAAAAAGATGTGGCACCAATGGTGCATTGCGATTAATCCGAACACCTTTCAAACTCTCATCCCCATCCGCTTGTCTTAGTAACGAGTCAAGAAGAGATGCAGACTCAAAGGATCGCCCTATCGGAGACCCCTATGAGGCTCAAAGCGTTGACCAACTAAACCATTAACAATGACCGAATAGGAGACTGATGTTACACTTCTCTTTAGAATATTGATCCATTGTTGAGAAAAACCCGTTAGCTCCATAATCACCCATAGAAAGTGTTATTCTACCTGATCATAAGTCTTACTCATGTCGAGCTTCAAAGCAAAAAATCCCTTCTTACCCCTTCTCTTGCGAACAAACGAGTGAATAAGTTCATAGGCCGCGATGACATTATCTGAGATCAATCTACCCGGGACAAAATCACATTGAGCTTTATCAATACAAAAACTAAGAAACCCTTGAAGTTGAAGCACTAACATCGTCGAAAATATCTTGAAAAGCATATTGCAGAGACTTATGGGATGAAATTGAGTCAACTTTGAAGGATGACTCACCTTCGGGATGAGCACAATGTGCGTGTGATTAACATCACTAAAGTCATGTTTGTCTCGAATGAGCCTAATACAATAATCAGCCACTTCATCACCCAAGATGTGCCAGAATCGCTGTTAAAAAAAACGCTCCAAGACCATCCTCGCCTGATGCTTTTATGAACTTATGAGTTTAACCACCGTGTGAGGATCCTCCCTCGTTAAATTCTAAAGTAAAGAATCATTAATTAATTTCTGGGGATATACAAGGTGCAATCCCCTCTAAAATCTTTGGGTCTACCGTAAGCAATGTAGATGAAAATAGATTCACAAAATAATTCCTCGCAACTTCCTCTATTCCCAAATCACCTTCAATTCGAGCACCATCATCAGAATCTAGATACATAATTTGGTTCCGCCGCTTGCACTAGGAAGCATGCCTGTGGAAAAACGTTGTGTTATTATCTCCATTACAAAGCGAATTTACCCAGGCTCTTTTTTCCATTACAATTCAGCTGTGATTTTGTGTCCACAATTTCACCCAAGACCTCATCCGTGGGAGTTAGCTCCACCATAGCTTCCAACCATTTCTTCAAGTCAGTCATAGTTAAATGTTTCTCAGCACATACATTCTTGAACCATCTGTCCAGACTGTAACTAACAAAGCTTAACTTTTCAGGAACGGTACCCACCGCTTCACTCCACAGCCGTTTAACTTCAGCCTCACAGCTACCCTCAAGAAGCCAGGAGGCTTCAAACTTGAAATGCCACTTTTGATTAAACTTTTAAGCCACCTCAGTTTCCAACAAAAGCAGGCAATGATCAGAAATAGAATGATGTAAGTGAGATAATCTATAGTTCGGAAACATTAATCTCCAAGCATAATTTGCAAAACCTCTATCCAACCTATCTCGGATGTTTATTGCCGTAAAATTACCTCTATCCCAAGTGAACCATCTGCCTCTATAGCCCACATCATGAAGTCCGTAACCCTTTACTGCACTTCAAAATGATGCCATATGACATTCATTTCGCACCCGACCTCCCTCCTTTTCAAAAGAAAAAAAGTATCTCGTTAAAGTCACCCATGACTAGCCACAGACAATCTTGAGGGTCAACAAGATGATGTAACAAATCCCATGACCTTGCACGATGAGACTCTTCTGGATTACCATAAAACCCAATGAAACGCCAATAAACTCCCCCTCCACTATCACTTATAAGCACATCGGTATGGGAATTTGAAAAAGAACGCAAAGAAACCACACACGTTTTCTATGCCAAACAAAGACCTCCCTTGGACCCATCAGCATAACCTCGATCCCAAAAGGAAAGCCACATAACAATCTAACATTCTCCACTCTGTCTCTGTATTTTTGTCTCTATCAAAAAACTACGTCGGGATTAATATCTCTCAGCGTGTGCCAGAGACTGCGAACTGCCCGGGGCTGCCCTAACCCCCGAACGTTCCAACTGATGGTTTTCATTACGACCATCCTGATTAAACAGGCATGCCGATGAGACATAATTAATCCCTTCCCCGAGTTCTCCTTCTGATTAACTTCTGCCAAACTTCTCTGCCTTTTAGAATTGTCAGGTTTGCCCAAAGGGTTTTCTTCTTCATCAGATGTTATTATCACATCGAAAGAGTACCTTGCACCCCTCCCCACTAACCGATCCCCTTGGATGCGTCAATGGAACTACTGCAGAGTTTGTGTTACCCAAAGTCGTAACCTCTGTCGGTGTCCTCATTATCTTGTCCGACGGACCCACAATCTCCCCTTTCTCTTTTAACCAAGTGGTTTCTAATTTTTAATGTAATATGTATGTTCATAATCAAATTTAATAATTTATTATACACGTTTTTTTAAGGAATATATGTGTGTGTAAATATATAAATTTTATTTTAGGTAAATTGCACGTTTAATACTTAAATTACTAACCTAAAATTTATTTTTACAAAATCATATGTAATGATTAGTTAGGTTTAAATTTGATACTCTACATTTAAAATATTAATAGAAATTATTGATGTTGCATTTTAAAATAAATCAATGATAATGTGGCATTACCTTATATGGTGATGTCAACATCTTCGTTAAGTATTGAATAGGGGTACCAAACAGGGGCGGACCTATGTGGCCCACTAGGTAGCATCTGCATACCCATTTTACTTAAAAAAAATACTAACACTTAATATAGTATATCAAAAGATAAAAATTCTGCACACCATTTTTAATTTTTTTTGACTTTTCTGCACTTGTTGAAATTTGTGCACACCCTTTGTATTAGCTTCAACGCAAGAGCTATAGGCTTAGGGATGAATCAACAAATGGGTTTTATTTTATTGGGAAGAATGCCTTGTTGTATTCTTTTCGTTTAAAAATTCAAAAATTAAAAGAAAAAGGTTGATGAGACCATTTTTCCTGGCATTTAGTCTAATGAGTTAGTGGGTTATATAATTAATTAAAACAATTGGTTGGATAAAAGTATAATACAACTATTACTAAAGCTTCTCTTTTACGTTTTAGTTCAAATCCACCACAGACTCCAAGTGTAACATCCCAATTACCGGGCAAGTGACTAAATTGTAAGAGTTTATAAATTTAGTTGGTGAATTAGAATCAAGTGATAAGTCTAGTGATAAGTCTAGTGATTTATGGAGGAATTTTGTGTGTTGGGTATGATAGTAAATATGGAATTATAATAAGGGTAAAAGGGTTATTGAGTAAATAAAAGAATAAAATAATAATTGAGGGTATTATAATACCCATATGAATGAATTGAAGAGATAAGCTTTGAGACTTATCTTCTTCATCTTCTTCTCTCAACGTGAAGACACAAGCTTAAGGTAAGAATCTAAACCTTGGTCGTTTCTTTGATTTTTAGTTTGGAAATGGAAGTTTGGATGTTATACAAGCTAAAGGAAAGCTTATATGACATTAAAACAACAAGATATGTGTTTTAGAGATGGATTTGAAAAATGGGTTTTTAGATGAAATTTTGATATGGATGAGTTTTTGAAGTTTGAATAAGATTTTTGACTTGTCAAGAAGTTAATTAAGGAATATGGAGTGTTAGAATTGATTAATATCATGTTTGAAATTTGGGTATGATTCTTAGTTGTAAGAATTTGAATGAAGTATTGGAAATAATAAAGTGTGGAATTGATAGAAGTTAGTTAAAATGGTTGTAGTTAAGTTGGTGGTATGAAAGGAACTTTGTATGAGAAATTTAGTGAAGAATTGGTGATTTTCGGATTTGAACAGTAAATTTCTGGATAAAATTTCCAGATTATGCAGAGGGAACCGATACCCCCTGGGGGGGGAATCGATTCCCCCTAAATGAAAAATGGAATTTGGTTCTTTAATCTGGCTTAAGTTGTTAACATCAAGTTTAAGGTTTAGGCTTATGATAGTTGTTTTGAAATGTTATATTTATGTAGATATTGAGTCTAAACAAGTTCCGGAATAATCAAAGGATTAGGATCGAATCAAAGAAAACAAGGCTAAGGTGAGTGCAATTTTAATTGTACTTATATTATTGAACGGACATTGACTTGCGATGAGCCAGTGATGGAGTTACTATGGTAAGAAGTGACTCCTAAAATGTTATTTAATTTGTGATTCTTATATGTGCATGAAT
The DNA here is from genome assembly GCF_006381635.1 of Hibiscus syriacus. Classification (NCBI taxonomy): domain Eukaryota; kingdom Viridiplantae; phylum Streptophyta; class Magnoliopsida; order Malvales; family Malvaceae; genus Hibiscus; species Hibiscus syriacus. The sequence goes on along the minus strand of NW_024062239.1, from coordinate 95,321 downwards.
ACATGAAATGAGTATAGGTTATTATATATATTACATGATATGCATAAACATAAGAGCATAAAACATAAGATATATGATATGATATACAGGATTATATGCATATGTGATATATGCTATGAGACATGACCAATGTGAAATGAGATAAGTTATGTGAATATATGAAATGATATATGAATATGCAATACGATACATGTGATATGATATGAAATACATGGTTACACATACATGTGGTATGTGACAGAAAAGAAAGAACAAGTGATGAGAAAAGTATTCATTGTAAATGCCCATAGTATACGATATGAGAGCTATAGGTATAGTTGGCATGACAAGAGTCGAGGGTTTCATAGGTCATTTGGGACAACTCATAGGTCCTTCGGGACATATTCACAGGTCCTTCGGGACAAATTTCATATGCCACTCAGTGGGACTTATACGAGCTGTGGTGACAGCAATAGTGCACAACCTCAATTTACTCGAATACCTTGAGTTCTCAGTAATGTACATGGGCCTATAAAAGACATTGAAAGTATTTACAAGATTCATATGTGATATTGTGTGCATTTCTAAGTGAAATGTATTTGTTATATGAGATTGGTAATTATTTATGCAATAGTGAGATTTGAAGTTTATATTATATGCTGATATAGTATATAAAGAAATTAGTGATGATCAAATGAGAAATGATAAGTACAAAATCATATGATAAATAGAGATTATGATGATGATGGTATATGAATGTGTATGCATTTTATTATATGAAATGTTATATGGTTTTCTTATATATTTTATATGCCTCACTAAGTCAACGACTTAGCGTGTGATTGTTTCACGCGTAGGTTATGAGAAGATGACGGTTGATAAAAGTTACTCAAGACAGGTCAGTTTCTCCTTTCCATAGATCAGATCAGAAAAGAAATGTATAATGTGTATTTTGTAATAACGATAGTGGTTGGCATGTAAATAAATGATTAAATCTGATAAGTTCTAATCGGTTTTGAAAAGTCATACGAATGAGTTTTGTAATGTTTTAATGAGTATATGTAATTAATAATATTCAATTTATTTTGTTAAATAAATTTGGAAGCATAGATGAGAATTTTTATACTGATGAAAGGTTAATATGTAATTTTCGAAAAATACTATAGAAGTTACTGTAGCATGAACAGTAACCGCGAGTTTGAACAAAATTTTCCAGTATCTTAGAGGGGAACCGATTCCCTGCTACAGGGAATCGATACCCCCACTATTCATCGTACTATTCACTATTCACTATATACTATTCATACAGTATTTTACTGTTCACAAATACGTATTTTTGAACTCAAAATTTTATAACAAGCACAAGTGAACCATATATGGTCGTATTTTCTTAATATAAATTAAAATGCTCAATTATTTTGAAATGAAATCATTTTTAAAAAGTCAATGTGACATCTCGTACTCGTATTCGGGTCGGGTACGGGTTGGGGTGTTACATTTAATGGTATCAGAGCTACGGTTTAGCCGATTCTAGGCTAAAAACGAAGTCAAAAGTGCTTTAAAAAGTATACATGCCAACACAAAGTGGAAAATTTTCTGATCTGATAAAGTAAGGAGTCTGCTGTCTTGTTAATAAAGTTAAATTGTTATGTTATATAAGATAAGTGAATACATGAGGATGATTTATGAGATATATATGTTTATATGATAGATGATATGTGAACATATGCAAATGACATATGTTAAATGATATGAATTGGATGATCATATGCACATGTTATATGTGATAGAAGAAATGATATTAGTACATGAATATATGAGAGCTTCCAAAGTGAAGCACAAGGCAATAGATTGCAGGTAATAGCATTCACCTGCCCTGGCCAGGCAGAGAGAAGAGCGAAAAACCTCAGGGTGTGCCTGTACAAGATTAGAGAATGTTTCATGATGTTGAATGATATTATGATATATTTTAATTTTATACTTCGATAATTCATAGAATGAATGTATTGAAAAGAGTTGAGAACACCCGAGTTCAAGGGTGAATTTGAGAAATGTTCCATTGTTGTGGAAAATTAATTAAATGGTAGGAAGATAATGTTAGAAGGTTTTCATTTCTCCAAAGTGGAGAAGTTAAATTGAGTAGTTTCGTTACTACGTGGGCAAACTAAAGTATGGTGAACAAATGTCACCATAAGAATATTAAAAGATCAAGTGATGTGGTTATCACTTGTAGAAGAGTTCAAGAATAAGTACATGAATGATTAGTTCATAAAACAAATAAGCTCGAATATATGAGCTTGAAGCAAGGGAATTACACGTGCATGTGTATGAGTATAAGTTTAATAAGTTAAACATATTTATTGTTGAGTTGCTTTTGATTAGGAAGGATAAGTAAGAACATGTGATTGGGTTTTTAGGGCTTGCGCCTTAAATTAAAAGAATGTTACTGGTTTTGAAATTTTTCTCATTTCAAGAAATTATTAATCGCGTTAAAGTTTTATAAAGAGCTCATAATGAAAAGATTGGAGAACAAAAATCTCATATGATTAAGAGAATTAGTGCTTTATATAGTTAAGCACCATTAAAGAAAGATAGAGATTTTGATTTTCAACTTTAAACCATATATGAATTAGTTGTATTCTCTGTCAGAGAATCAAATCAGATGAGAGTCAGACAGACTAAAATAGCAAGGTATGATATTTGAAGATTAAATAAGGAGTTAATTAATGATAAGTCAGGGTTAAAGATAACCTTTGTGAATTGGGTTAAAAGCCTTGTTAGAAGTTATGTAAATTGAAAAAAATATTATTTTAAATGAATTAGATGAGTATTGAAATCTGGTGATTTTTGAAACAAGTGGAGAAAACATAAGTATAATAATGATAAAGAATAAGTTTTTGTGCAAGTAAAGATTACTATAAAAGTCATGTAAATGTGATAAGGAGTGATAGTTAAGGATAAATATATGTAATATATAAGAGCATGTGAGTATAAAGAACATGATATGGTTTAGTTATGTATAAGATAATAATGATTATAAAAAAAAATAATAAATGAAATGGTTGATTTTGAACCAAATGAATTGTATTATGGATGAGTGAGAATGAAAGTTTGATAAGTGAAAGAAATAGGTGATGAATTATTTTGAATGGAAAGAATACATATATGGATAGTTTGATGAAGGTTTATGTTTGGAGTGAAAGAAATAAGTTGACCAATAAAGTAGTGTGATAGTGAATGTATTAAGTTAAAGGATTTGTATGTTTGACGGAAACTAAGGAATAATATATATATAAATAGTACTGTGTAAGAGTGTATATGATAAGGGATTTGCATTATAGATGAAAAGCGTTATCAATGGCTAACAAAATTATGTTATGGAAATGTATTGGAAATTATAAGATATTGTTAGGTTATGATAACCAAATATGAAGTGGATTCGAATACAATGTATATTTTAATTATGTTATGTGATAAAGTGAATAAGATAAGGATTGAATGTTCAAGAGAAGAGTAATAGAAAAGTTTGAGAATGAGTATATCGGTGAACAGTTTTCAAGACAAAGAAAGTTGCAGTGTTTGAGTTTTTTTTTTTAAATAGTGAAATAATACTACGTGTGAGTAAGAGTCTGAGTTTGAAAAATTGAGTAAGATATCGTTGGAAAAAAAATCAATGTGTTATTAAATAATGTTTAAGGATATCCACTATACTAAAGCGGAGAATTTAGATGAGATAATTTAGTTTCTATGCGGTTGAGCTAAAGTGTGTTAAACAAATATTATAATATGAATCCTAGAAGATTCATTGATATGAGTATGGTTTCGGAAGAGTTTAAAGAAATAAGTACATCAATGAAAGATAGAAGACATGAAATGTTAAGTGTGAATAAAGAAAATTACATGGCGAATGAGAATAAATGTGGATTTGATAAGTTAAGTAAACTATTGTTGAGATAATTTGGATTGAAAAAGGGGTATTTGATCAATTAAATAGTGCTTGTTCCCTAGATTGAATAGTTGTTATCGGCTAGTCGTAAGAGTAAAGGTAATAGAGTTATAAGATTGAAAGAAAAGATAAAGTGAGTTAATTAAGTCTGATATGGATTTGGATATGGTCATGTATTGGGATCATATAGATATGATGACGGCAAAGATAAGAGTATTTACAAGTTTTAAAAGGAGCTTTGAGGAAGAATAATATAAGTACAAGAGATGGTGAAGAATAAAGTTCTTTATAAGTAAAGCTAATTATCAAATTTATAAAGATGTGATAAAGATTGGTAATTGGAGATGAATATAAGTGATAGGAAAAGAGTATGTGAACATGAATTAAAAGATGCGATCTTTGTATAAAGAGATTTTGATTCTGGATAAATAATGGAATAAAGAAACAAAAGGATGGAGTATAAAGGATCATATGTGATAAAGGTTATATGAAAATTTAGATGATAAGTTCGATATAGAAATACGAGAAGTGTGAAGGGTGATGTGAAAAGATTGTTTAATTCTATAAAGTATATGTTTAATCACGTTTGATGAAGATTTAAAGTTTTGTTCTTGGTCAAATGATGACGGAATAAAAGTTTAGTATAGTTATAAGGTAATTAGAGATTAATGAATAGATAGATTGATTTATGATATGGAGTTTGAAAATGAATGTTATTGTTTACATGATGAGTAATATTGTATGTAATTTTAGAAAGATCAAAGGAAAATGCAGAGTAGAAGAGAGAAAAGAAAGGAATAAATTGAGATTATTTGTTACTGTTTATATGATAAGTGACAGTAGATGAATGTATAAACGGAAAAAGAAGTTGAAAAGCTAGTTTCAAATAATGTCAAGTAAGATTAAGTGAGAGAAGCAACATGAGAACTTTAGAAGATATGTTCATATCAATGTGTGTACAATGAAAATTCGAGGATGAATTTTCTTAAGCGGAGGAGATTTGTAACATCCCAATTACCGGGTAAGTGACTAAATTGTAAGAGTTTATAAATTTAGTTGGTGAATTAGAATCAAGTGATAAGTCTAGTGATAAGTCTAGTGATTTATGGAGGAATTTTGTGTGTTGGGTATGATAGTAAATATGGAATTATAATAAGGGTAAAAGGGTTATTGAGTAAATAAAAGAATAAAATAACAATTGAGGATATTATAATACCCATATGAATGAATTGAAGAGATAAGCTTTGAGACTTATCTTCTTCATCTTCTTCTCTCAACGTGAAGACACAAGCTTAAGGTAAGAATCTAAACCTTGGTCGTTTCTTTGATTTTTAGTTTGGAAATGGAAGTTTGGATGTTATACAAACTAAAGGAAAGCTTATATGACATTAAAACAACAAGATATGTGTTTTAGAGATGGATTTGAAAAATGGGTTTTTAGATGAAATTTTGATATGGATGAGTTTTTGAAGTTTGAATAAGATTTTTGACTTGTCAAGAAGTTAATTAAGGAATATGGAGTGTTAGAATTGATTAATATCATGTTTGAAATTTGGGTATGATTCTTAGTTGTAAGAATTTGAATGAAGTATTGGAAATAATAAAGTGTGGAATTGATAGAAGTTAGTTAAAATGGTTGTAGTTAAGTTGGTGGTATGAAAGGAACTTTGTATGAGAAATTTAGTGAAGGATTGGTGATTTTCGGATTTGAACAGTAAATTTCTGGATAAAATTTCCAGATTATGCAGAGGGAACCGATACCCCCCTGGGGGGGGGAATCGATTCCCCCCTAAATGAAAAATAGAATTTGGTTCTTTAATCTGGCTTAAGTTGTTAACATCAAGTTTAAGGTTTAGGCTTATGATAGTTGTTTTGAAATGTTATATTTATGTAGATATTGAGTCTAAACAAGTTCCGGAATAATCAAAGGATTAGGATCGAATCAAAGAAAACAAGGCTAAGGTGAGTGCAATTTTAATTGTACTTATATTATTGAACGGACATTGACTTGCGATGAGCCAGTGATGGAGTTACTATGGTAAGAAGTGACTCCTAAAATGTTATTTAATTTGTGATTCTTATATGTGCATGAATACATGAAATGAGTATAGGTTATATATATTACATGATATGCATAAACATAAGAGCATAAAACATAAGATATATGATATGATATACAGGATTATATGCATATGTGATATATGCTATGAGACATGACCAATGTGAAATGAGATAAGTTATGTGAATATATGAAATGATATATGAATATGCAATACGTGATACATGTGATATGATATGAAATACATGGTTACACATACATGTGGTATGTGACAGAAAAGAAAGAACAAGTGATGAGAAAAGTATTCATTGTAAATGCCCATAGTATACGATATGAGAGCTATAGGTATAGTTGGCATGACAAGAGTCGAGGGTTTCATAGGTCATTTGGGACAACTCATAGGTCCTTCGGGACATATTCACAGGTCCTTCGGGACAAATTTCATATGCCACTCAGTGGGACTTATACGAGCTGTGGTGACAGCAATAGTGCACAACCTCAATTTACTCGAATACCTTGAGTTCTCAGTAATGTACATGGGCCTATAAAAGACATTGAAAGTATTTACAAGATTCATATGTGATATTGTGTGCATTTCTAAGTGAAATGTATTTGTTATATGAGATTGGTAATTATTTATGCAATAGTGAGATTTGAAGTTTATATTATATGCTGATATAGTATATAAAGAAATTAGTGATGATCAAATGAGAAATGATAAGTACAAAATCATATGATAAATAGAGATATGATGATGATGGTATATGAATGTGTATGCATTTTATTATATGAAATGTTATATGGTTTTCTTATATATTTTATATGCCTCACTAAGTCAACGACTTAGCGTGTGATTGTTTCACGCGTAGGTTATGAGAAGATGACGGTTGATAAAAGTTACTCAAGACAGGTCAGTTTCTCCTTTCCATAGATCAGATCAGAAAAGAAATGTATAATGTGTATTTTGTAATAACGATAGTGGTTGGCATGTAAATAAATGATTAAATCTGATAAGTTCTAATCGGTTTTGAAAAGTCATACGAATGAGTTTTGTAATGTTTTAATGAGTATATGTAATTAATAATATTCAATTTATTTTGTTAAATAAATTTGGAAGCATAGATGAGAATTTTTATACTGATGAAAGGTTAATATGTAATTTTCGAAAAATACTATAGAAGTTACTGTAGCATGAACAGTAACCGCGAGTTTGAACAAAATTTTCCATTATCTTAGAGGGGAACCGATTCCCTGCTACAGGGAATCGATACCCCCACTATTCATCGTACTATTCACTATTCACTATATACTATTCATACAGTATTTACTGTTCACAAATACGTATTTTTGAACTCAAAATTTTATAACAAGCACAAGTGAACCATATATGGTCGTATTTTCTTAATATAAATTAAATGCTCAATTATTTTGAAATGAATCATTTTTAAAAAGTCAATGTGACATCTCGTACTCGTATTCGGGTCGGGTAGGGTTGGGGTGTTACATTTAATGGTATCAGAGCTACGGTTTAGCCGATTTAGGCTAAAAACGAAGTCAAAAGTGCTTTAAAAAGTATACATGCCAACACAAAGTGGAAAATTTTCTGATCTGATAAAGTAAGGAGTCTGCTGTCTTGTTAATAAAGTTAAATTGTTATGTTATAAGATAAGTGAATACATGAGGATTTATGAGATATATATGTTTATATGATGATATGTGAACATATGCAAACATATGTTAAATGATATGAATTGGATGATCATATGCACATGTTATAGTGATAGAAGAATGATATTAGTACATGAATATATGAGAGCTTCCAAAGTGAAGCACAAGGCATAGATTGCAGGTAATATTCACCTGCCCTGGCCAGGCAGAGAGAAGAGCGAAAAACCTCAGGGTGTGCCTGTACAAGATTAGAGAATGTTTCATGATTTGAATGATATTATGATATATTTTAATTTTATACTTCGATAATTCATAGAGATGTATGAAAAGAGTTGAGAACACCCGAGTTCAAGGGTGAATTTGAGAAATGTTCCATGTTGTGGAAAATTAATTAAATGGTAGGAAGATAATGTTAGAAGGTTTTCATTTCTCCAAAGTGGAGAAGTTAAATGAGTAGTTCGTTACTACGTGGGCAAACTAAAGTATGGTGAACAAATGTCACCATAAGAATATTAAAGATCAAGTGATGTGGTTATCACTGAGAAGAGTTCAAGAATAAGTACATGAATGATTTTCATAAAACAAATAAGCTCGATATATGAGCTGAAGCAAGGAATTACACGTGCATGTGTATGAGTATAAGTTTAAGTTAAACATATTTATTGTTGAGTTGCTTTTGATTAGGAAGGATAAGTAAGACATGTGATTGGGTTTTTAGGGCTTGCGCCTTAAATTAAAAGAATGTATGGTTTGAAATTTTTCTCATTTCAAGAAATTAATCGCGTTAAAGTTTTATAAAGAGCTCATAATGAAAAGATTGGAGAACAAAAATCTCATATGATTAAGAGAATTAGTGCTTTATATAGTTAAGCACCATTAAAGAAAGATAGAGATTTTGATTTTCAACTTTAAACCATATATGAATTAGTTGTATTCTCTGTCAGAAATCAAATCAGATGAGTCAGACAGACTAAAATAAGGTATGATATTGAAGATTAAATAAGGGTTAATTAATGATAAGTCAGGGTAAAGATAACCTTTGTGAATTGGGTTAAAAGCCTTTTAGAAGTTATGTAAATTGAAAAAAATATTATTTTAAATGAATTAGATGAGTATTGAAATCTGGTGATTTTGAAACAAGTGGAGAAAAATAAGTATAATAATGATAAAGAATAAGTTTTGTGCAAGTAAGATTACTATAAAAGTCATGTAAATGTGATAAGGAGTGATAGTTAAGGATAATATGTAATATAAGAGCATGTGAGTATAAAGAACATGATAGGGTTTAGTTATGTATAAGATAATAATGATTATAAAAAAATAATATAAATGAAATGGTGATTTTGAACAAATGAATTGTATTATGGATGAGTGAGAATGAAGTTTGATAAGTGAAAGAAATAGGTGATGAATTATTTTGAATGGAAAGAATACATATGGATTTGATGAAGGTTTATGTTGGAGTGAAGAAATAAGTTGACCATAAAGTAGGTGATAGTGAATGTATTAAGTTAAAGGATTTGTATGTTTGACGGAAACTAAGGAATAATATATATATAAATAGTACTGTGTAAGAGTGTATATGATAAGGGATTTGCATTATAGATGAAAAGCGTTATCAATGGCTAACAAATTATGTTATGGAAATGTATTGGAAATTATAAGTATTGTTAGGTTATGATAACCAAATTGAAGTGGATTCGAATACAATGTATATTTTAATTATGTTATGTGATAAAGTAATAAAGGATTGAATGTTCAAGAGTAATAGAAAAGTTTGAGAATGAGTATATCGTGAACAGTTTTCAAGACAAAGAAAGTTGCAGTGTTTGAGTTTTTTTTTTAAATAGTGAAATAATACTCGTGTGAGTAAGAGTCTGAGTTGAAAATTGAGTAAGATATCGTTGGAAAAAAAATCAATGTGTTTTAAATAATGTTTAAGGATATCCACTACTAAAGCGGAGAATTTAGATGAGATAATTTAGTTTCTATCGGTTGAGCTAAAGTGTGTTAAAAAATATTAATATGAATCCTAGAAGATTCATTGATATGGTATGGTTTCGGAAGTTTAAAGAATAAGTACATCAATGAAAGATAGAAGACATGAAATGTTAAGTGTGAATAAAGAAAATTACATGGAGAATGAGATAAAGGGATTTGATAAGTTAAGTAAACTTGTTGAGATAATTTGGATTGAAAAAGGGGTATTTGATCAATTAAATAGTGCTTGTTCCCTAGATTGAATAGTTGTTATCGGTAGTCGTAAGAGTAAAGGTAATAGAGTTATAAGATGAAAAAAAGATAAAGTGAGTTAATAAGTCTGATATGGATTTGGATAGGTCATGTATTGGGATCATATAGATATGACGGCAAAGATAAGATATTTACAAGTTTTAAAAGGCTTTGAGGAAGAATAATATAAGTACAAGAGATGGTGAAGAATAAAGTTCTTTATAGTAAAGCTAATTATCAAATTTATAAAGATGTGATAAAGATTGGTAATGGAGATGAATATAGTGATAGGGAGTATGTGAACATGAATTAAAGATGCGATCTTTGTATAAAGAGATTTGATTCTGGATAAATAATGAATAAAGAAACAAAAGGATGGAGTATAAAGGATCATATGTGATAAAGGTTATATGAAAATTAGATGATAAGTTCGATATAGAATCGAGAAGTGTGAAGGGTGATGTGAAAAGATTGTTTAATTCTATAAAGTATGTTTAATCACGTTTGATGAAGATTTAAAGTTTGTTCTGGTCAAATGATGACGGAATAAAAGTTTAGTATAGTATAAGGTAATTAGAGATTAATGAATAGATAGATTGATTTATGATATGGAGTTTGAAAATGAATGTTATTGTTTACATGAGTAATATTGTATGTAATTTTAGAAAGATCAAAGGAAAATGCAGAGTAGAAGAGAGAAAAGACAGGAATAAATTGAGATTATTTGTTACTGTTTATAGATAAGTGACAGTATGAATTTATAAACGGAAAAAGAAGTTGAAAAGTAGTTTCAAATAATGTCAAGGAATATAAGTGAGAAGCAAACATGAGAACTTTAGAAGATATGTTCATATCAATGTGTGTACAATGAAAATTCGAGGATGAATTTTCTTAAGGGGAGGAGATTTGTATCCCAATTACGGGTAAGTGACTAAATTGTAAGAGTTTATAATTTAGTTGGGAATTAGAATCAAGTGATAAGTCTAGTGATAAGTCTAGTGATTTGGAGGATTTTGTGTATTGGGTATGATAGTAAATATGGAATTATATAAGGGTAAAAGGTTATTGAGTAAATAAGAATAAAATATTGAGGGTATTTAATACCCATATGAATGAATTGAAGAGATAACTTTGAGACTTATCTTCTTCATCTTCTTCTCTCAACGTGAAGACAGCTTAAGGTAAGAATCTAAACCTTGGTCGTTTCTTTGATTTTTAGTTTGGAAATGGAAGTTTGGATGTTATACAACTAAAGGAAAGCTTATATGACATTAAAACAACAAGATATGTGTTAGATATGGATTTGAAAAATGGGTTTTAGATGAATTTTGATAGGATGAGTTTTTGAAGTTGAATAAGATTTTTGACTTGTCAAGAAGTTAATTAAGGAATATGGAGTGTTAGAATTGATTAATATCATGTTTGAAATTTGGGTATGATTCTTAGTTGTAAGAATTTGAATGAAGTATTGGAAATATAAAGTGGATTGTAGAAGTTAGTTAAATGGTTGTAGTTGTTGGTGGTATGAAAGGACTTGTATGAGAAATTTAGTGAAGGATTGGTGATTTCGGATTTGAACAGTAAATTTCTGGATAAAATTTCCAGATTATGCAGAGGGAACCGATACCCCCTGGGGGGGGGAATCGATTCCCCTAAATGAAAATGGAATTTGGTTCATTAATCTGGCTTAAGTGTTAACATCAAGTTTAAGGTTTAGGCTTCTGATAGTTGTTTTGAAATGTTATATTATGTAGATATTGAGTCTAAACAAGTTCCGGATTAATCAAAGATTAGGATCGAATCAAGAAAAACAAGGCTATGGTGAGTGCAATTTTAATTGTACTTATATTATTGAACGGACATTGACTTGCGATGAGCAGGATGGAGTTACTATGGTAAGAAGTGACTCCTAAAATGTTATTTAATTTGTGATTCTTATATGTCATGAATACATGAAATGAGTATAGGTATATATATTACATGATATGCATAAACATAAGAGCATAAAACATAAGATGATATGATATACAGGATTATATGCATATGTGATATATGCTATGAGACATGACCAATGTGAAATGAGATAGTTATGTGAATATATGAAATGATATATGAATATGCAATACGTGAACATGTGATATGATATGAAATACATGGTTACACATACATGTGGTATGTGACAGAAAAGAAAGAACAAGTGATGAGAAAAGTATTCATTGTAATGCCCATAGTATACGATATGAGAGCTAGGTATAGTTGGCATGCCAAGAGTCGAGGGTTTCATAGGTCCTTTGGGACAACTCATAGTCCTTCGGGAACATATCACAGTCCTTCGGGACAAATTTCATATGCCACTCAGTGGGACTTATACGAGCTGTGGTGATAGCAATAGTGCACACCTCAATTTACTCGAATACCTTGAGTTCTCAGTAATGTACATGGGCCTATAAAAGACATTGAAAGTATTTACAAGATTCATATGTGATATTGTGTGCATTCTAAGTGAAATGTATTTGTTATGTGAGATTGGTAATTATTTATGCAATAGTGAGATTTGAAGTTTATATTATATGCTGATATAGTATATAAAGAAATTAGTGATGATCAAATGAGAAATGATAAGTACAAAATCATATGATAAATAGAGATTGATGATGGTATATGAATATGTATGCATTTTATATATAATGTTATATGGTTTTCTTATATATTTTATATGCCTCACTAAGTCAACGACTTAGCGTGTGATTGTTTCACGCGTAGGTTATGAGAAGATGACGGTTGATAAAAATTACTCAAGACAGATCAGTTTTCTTTCCATAGATCAGATCAGAAAAGAAATGTATAATGTGTATTTTGTAATAACGATAGTGGTTGGCATGTAAATAAATGATTAAATCTGATAAGTTCTAATCGGTTTTGAAAAGTCATACGAATGAGTTTTAATGTTTTAATGGTATATGTAATTAATAATATTCAATTTATTTTGTTAAATAAATTTTGGAAAGCATAGATATGAATTTTCATAGCAGTTTGTAATCAAACCGCGAGTTTAACAAATTTTCCAGTATCTTAGAGGGGAACCGATTCCCTGCTACAAGGAATCGATACCCCCACTATTCATCGTACTATTCACTGTTCACTATTCACTATTCTACAGTATTTTACTGTTCACAAACGTATTTTTTGAACTCAAAATTTTATAACAAGACAAGTGAACCATATATGGTCGTATTTTCTTAATATAAATTAAAATGCTCAATTATTTTGAAATGAAATCATTTTTAAAAAGTCAATGTGAATCTCGGGCTCGTATTCGGGTCGGGTACGGGTTGGGTGTTACATTTAATGATATCAGAGCTACGGTTTAGCCGATTCTAGGCTAAAAACGAAGTCAAAAGTGCTTTAAAAAAGTATACATGCCAACACAAAGTGGAAAATTTTCTGATCTGATAGGGTAAGGAGTCTGTTGTCTTGTTAATAAAGTTAAATTGTTATGTTATATAAGATAAGTGAATACATGAGGATGATTTATGAGATATATATGTTTATATGATAGATGATATGTGAACATATGCAAATGACATATGTTAAATGATATGAATTGGATGATCATATGCACATGTTATATGTGATAGAAGAAATGATATAGTACATGAATATATGAGAGCTTTCAAAGTGAAGCACAAGACAATAGACTGCAGGTAATAGCATTCACCTGCCCTGGCCAGGCAGGGAGAAGAGCGAAAAACCTCAGGGTGTGCCTGTACAAGATTAGAGAATTTCATGATGTTGAATGTATTCTGATATATTTTAATTTTATACTTCGATAATTCATAGAATGAATGTATTGAAAAGAGTTGAGAACACCGAGTTCAAGGGTAAATTTGAGAAATGTTCCATTGTTGTGGAAAATTGATTAAATGGTAGGAAGATAATGTTAGAAGGTTTTCATTTCTCCAAAGTGGAGAAGTTAAATTGAGTAGTTTCGTTACTATGTGGGCAAACTAAAGTATGGTGAACAAATGTCACCATAAGAATGTTAAAAGATCAAGTGATGTGGTTATCACTTGTAGAAGAGTTCAAGAATAAGTACATGAATGATTAGTTCATAAAACAAATAAGCTCGAATATATGAGCTTGAAGCAAGGGAATTACACGTGCATGTGTATGAGTATAAGTTTAATAAGTTAAAAATATTTATTGTTGAGTTGATTTTGATTAGGAAGGATAAGTAAGAACATGTGATTGGGTTTTTAGGGCTTGCGCCTTAAATTAAAAGAATGTTACTGGTTTTGAAATTTTTCTCATTTGAAGAAATTATTAATTGCGTTAAAGTTTTATAAAGAGCTCAGAATGAAAAGATTGGAGAACAAAAATCTCATATGATTAAGAGAATTAGTGCTTTATATAGTTAAGCACCATTAAAGAAAGATAAAGATTCTGATTTTCAACTTTAAACCATATATGAATTAGTTGTATTCTCTGTCAGAGAATCAAATCAGATGAGAGTCAACAGACTAAAATAGCAAGGTATGATATTGAAGATTAAATAAGGAGTTAATTAATGATAAGTCAGGGTTAAAGATAACCTTTGTGAATTGGGTTAAAAGCCTTGTTAGAAGTTATGTAAATTGAAAAAAAAAATTATTATTTTAAATGAATTAGATGAGTATTGAAATCTGGTGATTTTTGAAACAAGTGGAGAAAACATAAGTATAATAATGATAAAGAATAAGTTTTTGTGCAAGTAAAGATTACTATAAAAGTCATGTAAATGTGATAAGGAGTGATAGTTAAGGATAAATATATGTAATATATAAGAGCATGTGAGTATAAAGAACATGATATGGTTTAGTTATGTATAAATAATGATTATAAAAAAATAATAATAAATGAAATGGTTGATTTTGAACCAAATGAATTGTATTATGGATGAGTGAGAATGAAAGTTTGATAAGTGAAAGAAATAGGTGATGAATTATTTTGAATGGAAAGAATACATATATGGATAGTTTGATGAAGGTTTATGTTTGGAGTGAAAGAAATAAGTTGACCAATAAAGTAGTGTGATAGTGAATGTATTAAGTTAAAGGATTTGTATGTTTGACGGAAACTAAGGAATAATATATATATAAATAGTACTGTGCAAGAGTGTATATGATAAGGGATTTGCATTATAGATGAAAAGCGTTATCAATGGCTAACAAAATTATGTTATGGAAATGTATTGGAAATTATAAGATATTGTTAGGTTATGATAACCAAATATGAAGTGGATTCGAATACAATGTATATTTTAATTATGTTATGTGATAAAGTGAATAAGATAAGGATTGAATGTTCAAGAGAAAGTAATAGAAAAGTTTGAGAATGAGTATATCAGTGAACAGTTTTCAAGATAAAGAAAGTTGCAGTGTTTGAGTTTTTTTTAAATAGTGAAATAATACTGCGTGTGAGTAAGAGTCTGAGTTTGAAAAGTTGAGTAAGATATCGTTGGAAAAAAAATAATGTGTTATTAAATAATGTTTAAGGATATCACTATACTAAAGCGGAGAATTTAGATGAGATAATTAGTTTCTATGCGGTGAGCTAAAGTGTGTTAAACAAATATAATATGAATCCTAGATTCATATGAGTATGGTTTCGGAGAGTTTAAGAAATAAGTACATCAATGATTTTATAAGATAGAAGACATGAAATGTTAAGTGTGAATAAAGAAATTACATGGCGAATGAGAATAAATGTGGATTTGTAAGTTAAGTAAACTATTGTTGAGATATTTGGATTGAAAAAGGGGTATTTGATCAATTAAATAGGGCTTGTGCCCTAGATTAATAGTTTGTTATCGGCTAGTCGTAAGAGTAAAGGTAATAGATTTATAAGATTGAAAGAAAAGATAAAGTGTTAATTAAGTCTGATATGGATTTGGATATGGTCATGTATTGGATCATATAGATATGATGACGGCAAAGATAAGAGTATTTACAATTTTTAAAAGGAGCTTTGAGGAAGAAATAATATAAGTACAAGAGATGGTGAGAATAAAGTTCTTTATAAGTAAAGCTAATTATCAAATTTATAAAGATTGATAAAGATTGGTAATTGGAGATGAATATAAGTGATAGGAAAAGAGTATGTGAACATGAATTAAAAGATGCGATCTTTGTATAAAGATTTTGATTCTGGATAATAATGAATAAAGAAACAAAAGGATGGAGTATAAAGGATCATATGTGATAAAGGTTATTGAAAATTTAGATGATAAGTTCGATATAGAAATACGAGAAGTGTGAAGGGTGATGTGAAAAGATTGTTTAATTCTATAAAGTATATTTAATCACGTTTGATGAAGATTTAAAGTTTTGTTCTTGGTCAAATGACGGAATAAAAGTTTAGTATAGTTTAAGGTAATTAGAGATTAATGAATAAATAGATTGATTTATGATATGGAGTTTGAAAATGAATGTTTTGTTTACATGATGAGTAATATTGTATGTAATTTAGAAAGATCAAAGGCAGTAAAGAGAGAAAGACAGGAATAAATTGAGATTATTTGTTACGTTTATATGATAAGTGACAGTAGATGAATGTATAAAAAAAGTTGAAAAGCTAGTTTCAAATAATGTCAAGGAAGATTAATGAGAGAAGCAACATGAGAACTTTAGAAGATATGTTCATATCAATGTGTGTACAATGAAAATTTGAGGAGAATTTTCTTAAGGGGAGATTTGTAACATCATCCCAATTACCGGGTAAGTGACTAAATTGTAAGAGTTTATAATTTAGTTGGTGAATTAGAATCAAGTGATAAGTCTAGTGATTCATGATTTATGAGGAATTTGTGTGTTGGTATGAAGTAATATGGAATTATAATAAGGGTAAAAGGGTTATGAGTAAATAAAGAATAAAAATAATTGAGGTATTATAATACCCCTGAATGAATTGAAGAGATAAGCTTTGAGACTTATCTCTTCATCTTCTTCTCTCAACGTGAAGACACAACTTAAGGTAGAATCTAAACCTTGGTCGTTTCTTTGATTTTTAGTTTGGAAATGGAAGTTTGGATGTTATACAACTAAAGGAAAGCTTATATGACATTAAAACAACAAGATATTTTTAGAGATGGATTTGAAAAATGGGTTTTTAGATGAAATTTTGATATGGATGAGTTTTGAAGTTTGAATAAGATTTTTGACTTGTCAAGAAGTTAATTAAGGAATATGGAGTGTTAGAATTGATTATATCATGTTTTAATTTGGGTATGATTCTTAATTGTAAGAATTTGAATGGAGTTTGGAAATAATAAGTGTGGAATTGATAGAAGTTAGTTAAAATGGTTGCGTTAAGTTGGTGGTATGAAAGGAACTTTGTATGAGAAATTTAGTGAAGAATTGGTGATTTTCGGATTTGAACAGTAAATTTCTGGATAAAATTTCCAGATTATGCAGGGAACCGATACCCCCTGGGGGGGAATCGATTCCCCCTAAATGAAAATGGAATTTGGTTCTTTAATCTGGCTTAAGTTGTTAATATCAAGTTTAAGGTTTAGGCTTCTGATAGTTGTTTTGAAATGTTATATTTATGTAGATATTGAGTCTAAACAAGTTCCGGAATCAAAGGATTAGGATCAAATCAAAGAAAACAAGGCTAAGGTGAGTGCAATTTTAATTGTACTTATATTATTGAACGGACATTGACTTGCGATGAGCCAGTGATGGAGTTACTATGGTAAGAAGTGACTCCTAAAATGTTATTTAATTTGTGATTCTTATATGTGCATGAATACATGAAATGAGTATAGGTTATATATGTTACATGATATGCATAAACATAAGAGCATAAAACATAAGATATATATATATGATATACAGGATTATATGCATATGTGATATATGCTATGAGACACCAATGTGAAATGAGATAAGTTATGTGAATAGAAAATGATATATGAATATGCAATACGTGATACATGTGATATGATATGAAATACATGGTTACACATACATGTGTATGTGACAGAAAAGAAAGAACAAGTGATGAGAAAAGTATTTATTGTAAATGCCCATAGTAACGATATGAGAGCTATAGTATAGTTGGCATGCCAAGAATCGAGGGTTTCATAGGTCCTTTGGGACAACTCATAGGTCCTTCGGGACATATTCACAGGTCCTTCGGGACAAATTTCATATGCCACTCAGTGGGACTTATACGAGCTGTGGTGACAGCAATAGTGCACAACCTCAATTTACTCGAATACCTTGAGTTCTCAGTAATGTACATAGGCCTATAAAAGACATTGAAAGTATTTACAAGATTCATATGTGATATTGTGTGCATTTCTAAGTGAAATGTATTTGTTATATGAGATTGGTAATTATTTATGCAATAGTGAGATTTGAAGTTTATATTATATGCTGATATATATAAAGAAATTAGTGATTATCAAATGAGAAATGATAAGTACAAAATCATATGATAAATAGAGATTATGATGATGGTATATGAATATGTATGCATTTTATTATATGAAATGTTATATGGTTTTCTTATATATTTTATATGCCTCACTAAGTCAACGACTTAGCGTGTGATTGTTTCACTCGTAGGTTATGAGAAGATGACGGCTAAAAGTTACTCAAGACAGGTCAGTTTCTCCTTTCCATAGATCAGATCAGAAAAGAAATGTATAATGTGTATTTTGTAATAACGATAGTGGTTGGCATGTAAATAAATGATTAAATCTGATAAGTTCTAATCGGTTTTGAAAAGTCATACGAATTAGTTTTGTAATGTTTTAATGAGTATATGTAATTAATAATATTCAATTTATTTTGTTAAATAAATTTGGAAGCATAGATGAAGCATACGCGAGTTTAAGCGAAACAAAATTTTCCAGTATCTTAGAGGGGAACCGATTCCCTGCTACAAGGAATCGATACCCCCACTATTCATACTATTCACTGTTCACTATTCACTATTCTATTCATACAGTATTTTACTGTTCACAAATATGTATTTTTGAACTCAAAATTTTATAACAAGCACAAGTGAACCATATATGGTCGTATTTTCTTAATATAATTAAAATGCTCAATTATTTTGAAATGAAATCATTTTTCAAAAAGTCAATGTGACATCTCGGACTCGTATTCGGGTCGGGTACGGGTTGGGGTGTTACACCAAGCCTCCAACCCCCACTGGCCACTGCTACTCAATTCTCAGTCTTTTGTTTGAGCCTAAACCACCCGCCACGACACCGTTCATCGGCGATTTTCCGGTGAACTTCCTCAACCAAACTACAGGTAAGTTGTTGCTCTTTTCTTTTCCTCAGATAATTAGGTTCTTACTTATTCTTTTACCCTCTTAAATTTAGTTAAATTTATATTTGAGTTTGTAAGTTTTGATTTTTTTTTTTTTGAATTTGTGTGAGTTAAAATTAAGAGATAAAAATAAATTTTGAATCAATTTAATAGATTTTAGTGATTTTATGAAAAATATTTGAATGTTAATTGTGATGTAAAATTACTAATATGTATTTTTGGGAAGGAGAAAAAATGGTATACTGAATTTGTGTAATTTAAGTAGAAGCAATTTAGATATTTTAGTTTTTAAGTTGAATCCATTAAAATTATTTAATTAGTAATTAAGATCTTATTTCTTTGATAATAAATATAATTACTAATAGTGAATTATAATCAATAATTATTGTGATTTGTAAATTTTGTGATTGTAGTATAAGAAGATGAATGATGAAAAGATGAACTCTCAACGAAAGAAGAAGAATGGAACGTTGGATTGGTTTTTCAAAAGTCCAAAAAGAATGATGCAAGTTCTTCACTAGTGCCAATTTGTGTCTTATCACCGACACCAACTCAACCTTCAGCAACTCAACTCGAACAAGAATTTTCTTTCCCTTCAAATAATATGCCCCAAACTCAAAACCGAAATGAGATCTACATGTATTACACAAGATGATAGTACAACATTTGCATCAAGAGAGATGAAAAGCCAAGTTAATGATATCTCTATTCCACATGATCCGGCTAAAGGAAAAAAATTATTGATTATAATCCAATGGATCGAGAAGCAGTGAGGAAAGAATACATACAAAGAGGTGTTTGCCAACCAAAGAAGCACAAATTTCCTGAAACGGACTTCAGAGGAGGTACATTACGCCGCTTTAATAAATCTTGGTTTAATAAGTATTCTTGGCTTGAGTATAGTGTTTCAAAAGATGCTGCATTTTGCTTTGTTTGTTACTTGTTTCAGAATGAAACTACCAAAGCTGCAGGAGGATATGCATTTTTTGTTAATGGGTTTAGAGGTTGGAATAGGCCAGTTCGGTTTAGAAAACATGTTGGTGGAATTAATAGTGCTCATAATCAAGCTTTTCAAAAGTTTGAGAATTTAAAGAACTTTAAGTCATCCTTGAAAGTTTCTTTAGACCAACAAACTGAGCAAGCTAAAAGTGACTACCGAATCCGCTTGACTACTTCTCTTCATTGTTTGAGATTTCTTTTACATCAAGGATTGGCATTTCGTGGTCATGATGAATGTGATTAATCAAGTAACAAGGGAACTTTTCTTGAACTTTGAATTGGATTGCAGAAAAGAATGATGATTTGAGAAATGTTGTTTTGAAAATGCACCTAAAAATAATCAAATGATTGCACCTTTGATTCAAAAAGAGCTTATCAATTGTTGTGCAAAAGAAACTACCAAGGCATTGTGGAAGATCTTGGTAAGGATTATTTTGGAATACTAGTAGATGAGTCAAGTGATGTGTCTCAAAAAGAACAAATGGCTTTGTGTGTCCGTTATGTTGATAAAAAAGGAATGATAAAAGAACAGTTTCTTGGAATTGTTCATGTTGGAGATACCACATCTTTGTCTCTTAAAGAAGCTATCTTTTCTTTGCTTGATGAGCATTCTTTGAGTTTTTCAAGAATTCGTGGGCAAGGGTATGATGGAGCTAGTAATATGATGGGTGAACTTAATGGTCTCAAAACTCTAATCATGAGAGAACACAATCTGCATACTATATACATTGTTTTGCTCACCAACTTCAATTAACTCTTGTTGTCGTTTCTAAGAAAATAAAGATTGTGGTTGGCTTTTTTATACACTTGGAAATTTGTTGAATGTTGTTGGATCATCATGTAGGCGAAAAGATTTGCTTAAAGGAAAACAAGCTGAAAAAATTGCAAAAGCCTTTGAAAATGGTGAAATTGTGACTGGAAAAGGTTTTAAACCAAGAGCTTGGTTTAGGTAGGCCGGGTGATACACGTTGGGGGTCTCATTATAATTGATTTTGAATGTCATTGATTTGTATTCTACAATACGGAGGTTTGATTTGATTGGTAACGATGCTCGAAATGGTGATGATGCTAGAAAAGCCGATAATGTGAGTTTTGTAATAGAGTCATTTGATTTCATTTTCATGATTCACTTGATGAAGAGAATATTTGGGATTATGAATGAATTAAACAAGCTTTACAAAGAAAAGATCAAGATATTGTCAATGCTATGTCACTTGTTACTTTAACTAAAGAAAGATTGCAACTATGAGGGAAAACGAGTGGGAGTCTTTTTTGCTATAATCTCTTCATTTTGTAACAAGAATAACATTGATATTCATAATATGGATGTTGTGTATACTCCTCCGGGAAGAAAGACGTTGTCGTTGGATACTACTAATATCATCATTTTCGAACTGAAGTGTTCTTGGGAGTTATTGATCTTCAGCTTCAAGAGTTAAACAACCGATTTGATGAGGTTAGTATAGAGTTATTGACTTGTATGGCTTCTTTGAGTCTACTTGATAAATTTTCTTCTTTTGACAAACAAAAGATACTTAGACTTGTTGAATTATATCCCGATGAATTTACAAGTGTTAATAGACTAGCCCTTGATGATCAACTTGATAATTATATTGTTGATATGCGGAGGGATGATAGATTTTGGGTATTGAAAGATATGGGTGAACTTTCCATGAAGCTTGTCGAGACAAAGAAGCATCAAGTGTATCAACAAGTCTATTTGCTCATAAAGTTGGTATTGATTCTCCCCGTAGCAACTGCAAGTGTGGAAGAGCATTTTCTAAAATGAACATCGTGAAGAATAAGTTACGAAATAGCATAGGTGATCAATTTCTAAATGATTGTTTGGTCACTTATATAGAAAGAGATGTTCTTGTCCAAATCGATGATGAAAAAATCTTGAAACGATTTCAAGGAATGAAAGCTCGTCGAGAACAATTGTAATTGTTTCTAGTGTTTAGTATTTTTTTGTGCATTTTGAATGAATTGTTATTTTGGATTTTTAATAATGTAATTTTTTTTATTAATGAATATTATAATATTTATTTTGGACCCCCATGGTTTAATTCCTGGATCCGCCATTGGTACCAAATTAAAACTTAAAGTAAAATTATGTATGATTTAAAAAAATAAAATGATAATTTAGATACCAAATGTATAATTTACCTTTTAGTTTTTAAATATTTTTGGGGGAAGTGGGGTCATGGCCCCCACTAGTCTCTTCTTTGTTCCGTCGTTGTTTTTGATTGTAAGACTCTTCGAATGACTATTCAGGTAATAAATATTATAACATACAATTTTCTTCTAGTTTATTTGATGAGTTTTATTTTTTAAAATATATTTTATGAAACTCGTTATTCTCTCATGACGAGATTCATGTATATTGTAACAAATGACCTAGATTCTAAAATAATTTCTCAGCACCTGAATTAAAAAAAATATATAAATCAGGATTGAGTATTTTTGAATGATCAGATAAAGTCCATATTTAGGTATAAATGTTAAAATGTTTGATTAAATAATTGAAGTAATCTATTGTTATAATCAAATGCATTCATCAATCTAGTTACCTAAATTTGATGTTAAATTTCATACTCTAATTAACATGATTAAAAATTTATTAATTAAATATATTTTTAAAAAATAAAACATCATATTAAAAAATGACATAAACCATTTTATTACAAAAATGATATTACTAACAAAACTTGAACATTAAATTTAGGTGTGAGTAAAAATATTTTATCTGAATAATTCGATTTGATTATCGGGTGATCTAATTAGAATATTGAGATATTTGATCCGATTTTTTTAGATAATTCGGATTGAATATCCAGAAAAAAATTAGATAATCGGATATGGATAAAAAATCTTGATTTTGGATTATCCAAATATTAAAAAAAAAATGGGTCTTTAGCCCAAGGCCCAGTCGTGTGATATAATTTTTTTACTGTTATATGATTAATATTTATTTGTTAGTAATTGTTCGATAGAAGAATAGTAGAATTAAGAACGAATTTTATTTGGAATTTATGAAAGATTTTTAAATGCAAATCTTCGTAATAGAGTCCAAAAATAATTTTCAAATTATTAACGGGAGAGTTTACTTTTTCGTTATTATCATCTTTTAGATGTATTTTTGTAATTTGCAAATTATAGGGAAGGGTGACTAAAAATATATTTTTCAATCCAATGTTTGTTTATATATTAAACACATGTGATCTTATTAAGTGTATTTACTTTTATATAAACTTCGTCCTGTGGATTGTTGTGGATTGTCAAGTGAATAAAAATTATTATTTTAAAATATAAATATATTCTTCTCGGTTTTATTTTTTTCTTTTTCTTTACAATTTTTATCAATTTTATTGATCACTCTAATTTTATCTTCTTTAATTTCGTGTAACTAGTTGCAGCACTAGTTTTTATGCCAATTGCCGCCCGTCGGTGGTTTTTTCTTTGCTTTTTTTTTTTTAGTTTTTTAATAAGAATACTTCTATCTTTATGACATGTTCTCTGCCTTTATGTCATGTTTATCTCTGTCTTTATGGCACATTTATCTCTGTATTTGTAATACGTTTTTCTTTGCCTTTTGGTAGCTTTCGATTTTTTTGCCATTTTTTTGTTTATCTTTTTTCTCATTGTTGGATTTGACATCGCCACGATTGATCAAGATGGTACTTATTTCTTATCATCTGATCTTCCCCACTTTGGACCCTTAGATTGATTTGAATACGCATTTTGCATTCATAGATAGTTTTCTCACGCCGCTTGACTTTGATTTTCAATTCGTCGGTAGTCTTCAGTAGCTTCATCCTCTTTTGTGATTCGTTTGTTGATGCAGACAGATTTGTTCGTATCTTTATTTTGTTCGAGCATTGGTTAGATTTGTTATTATTTTCTTTTTTGGTCATTGTGTGATCTAGGTGGCTAGTTTTTGTGTCAATAGTTAAAGGAAAATGTCATAATTATAATTTAGTTTATGTTTACGGTTATGCTTGTAAATCTTCATTACAATTCTGGATATTTTCTATTTTTAATAAAACTAACGGCTTTCTATAAAAAAATATAAATATATTATTTTCAAAATAATTAATATATACGGATCAAATGTTTCGATATCCATCTTCTTCGGATTAAATTTGGATCACTGTTTTAATTATCTGAAATTTTAGATATTCAAAATTTTGGATCGGATAAGATTTGATATCCGAATTTACTAACTCCTAATTAAATCATAGCTTAAGGGTTACTTTTGCCCCTGTAGTAGACTTAATTTATTATTTCCGCCATGTGACTTTTTTGCATCAATTTAGTTCTCGAAATTGTTTAAAGGAATCATCCTAGCTTTCGAAGTCCCTTTTGACTAACACAATAGTAACTCTTCCGCATCTGTGGACGCCAACAATTTTCACGTCAACCAATCTTGTTGGTGTGGCTTGATGATGATGTCACGTTTATTTAAAAAAATAATAAAATATTTAAAATATTTACTAAATGCAACACTAATTTTGACCTAATTCCTTATCTCATTGAAATAAATAATAAGATTTTGGATTTTTTCTAACCGTTGTATTTAATAATAATTTAAATCTAATCTTTTAATCCACACACGGAGTTGTCCGTCTAGCTAAGTTGGTACAGCGCAAGGCTCATATCCTTATGGTCGTGGGATCGAGTCCCACTGAGGGCAATTCATAACGGAGGTCTTCCACGGAAGCTGCTCTCAACCTGACGTTGGGGGCAGCCTACTACCCTACCTCCCCCTTACTCCCATTACATATGGGAATAGGGTCAATTAATTTTTTAATCCACACACACATAAGATTCACATTTTTGTTAATCAAAACAATCAACGGACTTCGAGGGCTAGGATGTTGTCCCTAACAATTTTAAGGGCTAAATTAATACGAAAAAACATAAGGATAAAAATTATAAATTGAGTCTACTACATGAATAAAAATAGTCTTTGAACCTTAAATTTTCAATCATCGATGTAAAAAAAATTTAGTTGATAAAAAATTATCAACACAAAACTTTAACAGTTTACTAGTTTGATTTGTAGATAAAAAGAAGAGAAAGTAACTTCAATGACCCAAAATGCCTTATAATATACGATTTTAACCAATGTTTTTTGGATTTGCGAAAATGACCAACAAATTCGCAACGCGAACTCCAATTTCGCAACACAGTTTCCAAATTCGTAACGCGATTTTCCAAATTCGCAACGCGATTTCCAAATTCGTAACACTGAATTTGAAATTCGCAACTCAATTTCTTAATTTGTAACGACAATTTTGTTTTCGCAACTCGATTTTCGAATTCGCAACACGAATTTTAGTTTCGTACCAGGTTTTATTTTCGCAACACAAATGTTTTGGATATATAACTATGCAGCAGCATCAACTCATAACCTAAATCCCTAAATCACAACTCTTTCCATCTCCATCTATCACTCTCTCCGGTGACATCCGTTCTTATATCCAACGACATCCTTCCCCATCTCTAATTTTTTTTACATAATTTTATTTCTATATAATTTTTCAATGATTTCTCTCCCAAATTATCAACTATCAACTTAATAAAAGTATGTTTTTCTCTAAGTTAGTGATATGATATGTATTTTATAGCTCGTTTGTTTAGTAAATTAATTTACAATTTGTAGAATGAATCATCTAATGTTGATCATGTTTAGATAGATTTGTGTTTTGGAGGGTCATGGGAGAATGTTCATGGTGTTTTACAATATATGCCTTTACCCATGAATCTTCAACTAAAATTGTCATTATAAAAGTTAACTTATGAAACTCTAATGTTACGTGTTGCAAAGAAATTGAATTTAAAGCCTCTTTGTGGATTTAGGCTATCTTATTAGAGAAAAGATAAAGTTTATTTGTTAACCGACAATGAAGATATTGAACGATTCATTTCTTACATTAGTGTTTCGCAAGAAGATGATGTTACATTGTATGTTGTTGAACCTAGAAGTAGTGAAGTTGGGTCAGTAGTGGGTAGTAATCAACTAAGTTCTTCAACCCCAGTTTATGGTGCTCACAATGTACAACGTTGTTATGAACCTCATAATTTAATGGTTCCACCACAATTTCATCACCAAGAAAATTTTGTTTCACCACATTTCCATATAAAAAAATATCAAAACCCACAACCTTTTCCTAATCCAAATCCCAATCAACTTTCAGCACCAATTCTGGTTTTCGTATTGACCAGTTAGACGATTATGAGCCAACAGAAAAAATTATGAGTACTAGTCAGTATTCAAAATTTGATCTTGGTCAATACCCGGACTTTGATCTTGGTCAATACTTGGATTTTGATTATGTTTCAGAAGAAGAAACAAACCCTGCGTGTAATGATTTTGATATTGGTCAATACCTGAATTTTGATGATGAAACAGCCGCTGCCGAGGATGATGTTATTGATAATAACGAGGAGGAAGTTACGACTGTGAATGAACATGTTGAACATCCATTCTGTAATTCATATAACCCTGAAGAAGAAGAAGTCCCCGAAGAAAAGAAAAAGAAGATAATGCTACGGAAGTATAACTGGAATATGCCAGAATTACTTCAGATACCGGAAGAAGAGTTGGTAAAGATAGCAGTTGATTGTTACACAAAAGTTATTCGTATCAAGAAAGATGATTATTTTGATACAAAGGAAGACTTGAAGATAACTTTGTATACGAAATGTGTGGAAGATGACTATCAACTAAAAGTTAACAAATCAAGCAAATATCGTTTTGAAACAAAGTGTATGATTGATAAAAACTGTACGTGGCGTATGATTGCAAAGAGTATAAAAGATTGTGAAATGTTTCAAGTTAGGACTTTTATTGATAAACATACATGTTCAAGAACCCAAGTTTTTCCTCACCATAAACAGGCAAACAAAAGGTGTTGGGTGGTTTTCTGGCTGAGTTAATGTTTTTGAATGGTAGGGTATATCGGGGACATGAAATTATGACTGACATGAATGCTCGTTCAAGATTAGTATCTCATATTCTCAAGCTTGGAGAACCAAGTGTTATGCCTTGGAATTGTTGAGGTGGTCCCCAGAAGCATCGTTTGCCCAATTGCCGGCTTATTGTCACAATTTAAAGCTGAAAAATCCTGGGTCGGTAACTCATATCAAAATAGATAGAGATGGACGCTTTGAGTTGTTGTTTATCGCCATTGGTGCTGCGGTTAGTAAATCAATATAATTTTGTTGACTCATTTTTGTTAGTTACATGCATTTCACATTTAAATGACTATATTTCTTGTGTATATTATTTTGTAGGTTCGTTCGTTTATTACTTTCATGCTCCCAGTTATTATAGTTGACGGAGCACATTTGAAAGGTCGATACCTTGGAGTAAACTTATTAGCAGTAGCCATGGATGCTAACAATGGGATACTGTCAATAGCTTACGGGGTTGAAATCTGAAACCTCTGATTCATGGACATGGTTTATGGGGCATCTTAGGGATTACATAGGTCCTATTAGCAATCTGACAATCATATCCTATAGGGCAAACTCAATTGACAACGTTGTTAGAAGGTATTTCCCATATGCTTTTCATGGACTTTTGGTGTTCATTTGTACAGAAAATCTAAAATCAAGGTCTTCTGGTATAAAAATCACAAATGGACATACTGGAAGGCTATAAAAGCTTATCGGAAGTGGATTTTAATAAGCATATAAATTGTTTAAGACATGTTTTGCCTCAATGTACTCAAACACTAAAAGATGCCGAGTTTGAAAAATGGTCAAGAGTACATCAACTTGGAGCAAGATATGGTTTCATGACGTCTAATAGTGCGGAATCAATCAACGCTCTAAGTCATCATTCCCTAAAATTACCCATTACTATGTTAATGGAGTTTTTTCTAGCCTCTATTCAGCAGTGGTACTACAAGAAAAGAAACCATGCATGTATTATTTCTTTAAATTTGTAACTTATCATATTTATATATTTTACTAAGTATTATTTATTTAAATTTACATGAACATTGGAATGTCATGTTACACCATGGACTGAAAAAAAGATAACGAAATGTGTTGTGAAGTCAACGCCATGGAGAGTTGAACCATGTTCAAACACTTTGTTTGAAGTATTAGATAATAACTTAAATGGGCTTGTCGATCTAAATGCAAAGACGTGTAGTTGTATGAAATGGCAAACATCTGGTTATCTGTGTGGCCATGTTATAAAAGTTGCTCTTCATCTAAACCAAGATGATTCAAGCGCAGACGCTATGGATTGCTACACTACAGAAGTATATCGACAGACTTATGTTGAGATTATCTACCCTATTCCACATCCTTCTGAGTGGGACATACCAGATGACTTACAAACAGTTTTGTCACCAGTCATGGATAGCAGGCTACCTGGCCGACCAAAAAATCACGATCGTATACCATCTAAGGGTGAAGAGAAGAGGATATCGACATATAGTCGGTGCAAAGAAAGTGGTCATACAAGGTTGATATATGGATCACCAGTGCCATCACAATCATCTTTTCCTGTACCAAAATATGGATCCTCATCAAAATCCAAAGCTCATATGGTGCCAAGCAAAAGGAAATCAAAATCGCAATAAAAAAAACTCAATCACAACCAGTTTCACCTTTTGGGACTTATTAACTTAGGTGATTTTTAAATGCAAACGTTGTATTATGTGTATTTTATGTGTGAATGCATATTTTCAGTTAGACATGCATTAGTAACTTGAGTTTGAACATTGCTATGATATGTTCAGTTGTTATCACTTATCAGATTGTTGTTTGTTATATTTTTTAAGGTGGTTTCCTTGAATTCGCAACGCGAAAGTCAAATTCACGTTACGATTTTTTGTTACGATTGTTGCAAAAGTCAAATTTGTGTTGCGATTGTTGCAAAAGTGTACCTTCAACAAGTCTTTTTTGCCTTCAACATAATGCAGATAAAGATGGACTTAAACAACAAATCAAATTTTACAAATCAATTAAACAAGAAAAAAACAATTCTTATTTACACATCTAAAAAAACAAATCAACAACACATTAATACAATTAGCCCCATACAGTACATTCAAATCCTCCTAACAATAAAGAGCTTACATCCAAATACATTCACGCAGCTCACTTCAGGATTAACCTGCAGAAACCAAACATTTGCTCAAACAACACTTTCTACATATCTAAAACCAACAAACAACAAATTATTGAATTCTAGGTACTTAAACCAAACATTTTCAAACTAACAAAGAGTATATATATTAACAACACTTGCTCAAACTTACCAATAACAAATGGTTGTTGATGCACACTTTCAACACGCGAATGCAGGTAGGCAACGTCTAGAATATATCACTCTAGCCATAAAATGATGAAACCACAACCCTACTTCACCTCTATCTCTATCTGTGGGAGGTAGAAACTGTTTACCTCCTGTCGTCAAACGTTCCAAGCACATGCAAACAAGAGGACAACAATCCCCTCTGGCTCCAACCGTTTGTTGTGGCGCTGTCTCATCTCTCATCGTTGTAACTTTGAACTTTTTTGGCTTCTTGTTTCCAAAATTAGTCCAATAATCAATCGCATCCAAGTATTTAGCCAAATGAGTGCTCCATCCTCTACAAATAATATCTTTTAAATCAGACAATGGTATGTAATTCAACATGTTGTCATATACTATCGTCTTCAGGGATATGAGCTGAAGCTCGACGAGAAGCCAATGACGACGTTCCATAATAGGGATAAACACCTGCAATCATAAATAATAATTCAATTGCGCACATCAAATAAAATTTATGAACACCTTTAAATATGCACATCAAATACTAACCTTATTGACCTCCCACGACGTAGGATAAAGATAGGCTTTTCCATTACCCAACACATATGAAGAGTCTCTCTGATCCTTCAAGTGAGCTGTGTGAAAAAATGAAGGCATAATAGTCCATCGCGTCTTTTTTATTTTCTTCAATTTCCTTATAATCAGAAGACGTGACACTCATGCATAAATATGTTGTTTTATAAAAAAAATACATATATTAGTAATTTACTAAATTTTAAAAAAAATAATAAAAATCTATATAAGAAGAATATAAGACTTACCCCCCATTCGAAATAGCCATTCTCTTCAACCCCTAATAAAACACCCCACCAAGACCACTCAAGAAAAAAATGCATATCGTCGATTAGGCATATGTCAGCATAACACCCTTGGCTCCGCTCATGTAGATAAAAATCAATTGCAGTCTTAGCCCAAAGGGTATTATCTAGAATTATGTCCGGTAGTATTCTCCTCTCCTGCTGAGGAATGGTACTGGCCGGTAACTCATATGAAAGCCAACTCTCATCCATCATGTCGGGCACGTGAGGGGGTTTATCAATATGTCGACATAGTATGCCATGTGAATCAGGCTCTTGAACGGTGGGAGGGACCTCTTGAATGATGACAAGGGCCTCTTGAACGGTGGGAGGGGCTTCTTGAACGATGAGAAGGGCCTCTTGAACGATAAGAGGGGTCTCTTGAACGATGACAGGTGAATTAGGCTTCTTCTTACGGAGTCTTGGCACTATCGGGGTGAAAAGAGACGTAATGGCACGTGCACGACGTCTGATGTGTGAACCTCATCGTGCAAGAAAAACCCGACGGAAAGCATCTACCTTATCGAGCCGCTAAAAATAAATTAATTCATAAATCAGTAAATAAATAAATAAATAATGCTGAAAAAAGGTTATTTGCATTTTTAGTATTGTATTAAACAAACTTACCTCATTACGTAGAGTATGAACCTCATTCTGCAACGATGAAACAATCTCACGTAGAGCGGCTACCTCATCACGTAAAGTACATACCTCACCACGTAAAGCACCATTGTCATTGCGTAAAACATCTACCTCACCACGTAAAGACCGTACCTCATCACGCCATGCATCATTGTCGTGACGTAAAGTGCCGACCTCATTACGCAAAGCACTGACCTTACCACGTAACTCCCCTAACTCATCCCGTGGAGGTGGAGAACATGGAGATAAATGTTGTGGCATCTTTGCCGGTCGCTTATCATGAGGTGATGGTGGAGAAGAGGTTCGATGATGTGATGGAATAGGTGATGGCTCTCGTTATAGAGGTGTATAATCGGCTCGATCAAGTGATGGCTCTCGAAGTGGGGGGTGCTCATCATCCGTCCTATAAAAAAAACGCTTACTAGCTTGCCACCAATCAGTGGCAAACTCAGCCTCTGTGGGTGTCAGCCTTTGTAATGGATAGTTGGCCTCCTAACAATATAAAAGCTCTAACAAAGTTAAACGTCTACTAGTAATAACTTGTTTATATATGGTAGTATTTGTGTTAACTTACATTATTCATCGTCGTATATGGTAGTAAATCTTCCCAATCCAACAGCCGGATCCTCCTCCAGGTAATAGCCCTAGGAATATCATTTGAATTTTTTTTGCATATGTCCGCATGCTGGGAAAAGCCTCAAATATCCAAATCTACAAACAATATAATACACAAACATTAGTAATTGTTAAATAATTAATTATAATTTTAGAAACATTATATAGAAATTATTACCTTAAAGGCCCAAAAAAAGCCTACCAAAGTGTATTTGGAACCATCGCCACGCAAACTACGACGGTCCTCAAAGGCAGACGACAACTTTTTCCAGGTAGCTTTCCATAGATATGAACCCCACAGAAACACGTTCCATGCATTTAGGTCCTTTACCAATAATATTTGGTCCTCAAAAATAGGTTGTCTGGCCTCTTTACCTAAAAAGTCAGCATTCAAAAGTAATAAAAGGCATACTCGGACACATCAAGGTCATCTATCCGAGTAAAACCATATTTAAGAAGTAATCTTTTCAAGTCGTCGACGTGTAAACTGGGGCTTTGCCTTTGCCAGCTCAGGAAAAACCCGAGATAACCATGATGGGCCGGCGATATGATTAGTGTACCGACCTACTTCATCGTTCTAAAACATAGACAAGTGATTAAGCAAAACTCCTCCCGTCCAAAATAAGTATACACCGGTAGAAAATGAAACCATATCTCTTCATCATCACGTTGTAACCTCTCGGGTAGATCGTTAGTCATGTCTGAAGAAACAAATGGGTCAACATAGCATCTCCACCTAGATGTTGTACTTTCAGCCATGGCTCGAAGAAAGTATCCTCAAACAATTTTCTTTGTACAGGTATAAGTGTCGACGCTATTGTAGTGGCTAGGCTTAATTTATTCCTTAGAGTCAATGAAGCGAAAAAAATTTCTAACAAAAACAATAAACATACCAAGTTATATATACCAAAAACTACAAATTATACACTATAAACAGACATGATATTAAACAGTGAAAACAAAGCCAAATATGTTTCAAACTAGCACGGTATTCACCCAAGTCATTATTCTATCATAGTTTTTTTAGTTGAAGTAATGCAAATCATTCAAGTTTCAATTTGCAGAAGAATAGTAGTTTCTGAAACTTAAATTCGCAACGCGAAACTAAAATCGTGTTGCAATTTTCATTTTCGCGTTGCGATTTTCGTGTTGCGAATTTCATTTTCATGTTGCGAATTTAAGTTTCAAAAACTATTCTTCAGCAAATTGAAACTTGAATGAATTGCATTACTTCAACCAAAAGACAAAACAAAGACAAATACTAACTTCATAGGGTTAAAGACTAAACAGTTTAGCAGTATTGGCAGCAACCGAATGAATTTACTAAGCAATCTAAGTGAAATGGTTAATCTATATATTGAAATTACCAGTAAATTTATCATCAATTTAAATATGAAAAATCTAATAATAATATAAAAATTTCAAAATAAAAATAATTAAAAAAACTAACCCTTGGTAGTTGATTTTCCATTTGTGGCCGTGAATGGTTGTGAGGGTGGCTCTGAGAGATGGAGATAGACGGATTTCGCCGGAGATGGGGACGGATTTTGTCAGAGATGGGGACGGATTTTGTTAGAGATGGGGACAGATGTCGCCGTAGAGAGCGAGAGATGGAGATGGGACTGAGTTGTGATTTTGGGTTTTAGGTTATGAGTTGCGATTATACTGTTTACATTTGTGTTACGAAATTAATATTGTGTTTTGAATTCGAAAATAAAATTTGCGTTGCGAAAATAAATGCGCTTTGCGAATTTGACTTCTGTGTTGCGAATTATAAATTCGTGTTGCGAAATTGGAAACTATGTTGCGAATTTGGAGTTCGCGTTGCGAATTTGTTGGTCATTTTCGCAAATCCAAAAAAAGTTGGTTAAAATCGTATATTATAAGACATTTTCGGTCACTGAAGTTATTTTCTCTAAAAAGAAACATCACCAACTATTTAATGATAAAATTAAAGAAATTTTTAAAAATTTTATGATTTTTGAGTCGGATGGTAACGGGCCGGGTTAGGATATGATTTTTGGTCAAACTGACCAAATCCGAAAATATGTATCTTTGATCCGAATTCGACCCAAAAATTATATATCCTCCATTGACCCGACCCAAAAAATATATATCCTCCACCTGACTCTGACCCGATCCTAATTTTTAGAGTATAAATCCGACCCAACTCGGTAAAAAATAAGGACTGACTTAAAAAATATTAATGTGTTAAAGAAATTACATTATTATCTCCGGGTCGGGTCGGAGTTTTTTTCAACCATCTACTTAACTCGTCATGACCTCACCCCATTAAAAAGTATGACCTGACCTGACTTGAACCCAATTTTTAAAAAAACTCCGACCCTATCGAATCAGACCCAAACCCATCATTTTCAAGTTAAATGGTCATCCCTACGCATAACTTATAAATCATTTATTGAATATTTGTTAATTTTACTTGTATATGGGCTATAAAAGCCCAAATCTAAAAGTTGTGTGTAAGGGTGAGCAAAACTCGACTCAACTTGAAAATTCAATTTTTCAATTCGATTCGATTCAAAAAAACTCAACTCAAATTGACTTCGAGTTACAATTCGTAAACTCGAATCGACTAGAAAAAAGTCAAGTTCAAATCGAGTTGTAAAATACAACTCGAATAACTTGAAATTTTTGGTAAATAGTGGATTTATTTTCAAGTTTATGCCGAGTCCTTAGACTTTGTATGATATATGTAAATCACATATGAAAAAAAATATAAATAAACATATATGATTATAGAAAGTCACTTAGATTGAAACAAAAAAATTATAATATTACAAATATTTACAATTAAATTTAAACATAAACTCGAAAAATCAACTTGACTCGACTCGACTCCAACTTTATAAACTCGACATGACATCAAAAAATTTAAAGTCAACTCCAAGTTGTAAAATATGACTCGTCAACTCGAATAACTCAAAATTTATGGCTCGACTCGATCAAACGCTCACCCTCCTCAAACCAACCAATCGAGGAAACTACCTCTGATAGACACCATTGGCATATTTGTCTTGTTCCCAACGAGGGATGGGGGAGTGAATAAGGAGAGCAACCAATCACGATAGAAGAGGAATTTCCACTATATAATCCAAGATGGGCCAACTTTCTCTTATTCTTATGAACATGAAAGAAGAGAGAGAGGAGAGGGACTGGCACAACAATACAACGAGAGGCATCTGTATCACGGCTAGATGCCGAGTAGGTGACGGAGCCTTTAGTCGCTCAAAGAAAGTGAGAAGTTTAGGGCATACGACCCTTTTACCTAGTCGTGTGTGTAAAAGTTTGGGTAAAGTATATAAATGGTCTCTCAACTATATTATATTATTTTGTTGAATACTTTCACTACTAAAAGTTATAAAATGGTCCCTCAATTTTTAAAAGTTACAAATTGGTTCCTCGATTATTAAAGTTACAAAATGGTGCTTCGATTATAGAGTATTACTTTGTTGAGTCTTTCGACTATTAAAAGTTGTAAGGTGGTCACCTGGCTATTCATAAGTTTCAAATTCATCTTTTTTGGTTAAAAAATTGATAGTCGTATGAATTGAGTGTTAACTTACTCACTGAGGTAATATATAATTATATTTTAATGATTTCTACTGGCACTGTCATTACTTTTAGGGTGCGTTTGATTCACGGAATGTAATATTACCAGTGGGAATAAAAGATTACCAGGGAATAGGATTACTGGGAATGTTACATTACTGTGTTTGGTTAGTTTGGCAGGAATGTAAGATTACAGTGTTTGGTTGAAGGAATAAAACATTACTGGAATGTATATTTTACCAAATTGTCTTTGTTCTATATTTGTTTTTTTAACAAGTGAAATTCTAAATATTTAAATAAAAATTATTTATATAAAAATTATATTTTTTGATAATATATTACTTGAGTATTTAAATATATCATGTATTATTTAATTTTAATTAATATTAAATTTTACATATTTTATCTAAAATTATATTAAAATGAGTTTTTGTTATGTAACAAATGAGATAATACTTGAGTAAGAATACAAATGTAAATTAAAATTTAAACTCTGTATCTTTATTTTGAAGAATTATGATTATCATTTTTTATTTTATTATAACGAGAACCACATTACAAAATGTAATTAGCTAATTCATTAAATTCTTCTTGGATGACTGTGTAATCCATAAAAGTGTTCACATGAATTTATTCGGTTGAACAAGATGACAAATACAGTGGAATGAAAGTTCATAATCCTAATCCCACATGAAGATATGAGTTTTTGTTCACTTGATTCTTGGTTTGTTAAAATAAATTTATTTAACTTCCTAAAAGAAGGGAATTACTTTTGTTTTTAGCTTTAGTTAAATGACCAAACCAGAACTATATAGATTTTTTTACTCTTGAAGATGAAAGGATAGAAAGTCCACTGCAAATAGCAATATAGAAGTGAGAACTGGAGAATTGAAAGATTCTAACAGAACAGAAATAAAAGGACGGTATTATCATGTATTCAAAATGTAAGAACTGAATAAACTAATGGATTTTTTTGGGGGGGTAACCAACTGTAGAATAACCTTACCGAGACAAATGATAAAAAAAAAAAAGAACGCAGTCTCACTGATGTAGGCTTTATTTTGCCCGAACTCCTAAAATTATAAGAAAATAAAATGAGACTGCATTTCACCAAATAATAAATACATAATAGATACAAGCAAAGAGCAAAAGTTAAAGAATCTTGTTTTTACTGGAAGAAGAAAGTATCCAATATCCTGATGTGATGGTCCTGGCTGATGTAAATAATGAACTCCGTGGGCAGCTAGACCATGAATGTACTGCAGAGTCTAAATGCATATTTCAGACCCAAACAAAAGCAACAACTACGATTTTCAAGTTCTAACATGATACTACTAGATTAAGCATACTTCAATTTAGAAGATGTAAACACTTAACAAGGTTGGATGACCCCAAAAAACTTTTGAAAAGCGATGTAAAGTAACATACCAGTTTAGGTAATTGCTAAAGCAATTTTATCCATATTAACCATGAATCATTATATAGATTTATCTTATGCTAAAAGCATAAGCTTTATTAATCTAAGTATAAGAAACCAGGATCACTACAGTTCACCAGATCCTACTTATTTTTCATAAAAACAAGCATCTTCATTAAACTCTAATGCTTGCTTGCCCACTACACATCCACTGCTAAAAAAGTTCTTTTTTTTCCTTTCAATTTTTAGGAAAAAGTAAACATTTGAAATTATTCAGAAAACTAGATATTGCTAATAGAAATTGTGTTTAATTTGAATAAAGATGAGAAACAAAATGGAACCTGAAAAATGAGACCGGCAAGAACGTATTTCCAACAGTCTAGAAGAAGATCTCGATCTCTGTAGTTGTCTCCGCATAAATTCTTTTCTACAACTAGAAGAACAATAACCCAAAAATCAAATCAAAATCCCTAAATAGTTTCCCAATTCTAGAATAGTAAACAAGAAAACAAACACACACCTTTGAAGCTTCGCGACCAATGTAAAGCGTCATCTTGTTGTCGTATTACAACCAGTTCCATAGTACTTCAAAACTCAGCAGTCAAGTTCAGCATTTGTTTAAATTATAAACTGCTCAATTTATTTAAACTGCCCTTCCTTAGTTGTTGTTCGCAGTATCACAGTCTCCAAATACATTGCCTACCAAACTTTGCTCTGCAGAGGAGAACTTGGCGGGGAAATGAATCTGAGTCCTGTAAGAAAAATAATGTTTTCTGTTTAGCATACCATATCTTCCAATCAATTGAACTGATCATTTACTCATGCGCATCAAACTCTTTAGGAATGATTCTGAATTTTGAAAACCATATCATAGTGAAACACTAGGAGATGGTAGATGCAGCAATGCCCCTAAAAATAAAGATTTGGAAAGTTAGGAAACAATCCGCCAAAATCAACTTTCTAAATCCATCAGTTTGAAAGTAAGAGATTTCAACCAAGGGTCGAATCAACTAATGCTTTCAATAATAATTATAAAATTAAAAGTAAAAGAGAGATTGAAACAAGTAGAAGTACCTCGTAATCTGCTTTCATGCTTCGATCTTGCTTTGCATTTGACTCAAATATCTTGGAAAATGGAAGCATATAAAATTCTCAACTACCACCATAAGATATCCGCCTAAACTACCAATTAAATTTTAGCTGTTCCAGAAACATACCCAGGATTGTGCCATACTCAAATGATGAAAATGAAGGTTTCAGATTCGTTTTTATAAGTTGAGAATGTTTTGATGCTTTGTTGAAGCAGCGGTGGTATTGAACACCGTGAAGTGTGGGCGAAACCAGAGATGAGGGACTAGGAGATCGGTCCAAGATTTAATTGTATGGGTTGGAGTAAGAAAAAGCGCAGAAAGAATCAGTGCTACTTCAACATCAGCAGATTGATTCGACACAACATTGTAAAAGGAAAGGGAAAGCAGAGGAGCGAGCAACTTCACAGTAAGCTCAAATCAAAAGCATAGAGGTCGAATTTAAGAGAAGTTGTTGAAACTAGACTATCAGGAAAAGAATCAAAAGCAAAGGAAAAATTAAAAACAAAGGAAAAGAATCAAAAGCAAAGGAAAAATTAAAAGCAAAGCAAAAGAATCAAAATCAAAAGCAAAGTAATATTACTGGGAAATTAAAAGAAAATGAGTGGAGGAGAAATCTTACCAGGAAAAATTCTCAGCAAAGGAAATTGGACATAAGCGAGGTCACGGGGAGAAGATGAGAAGAAAGGGTATTTTAGCCAAATGTCCGGGAATAAATAAAAACCTATGTAATATGTGGGAATGACATTCCCAGGTAAAAATATTACCGTTGGCAATGAGATAATACCATCAAGTGGGAATATTTCCCATCCAAACGTGGGTATAACAACTCGGGAAAAGAAAATTCCTACCAGTAAACAAGATTTTCACGATCCAAACACCCCCTTAGGCATTGGCTTGACGATAGAATGTAAACGGAGAGTCGATCAACAACATACAATTCAACAGTTTTGGGATCATATTTTATCATAATCCAATATGTTGAACATACTTTGATATTTTGATATACCAAAAGTAGTTAATATTTTTTTAATAATTTTTATGACTATATTCGATTCCGTCATTCGAATATGTAAATTCTTTTGAAAGTCAAAAACTCCATTATTCTCCTTACCTTCTTGAAAAAATCGAGTCTGGAAATAATTTTGGAACATATTTTTCTAATGGTTTCAAAAAATATCGATAATATTCATGTGGTATACTGGTGTCGATGAATATCGATGCAAAAAGCTTAAAAATATATAGTATCACTGATATTGCTCAAGGCAGTATTGATATTCCTTTTGTTTTGCAAAAATAGTAAGAAAATTTTGTATCGATACCATTCTAGTACCAATACTACTTATAACAGTATTATCGATAATCTAAATGATAAAATCGATACTACCCTTATGGTTTTGAAAATACAAATTCTAGTATGCTATTTTGGTACTGATACTCCATCCAATATTGGTATTACTTATAACACTAGTATTGGTACTCCTTTTTATCAATATCGATACTAATATTTCCCAACAATTATATTTTTGTAATTAATATAGGTAGTATCTGTTGCGACCATCTTTCGGCTGGGCCCGAAATTAGGTTTCGACTTGAATAATTGGGTTAGAGTTGCCACCGATAATTTATTTTTAAAATAAAAAATTAGGTTGATCGGACACCTTCTTATCTGATCTGTGTTTTACTAGAAATATGTTGGGTTCATGATTCAGTTACAATCAAGGAAGGATTAGCACCCTTGTACTGCCCTTTCGGTAGTAATTTAATACTAGAAAATTGTAAGTTAAATTAAAAAAGTAAAAATTTGATCCAAATTACTTACCTTTAATTGATTTAAGAATACCCCTAAAAGGTCAAAAAAGATGTTAAATTGCCAAAAATAAAATATTGGATTAACCAACAACAAAATTTACAGAAACTAAATTATAATAATTTAAATGAAACAAAGGGAATTGAAACATATATACATGTTGATAAATATATATAGACATAAAAGTAATATAATGGAATGCTCAAAATACATAAAACAAATTCATGACAAAAAAAAGAACGGATCGCATAGATTAAAAAAAATGAAGATTGATGAAGACCAGAAAAAGTTCATTAAATAAAACAAAAATATATCTAGGGCAAGATCATATTCAAACAAAACTAATTTAAAGATAAATTAAATTATAATAGAAAAATATCTAAAGAAAAATAAAATAAAAATAAAAAACAAAACAATCATTTTCGAGTCAAAATTACGTAAAGCATAAAAGTATATTAAATATAATTAAACGAAAATGTGAAAAAGGACCAAATTAAAAAATAAAACCGAGTGAAGGAAGAAAT
This sequence comes from Hibiscus syriacus, assembly GCF_006381635.1. Lineage (NCBI taxonomy): Eukaryota > Viridiplantae > Streptophyta > Magnoliopsida > Malvales > Malvaceae > Hibiscus > Hibiscus syriacus. Next base: position 55,312 of record NW_024062239.1, on the reverse strand, counting down.
TAAAAGAAACTTTAGCAAATTAAAAAAAAAGACAAAATGGATTTCCAGTAAAACCTTAGGGAGAGAAAGCATCATTTTACCCAACTCATACAAAAATGCGCGGTCCTATGAGTCTCAAAGCGGGTCGACGGGTCGAGTATAAAGCCCAAAAAAATAAAAATATTTCATTTTTTTCCTTTTCCTTCAAAATAGATCAAAACCCTTTTTTCTTTTCTCTCAGGTGTTCTTCACACACTAAGAACATTCGGCCGGGGTTCATAGAAAACCCAATTTTTAGCCAGTCACTGCCTCGCTGACCGCTGTTCATCGATAGCAAAATCAAAGCTTTTTTAAACCATTCGAAAACCCAAGTTCTCCTCTTTCCAAATCTTACCACCATCTTCGTTGAAAGGCCTTGAGGAGAGCTAGATCTAATAAACATCTTTCGCACTCAACCTCCTCCGATCATCGACCTCTTGCTTTCATGATTTTTTTGAAACAAAGAAGAACACAAATAAAAAAACAAAGGCACATACAAACACCAAGCCGAAGCGGGAAAGGTAAAAAAAGTTACCTCTTTTATTTATTTTTCTTTCGAAAATACAAGTCTCGTTTGCTCTTTCTCTTCTTCGTGTTTACAAGTATTGTTCTCTCTCGATTTCTTGTGTTTTTTCATTACATTTTACATGAATTTATAGGCTTAGAAATCCCCTATTTTCGATTCGTTTTAGAGTCCTATTTAGATTGAAATGCTCCTTTCTTTTTGGTTTATTTTAGAGTCATATGTAGACTGAAATTGTTTTATGTTTTGACTTGATTCTCACAGTGGCTTCGACAAATCCGGGATGTGGGTGATGCGATAGGAGTGAGGACTCTCCAAGAGTCCTAAAATTGTCATTTTGACAATCAGATTGTTCCCTATTGATCCAACGGTGCCAGACATACTGTGCCAGACATACGGCGCTAAAGTGAAGAGAGATGAAACCAGCTCCACTGGCGGGCTTCACACGTGTTGGGCTTGGTCTATTGGGCCTAGTGGGGATGTTTTGTATTTGGTTTCGGGTTGGGTTGTACCTAACAAAAAACAAAGGAAAAATATTAATTTGTTAAAATAATAATAGTAATATATATTAAGGTATTATATAATATATATGTATGCTATACCATAAATATACAATGTAAATATACTATAGGATATACGAATATACAAACCCAGATGCAAAGGTGTGTCTACTGCTACCCTCTTTACCCACAGTCGTGTAACGGGAGTAGGGCAAATATTAAAAGACATATTTTTTGTCCAATATGAATGTATCACTGAATTTAACATCATCTATTATGGGAGTCGATTTTTATCTTATCGAATATCCTCTGTCGTAGAGTTAAAATCCGATGTCATGACTGATAGTAAATTTGGACGGAATTGCAGATGACTCCCTTGCCGTGAGGTTGAGTTGAACTGAAAAATTTTGAGCATGATATTCTTCATCATGAAGCTGAAACCGAGCTCAAAGCATTGGAAAGTCACTTTCAGATCGTCTTCTAGCCCAATATACTTCATCGTGAAGCTGAAATTTGACCTGAAGACTTTGGTACGAAACTAGTTTTCATTATTGTGTTACATATGACTCCTTTATTGTGAAGTTGAGTCAATATTTTGGGTACGATATCCTTCATTGTGAAGTCAAAATCGTAGGTGGCTCATTCGTTGTGAAGTTGAGCGTTGAATTAGATGTCATTCGTTGTGAAATTGAAATCCAATCTTGTAAATTGAATCACTTTGAGATTAAAATATGAAGTTGAAATTGTGGATGGCTTGTTCGCTGTGAAGTTGAGCTTTGAATTGAATGTCCTTCGTTGTGAAGTTGAAATCTACTCTTGTGAATTGTATCGCTTTCGAGTTCAATATCTTTCGTTGTGAAGTTGAAATTAACTCTAACAAGAATAATATGCAAAAATTATGCATATATGCTATGCTATGGATGCAATGTTCTTATGTGTGCCTAAAATGCATATGTGAAATATGTTATTTTGGGATTTGGGGGGAAATCTTCAATCTCTAGTTGTCAGTCATGATGACTCTCGATTCTGGAATCTTGAATTTCTGATCTTCATCTTGGATTCTTCACCATGTTTAAATCCAATGTATAGAAAAATGCCTTTCAGTCATCTCAAGTATAGTGCATAAGCCCTGATCGGCTTTCGAATATCTATACTTTTCAGGAAAATCTTTGTACAATAATACCCAATTATCTTTTCAAGAGTAAATAAGTCATTAAGTTTAAATTCAACCCAAGATGCTTAAAAGGAATTGACTTAGAGAAATGACCATATTTATTTATAAGGAAAAAGGAACAAAGTATATGACAAACAATTTGGAAAGTCAAAAAAATAAATATAAGTATATACCTTAGATCACAATAATGTGGGCGCCTTTGAACTGATATGACGTTAGATGACTTTTGAGCGCAACTTTTGTCAAAGGGACTTTGAAAATGCGACAATGTTCGGAAGTGCCACATTTCCCCGAATCGTTAAGTCTGCAAAAGATTTGGATGTTGTGATGCAAAACCTTTCCCGAATCTTATCCAAATTGGCCTTTCGGGTTTTCAACTTGGATCCATCCTTGGTCTCAAGACACCCTCGCGGATTTTCATCTTGGACCCACTTTTTTTAAGGCGCCCTGTTGGGTTTTCACCCTAAATGTTTTTTTCAACTTAGGGCACCCTTTTGGGTTTTCACCCTAAGCGAAATATTTTTTGACTGCATCCGAATTAACGGAATTGGTAATTCCAGCCCGTCCATTTCATCCAGAATCAATGCTCCTCTGGAGAAAACATTATTTACTACATAAGGTTCTTCCCAATTTGGCATCCATTTTCCTCTGAAATCTTTTTGAATTGGCCAAATTAAGATAAATGAATTTTAAGATTTTCCAAAAATATTTTCTAAGTATATTCGATATAATTATTCGAATATCAAAATATTAATCTAAATCTTTCAAATGTCATTTTTAATCCTTACTCAAGTGTAAAATTAAGTTTTAAACTTAAAATAATTTCAAAATAATTTTACAAAATATTTCGAACCATTTCAAAGCCAAAATTCCAGATTGCTCAGAGGGAACCAATTCCCCCCCAAGGGGGTACCGATTCCCCCTGAATGGTTTGGCTCCGAGAAAAACAGAATGCTCAGAGGGAACCGATTCCCCTAAGGGGTATCGGTCCCCCCTGTTCAACGGTTGAAATATTTGAATTTTACACTTAGGGAATCGATTCCCTATGAAGGGGTACTGATTCCCCCCACGCGCAAAGCAGAAATATTAATTGTTTTCACACTTAAACGGCTCTAATAACTTCATTAATGATCCCCAACGTTCAGAAGTGATTCAAGGAGTATTTAAACAAGCTTAGAAGCCTTTGATCAATAACAATTTTATCAAGAATCAAGAGAGAATCAAAGAGAAAGCATCAGACCTCAAGTTTGAGCAATCCAATCCATTTTTCATTCAATATTCATCTTTGCTTTCAAGAACACTACTTGTACTCAATTGTATTCATCTTTGAAGTGTTCTTTTCTTTGTTCTAGAATTGTGCAAACTTCTTTCCTTGTGAGGATTTCCTTGTAAGTTTGCAAATTTGTAATCTTCTATTTGAGAAAGAGTGTTCTAAAGAATTAGGGTATATTCTTGAGGGAGTTGTAAGGTTATCTCTTTGGCCTCAAAAGAAAGAACAAATTAGTGAATTTTTTGGAAATTCTTAGTGTGGATAGCTAAGGTAGTGGACGTAGACTTTGATTGAGAAAGTCGAACCACTTTAAATCTCTGTGCAATTACTTTCAATTTTCTGCAAAAGCTTCCACAAAATTTTAATTGCTAATTCACCCCCCTCTTAGCTGATTTGGTTGATCGATTAACTCAACAATTGGCATCAGAGTTTGACTCATTTGATGGTTAAACCACCTCTTGAGTAGATCCGGGAAGAGTTACATCGATAATCAAAGTCATCAATGGCCTCCACTTCAAACGTCGACTCCAGTCTCGATTCGATGCCCGTCAACAAGCCTCCTTTCTTCAATGGAGCTAACTATGCCTATTGGAAGAATAGGATGATGTTTTTCATTCAAGCCAGTGACATGGGAGCATGGAATGTTATAGAACATAGATATATCAAACCCCTCACTCATCCAAGATTGTGGAGTGAATGAGAGACAAGAATGTTCCAGCTCAACTCCAAAGCTATCCATATCATATTTTGTGCTCTTGGACCAGATGAATATGGAAGAGTTTCATCTTGAACAACCGCCAAAGAAATATGGGATAAACTACAAGTCACTCATGAAGGCATCGACGAGGTAAAAGAATCTAAAATTAGTCTTCTAACACATAGCTATGAAAATTTTAGGATGAAACCAAATAAAGATATCAAAGCTATGACGGATAGATTCTCAACTATTGTCAATGGTCTCAAATCATATGTTGAGATCATTCCTAACGAGAAGCTTGTGAGGAAGTTAGTTTACTCACTTACAAAATCATGGCAATCCAAGAAGACGGCAATCATCGAGGCTAAGAACCTAAAGTCCTTAACTCTTGAAGAGCTAATCGGTTCTCTCCTCACTCATGAAATGATGCTTGAAGATGAGGTGGACCTCGATAAGATTGAAGAGACACCAAAGGAGAAGGAGAAGAAGAAAAACATTGGAGTTGCTCTCAAATCCACAAAATATGAGAGTGATTCGAATGAAGATGAGGATGATGAGGAAATGACATTGTTTTCCAAACGGTTCAAAAAAATGATGAGACCTTACCGAGGAAGAAAATTCAAACAAAATGAAGGTCTAAAAAATGAACCAAAAGAGAATGACCCAATCATTTGCTATGAATGCAAAAAGCCGGGGCATGTCAAATATGATTGCCCATAATTGAAGAGAAAGGGTCAAACAAAGAATAAGCACAAGGCTCATGTGGCTACATCGAGTGATGAAGAAGGTTCCGATAAAGAGGAACAAGAAGTAGCAAACTTGTGCTTAACGACATTCGGGGAAGATTCTAAGGTAACCTCCAACTCATCTAAATTTGATGATTTATCTTATGATGAGCTATTAGAGTAATATAATGGGTTGGCTTCGGATTATGAGAAATTATTTTTAAAATATAAAAATGATGTTTCAAAATTGAAAAATGAAAATAAACTCATATCCAAAACCAACAACGATCTTGAAAGTAAAATCAAAGATTTGCAAATCAAAGATTTGCAAATCAAACTAGAAGAGTTTGAAAAGGAAAATTCGGATTTGAAAAATTTACTTTAAAAGGTCAATGATGATCATCAAAAGAAAATTGATGATCTTAAAGCTTCTTTTGATAAAGTTGGAACAAAACGTTTTGAAAAAAGAGAAAATTCAAAATCCAACTTTGTTAGAAAAAGTTTTAAAAACTACAATAATAGAGGTCCCCGAAGAGTCTCTAATGAAAAAATCGTTAGAAGTATATAGGTTCCTAAAGGACTCATTACTACTTAAGATAAATATATCCTACATAAATGGATACTTAAGGGGACTAGGATTTTGGAAACTAATGAATATGGACCCAAAAGAATTTGGGTACCAAAAATTAGAAATAATCTATGTTTGTAGGAAAAGGAGCATTTCTACAAGACACGGGAAACAAATTCAAATTCATGGTACCTTGATAGTGGATGCTCGAGACACATGACCGGGGACAAAAACTAGTTCATTGAGCTTAACGCCAAAAATAGAGGAGAAGTGACTTTTGGTGATAACTCAAAAGGTCACATTGAAGGTATAGGCACTATAGGTAATACCTCTTCCATACAAATTAAGAATGTTTTATATGTGAATGGATTAAAGCATAATCTTTTGAGTATTAGTCAATTATATGATAAAGGATTCAATGTCTTGTTTGAAACCAATGGTTATAAAGTTATTGACATTGTATCTAATCGAATTATGCTTGTTGGACATAGACTAGGAAACATATACATGGTACATTTAGACTCTATTGATATGACTAATTTATGCCTAGTTGCTAAGGATGAGCATGATAGTTGGTTATGGCATAGGAGACTAGGACATGCTAGTATGAGTGTTTTGCAATGGTTAATTCAATGAGACTTAGTAAGAGGGCTGCCTAAACTAAAATTTGATAATGATAAAATCTGTGATGCTTGTGCTAAAGTAAAATAAAAGCGAGTTTCTTTTAAATCTATTAATGACGTATCAACTAGTAGAGTATTACAATTGATCCATATAGATCTTTTTGGGCCAACTAGGACTACTAGCTTGGGTGGAAAACAATATGCATTTGTCTTGGTAGATGAATATTTAAGATATACTTGGGTTCTATTCTTAAGTAATACAGATGAAGCATTAGAAAAATTCATCACGTTTTCAAAAGTAATCCAAAACGAAAAAGGTTACTCTATAACTAGTGTTTGGAGTGATCATGGAACTGAATTTGAAAATCTTGGATTTACTGAGTTTTGTAATTCTAATGGTATTACCATAATTTTTCATCACCTAGAACCCCTCAACAAAATGGAGTTGTTGAGAGGAAAAATCGAACTTTAGAAGAAATGGCTAGAACCATGCTTTTTGAAAATAATTTGCCAAAATACTTTTGGGCGAAAGCTACAAATACCACTTGTTATGTTATAAATCGAGTAATGATTAGGCCTATTTTGAAGAAAACTTCATATGAACTTTTCAAAAATAAAAAGCCTAACATTAGTTATTTTCATCCTTTTGTGTGTAAGTGTTTTATTTTAAACACCGGTAAAGATAATCTTGGCAAATTTGATGCTAAAAGTGATGAAGGAATTTTTCTGGGTTATTCCTTAAATTCTAAAGCTTATCGAGTATTTAATAAAAGAACTTTAGTTGTAGAAGAGTCTATACATGTTGTTTTCGATGATAACCTCCTTCCAAGGAAGGATTCTTGTGTGAATGATGATGTAGGTGTTATAAATACAAATGACGTTAGACATGACATTGGAAAACCATCATCAAAGAAAGAAACGAAAAATGAGGAAACTCATGATCCTCTCGAGAATCCAACCATTGAAGAAAGGGAAGTCTCTTACCCAAGGGAATACAACTATGTCAAGGATGGTGAGATTATAGGTGATCCATCCAAAGGGGTAACAACTCGATCTTCTCTTAGAAATATTTGTAATTATGTTGCATTTATCTCATGCATATAGCCTAAGAATATTAAAGAAGCATTAAATGATGAACATTAGATTATGGCTATGCAAGAAGAGTTAAATCAATTTGAGAGAAGTAAAGTTTGGACACTAGTTAAAAGGCCTAGTAATAAATCTACTGTAGGTACTAGATGGATATTTAGGAATAAGCTTGATGAGAGTGGTAATATAGTAAGAAATAAGGCTAGATTTGTTACTCAAGGGTATACTCAAGAAGAGGGCATAGACTATGATGAAACATACGCTCCCGTAGCTAGGATGGAAGCAATTAGAATGTTATTAGCATTTGCATGTTTTCATGAATTTAAATTATATCAAATGGATGTTAAAAGTGCATTTTGAAATGGTTTTATTAAAGAAGAAGTGTATGTGGAACAACCTCCAGGTTTTGAAGATTCAAAATTTTCGGATCATGTTTTTAAATTGACAAAAGCTCTTTATGGTTTAAAACAAGCTGCTAGAGCTTGGTATGAAAGATTGTCAAACTTTTTAATTGAAAACAGTTTTTCAAAAGGGAAGGTTGACACTACATTGTTTTTAAAGCATAAAGGTAAAGATTTATTAGTAGTTCAAATTTATGTTGATGATATAATATTTGGTTCTACTAATGATGTTCTTTGCCAAGAATTTTCTAAGCTAATGCAAAGCGAATTCGAGATGAGCATGATGGGGGAGCTCTCATTTTTCTTGGGACTCCAAATCAAGTAAAGAAAAGATGGCATCTTCATCAATCAAGCTAAATACGTCAAAGATATGCTCAAAAAGTTTGGACTGGAAAATGGGAAACCTCATGACACCAATGAGCTCTTCTACAAAGCTTGACTTGGAGAAGGAGGTAAATTTGTGGATGTTAAATTATATAGGTCAATGGTTGGTTCTTTTCTCTATCTAACTGCAAGTAGACCAGACATTATGTTTAGTGTTTGCTTATGTGTTAGATTTCAATCATGCCCTCAGGAATCACATTTACTAGCTGTTAAGAGAATCTTTAGATACCTTAAGGACACTCCTAGTTTAGGACTTTGATATCCTAGAGACTCTAGCTTTAGCTTGCATGCCTTTTCTGATGTGGATTATGGAGGATGCAAATTAGATAGGAAAAGCACCTCCGGTACTTGCCAATTCCTTGGAAATATGCTGATTTCTTGGTTTTCAAAGAAACAAAATTGTGTTGTATTATCTACCACTGAAGCGGAATATATTTCAGCCGGTAGTTGTTGTGCACAAGTTTTATGGATGAAACAACAACTTTTTGATTATGGAATTGAAGTAGGTATCATTCCTATCAAGTGTGACAATACTAGTGCTATTTGTCTCACTAAAAATCCCATCCAACACTCTAGAACTAAGCACATTGAAATAAGACATCACTTCATTAGAGACCATGTTACTAAGGAAGATGTAGTTCTAGAATTTGTTGATACTTTGCATCAATTAGCCTGATAAACTTTGTGACCTTGAACCTAGAGTTTACCATCAACTTGTTCGCATCTTCTATTCTAATGCCGTTTGTATTAAAAACCAAGCTCAAACCAAAACCATAGGAGTTCGTTCCTATCTCCTAGGACAATTCTTCCATCTTGACTCAGCTTACATAGCCAATAAATTAGGATTAGATAATGATGGTACATCAAATGAAAAACAGATTTTAGGTTATCGTTATAAAAGAAGGGATAGTGCGAGTGTCTTAGATCTTCATGATTGTTTTCTTCATCTAATGATTTCTTGGTGGTTTCGACCATCCGGAGGCCGTTACTCAACTCTTAGAGCCTTGGATCTTTGATGGTTACATTGTTTCCAAAACAATATTAAAATAAACCTACCTCAGATTATTTTTGCTGAAATTGTTGAAACCGTAAATCTTGTTCCTAATAAGAAACTCTGTTCATATCTAGTTTACAGTTGCATTCTGAGTAATCTATTTTCTAAACCCGGGCTTAGTGTTGGTGTAGATGTCGAATTTCCTCTCAAAAATCAAATTAATCTTGTTTCCTTAACGAGAGCGGGATGGATAAAGAATAAAGAAATTGGTGAATGGGTTCGATCCTCTGAGGATTCCTCGAGAGCTAGTTCTTCAAAGCTCCACCAGAAGCTGACGACGATCCCGAGCTTGAACAATTAATGCAAGCTATTGACGAAGCCGACGATGAGCCGGAGCAGCACGAGGAACAAGCTCAGCAAGAAGATCAAGTGCCTCCATATTTTCAATCATTTATAGAGACATTTTTTTTCGTTATGCATCCTTGGTTTCTCGCTTCACTTCCATAAAATCTCATTTCTCGACTATGGAAGCTCAACAATTGGAAATTCTTCGGGAGATGCGTGCAAACAATGAAGCAACCAATGCTCGTATTAATGCACTCACTCATGAAATGGCAGCTATGCGAGCTCATTTCCCTCCTCCCGATTCTCCTACGGATGCTTGAACTTTGATCTTTGCTTTGCTTGTTTGGATTGAACTTGGATATTTGCATTATTGTTAAAATATTTTGAATGTTTTTGGATTGTTTTTACTTTGGTTGTTTATGAATGTTTGAACCTATACTTGATTTGAATTTTATGTTTCAGTTTAATGTTTATCAATTTTTAAATCATTATATATATATGACCAATTTCCATTGCATATTTATTTATGAATATTGATTATGTAACTAATGGCTAATGTTTCTCTTGATTGTGATCTTAGCAACTTAAGCTATATATATTTATCATCAATTGGCTAAATGATTTCAAAACCTTGTTTAAAAAACTTTTAAAAGTCTTTTTGATTTAACAAAAAGGGGGAGAAATGTTAAAGTGTTTTAATGGGGAGAAGTGTTAGAGTAAGGGGGAGTAATTTCAAAACTTGATTTCAAAATCTTAAAATTACTAAAATGTTTTGTTACATCAAAAAGGGGGAGATTGTTGAAAACATTTTGATATTTCGATATAACAAATTAAGATAAATGAATTTTATGATTTTCCAAAAAGATTTTCTAAGTATATTTGATATATTTATTCGAATATCAAAATATTACTCCAAATCTTTCAAATGTCATTTTTAATCCTTACTTAAGTGTAAAATTAATTTTTAAACTTAAAATAATTTCAAAACAATTTTACAAAATATTTCGAACCATTTCAAAGCCAAAATTCCAGATTGCTCAGAGGGAACCGATTCCCCCTGAATGGTTTGGCTCTGAGAAAAACAGAATGCTCGGAGGGAACCGATTCCCCTAAGGTGTATCGATTCCCCTGTTCAACGATCAAAATATTTGAATTTTACACTTAGGGAATCGATTCCCTATGAGGGGGTATCGATTCCCCCCACGCTCCAAGCAGAAATATTAATTATTTTCACACTTAAACGGCTCCAATAACTTCATTAATGATCCCCAACATTCAGAAGTGATTCAAGGAGTATTTAAACAAGCTTAGAAGCCTTCGATCAATAACAATTTTATCAAGAATCAAGAGAGAATCAAAGAGAAAGCATCATACCTCAAGTTTGAGCAATTCAATCCATTTTTCATTCAATATTCATCTTTGCTTTCAAGAACACTACTTGTACTCAATTGTATTCATCTTTGAAGTGTTCTTTTCTTTGTTCTAGAATTGTGCAAACATCTTTCCTTGTGAGGATTTCCTTGTAAGTTTGCAAATTTGTAATCTTCTCTTTGAGAAAGAGTGTTCTCAGAATTGAGGTATATTCTTGAGGGAGTTGTAAGGTTATCTCTTTGGCCTCAGAAGAAAGAACAAATTAGTGATTTTTTGGAAAATCCTTAGTGTGGATAGCTAAGGTAGTGGACATAGACTTTGATTGAGAAAGTTGAACCACTCTAAATCGATGTGCAATTACTTTCAATTTTCTGCAAAAGCTTCCACAAAATTTTAATTGCTAATTCACCCCCCTCTTGGCCGATTCCATTAATCAATTAACTCAACACTCTACCTTAATGGGCAGTACTACTTTCATCCCATATGCTAATAAGAACGGGGTTGCCCCAGTCAAAGTTCATATCGAGGTTTGGTAAGCAAACAGAGCAAAATATAATTTCTCGTGCCAATCCTTGTATGTCTCAGTTGTTTTCTCCACTATTTTCTTGATGTTTTTATTTTCTGTTTCTACCACTCCATTCATCTTCGGTCTATAAACAGTAGAATTGTGATGCTTTATGTTAAATTATTCATATGTAATATCCATCATCTTATTGTTCAGGATCGTGGAATTATCGGTAATGATTCTTTCATGTAAACCATACCGACATATGATCTTTTTTTTCAAGAACTTACAAATAGTGGACTGAGTCACACTGACATATGACGCAACCTCTACCCATTTCGTGAAATAGTCGATTACCACAAGAATGAAATGATGACCATTTGAAAGGAAATATTTGTCCGATAACATCCATGCCCCACATAGAGAATGGCCATATTGCGGTCATTATATGAAGAGGTTGAGGTGAAACATTGATTTATCCCCATAGATTTGACATTTGTGACATCTTCTAGCATGATTGATGCAGTCACTTTCCAATATGGACCAGAAATATCCGCATCTCATAATTTGTCTCGACATCATATGTCCATTTGCATGCGTTCCACAAACTCTATTATGTACCTCTTCTAATATCATCTTTTCCTCTTATGCATCTACATATATAAACAAGATCTGTTCATGGATTTTCTTGTACAAGACTTCTCCATTAAGTACATATACAGCTGCTATCCTTCTAATAGTTCTTTTATCAGTTTCAGTGGCTTCCTCTGGATAACTTCGGTTTTTTTGTATTGCAGAATGTCATGATACCAGGGCTTATTCTATTTTACTTTCTTGATTTGGTAACAATGAGTCGGGTAGTCATATGACTGCATGTCAATTAGAATCATATCAGACTCACTGCCAACCTTTAATGCAACTGCAAAGGTAGCTAAAGCATCGGTTATTTGGTTTTCTTCTCTTGGTACGTAATGGAGAGAGACTTCGTCGAATTCTTCTAGTATATTCAATATTAGCTTTCGGTACTCCACCAGCTTTACATCATTTATTTCGCATTCTACGTGGAGCTGATAGATCACTAAAATCGAATCTCCATATACCCGTAAGGTCTTTATATTTTGTCCAATAGTAGCTCAATTCGCCAAAACAGAAGCCTCATACTCTACCATGTTGTTAGTGCAATCAAAATTCAGTCTGCTAGTGAATGGGTATTGATTTCCTTCAGGGGAGATCAATATTGCCCAATGCCATGTCCTAATGCATTTGATGCACCATCAAAATCCATTTTCCAGGAATCACTTGTGGAAGTACTTGTTTCTTCTAAGGATATGACCATCAAGTCTTCTTCTGGGAAGTCAAAGTCCAGCGATTCATAATTTTCAGTAGTTCTGCTTACCAAGAAATATGATATCGTACTTCCATTTATAATTTTTTGGCTCACGTACTCGATGTCAAATTCAGACAACAATATCTACCATTAGGCCAACTTTCCAGAGAGAGTAGGTACACCCATCATATACTTTAGTGGTCTTACTTGGAAATCAACCAAGTGGTATGGTACAACATGTATTGTCTGAGACTACGTATAGCTAGACTAAAGCACAACAAACCTTTTCGATAGGAGGATATCTAACCTGGCAATCAGTGAACTTTTTACTCATATAATAAATGGCCCTTTCTTTTCTCCCGGATTCATCATGTTGACCCAGAACACACCCCATTGAATTCTCAAATATGGATAAATACAAGAAAAGTGGTTTACCCTGGATGAGAGACATTAAGATAGGGGTGTGAGATAAGTATTCTTTTATCTTCCCAAATGCAGTCTGGCAATTCTTATCCCATGTTCCAGAATTTATCTTTCGAAGAAGGTGGAAAATTGGGTCGTACTTGTCGGTTAATTGAGATACTTGGCCACTTGAAGAGAGCCAACATCGAATTGTTTCTTGACCTCTTCCTTGATCTTAAGGAGCATTTTAGGTCTCATTCTCCCTAGCTTTTGTTGCACAGGTTTGTATTCTGGTTTGATTGGCAGTTTGTGGACTACCATATATGTATCTAGTCCTGGCATGTCTTGATACAACCATACCAACACATCTCTGTGTTCTTGAAGTAATAATATTAAGCTTTGTCTTGTTTTAGTCGAAAGAGTTGTCCAATTTTGACTTCCTTTCTTTCCTCTTCTGTACCTAGATTCAGGACTTCGATTTTCTCTTCATGTGGCAATATTTTCTTGTCTTCTCTTTCTACCATCCTTAACAATTTTGAAAGTAAACTACACTCGTCTTCATTGTCACATTCATCAACTTCCCCGAGACAAACGAACTGTTTAAAATCCACTTTTGGGTCAGTATCATCAACACATGTATTATCATTATCTTGGGACTTGAAAGAGAAATGAAATGTTTGTGTGAGAGGAAAATATCCCACACAGAATGGCCAAAAATTAAATTCCAAAGAGGATAAAATGAAAGAAATTTGAATTCAAAAGAAAAGTACTGAATGAAAGAAAATTAAGTTCAAAAGAAATAAGGAAAATGTTTGTCATGAAAGAAACTGCATCTTTTATTGAATTTAAAAAAACATTTATTCAACCTTACAAAAGATCACCTATTAACCCGGGTGTTAGAAAATAGGGATAGTTTGAATATTACTCTTAAAGAAATTTAAAAACCATAGGTAATTCTTCAACCGTCCAGTTGCTATGCAGCGATCCAAGTGGTAAAGGGCGGATTCCTGACCTGTCTGTATTTTTGACATCTCTGTGGTTATAGCATTAATACTCCAATATTTCAAAGCAACCTCCAAATTTGGTGTAGTCATCCCAAACTCATAACCACCAGATTTAAAGGTTTCATAAAGATGTGGAAAAACCATGGGTTCCCATTGAAAATCTTTCCCATTCAATCTGGCCAACCTTCTGTCTCGGCCTTTCTAGATTTCCTTCATCCTCTGTTGTTTACTGGGCCGAAAACCAAGCCCGAACTGGTCTAGCTTTGTTATAGGAAGGATGGGATTTATCCTTCCTTACAACAGACTCCCAAATCCTCTTCCAACCTTGGCACCTCTTCCCAGGGTCTGTTTGATCTCCATTTTAGTGTATTCGGAGAGCTGGTGTTTGGAAATCTTTCTTCCTTCAGCCACAAATATGGCATTCACAAACTCTAAGGAGAAGAATGAACATTCTACTGCTTCATCATTTGATTCTATGTATGGGGCATTAGTAGTCTCGCCGGGAAATCTTCTTCAACATTAAAAATTACCAGAGTCTCATCGATGACAAACTTGACTTTCTGGTGCAACAAGATGATACTGCTCCAGCTTGATGGATCAAGGCCTTCCTAAAAGGCAGTTGTAGGAAGGTATAATGTCCATGACCAAGAATTTAACATTGTAAGTAGCAGGTTCGATGGTTAAAGGCACCTCAATCTTGTCGATTACCTCCCTCTTGGTCCCGTCAAATGATCAGACCACGCTCTGGCTTGTTCTAATATGGGAAGCATCTATTGGTGGCCTTTTTAACATAACCAAAGGCATCACATTTAGGTTCGAGCCATTATCATTTAACACACTCGGTAAGGCGTGCCCCTTACAATGAGTGGTGATGTGTAATGCCTTAGCTCAACCTCGTCCTCCAGACAAAATCTCATCATCAGAAATGAAATGAGATTATCAACTTGAATATTATTAACCAGTCGATCCATCTTACTGATCGGTATGTCTTGTGGCACAAACGTTTGATTTAGGACCTTGAAAGTGCTTTCCTGTGTGCCTCTGAACTTAGCATCAGTGCCAACATTGAAACATGTGTCGAGAGGCTATGTAATTGGTCTACGATGCTGTACTCACTTGCTTTAAAAGTTTCAGGAACTCTATAGCTTCTTTTTCCTTTATTGGCCTGTTTATTGTCAGCACATCCCCTTTAAAGGGCTCAAGTTGTCTCTTGGGGGACTTAGCCTCTTGGAAATAGCGTTTCCCCATGGTATGCCCTATTTTGTTGTCATCTTCTTTTAGGGTTCTTACTTAGCATTCATACTTCCAAGGCACTTGCCTGCTGTCCTTGTAGGAAAACGGTCGGGGAGTTTTGATCACCACCTTTGTTTGTGCTCTCTCTGTTATCTTTACTTTAGGGGTAATTACCAAAGGAGGAACCCTGCCATATCCCCTTTCGGATGACTCTTTAGTCTTACAAACATCAGCTTATGAAGATTCATGAATTTCCTCATAGAGTTCCAGCTCATTCCTATCCATCATGAGCTGGATCAGATCCTTAAACTCCGGGCAATCTTGCACTTCATGCCCTTCTTCATTGTGGTAACAACAGTGGTTACCAACTCCAATCCTTGATGTAACAAAATGTGGTGCAAGAAATCCTGCTTTCGCCATTTGTCTTCATACCCAAGCCAAAGGAGACATTATTTCATAAACACAAGTCTTAACTTTCATGTCTTTATCTGTAGTAATTGCATTAATCCCATTCTCTTGATTATTAGGCAAAGGATTTTGTGTAATGTTTGGTTCTCCTGATTCGAAGTGGATCCAATTCTTGTTATGCATTCTTTGTAAGAGCCTCTTGAGTGCGAGGCAAATCTCAATAGTATGCCCCGACACTCCACTATGATATTCGCAGTGAGTGTTCTCATCATACCATCTGGGGTATGGGGGCTTCATAGGTTCCACCAGGTATGGTGACACTACATGAGTGTCAAAGAGTTATTGATACAGTTCCTTGTACGTCATGGGAAAAAGATCGAAATACTCATTTTCTCTTTATTTCCAAGGTTCCCTCAGATTTTGACTAGATGTACCTAATGGTACACCTGTAGTTATTTTTGAGTTAGAGATTGTAACTGTAATACCCCAAAGATTAGGTCAGAGACTAAATTCAAAAGAATTAAAATTTGAATATTTATTTTGAATAATTGGTAAAATATGAGAAAATGATTTAGAATAGTGTTTTAACAAAATTGTACTAATAGATGAATTAAGAGGTCATTTTGGCCATTTAAGGGCAAAATGAATTTAAAATACATTTTCTATAAAGCATTAAAGAAAAAGGGGAAAAGGGAATTTACGTTACGAAAAGGTCATCTCTCTTTTCTTCTTTTTCCCATGGAAATAGCTATCCCCCATAGCAAAGGTAAAATTTTAATTGGTTAGTGTTTCCTTTTGATTATAGTTGGTTCTTGTAAACTTAAGTGTTATATAAGCTTAAGGAAAGGTTATATGAGATTAAAACTATTAAATGGAGGAAATATTAGAGATTTAAGAAAATGGGTTTTTAAATGATATGTTGATATATGAGTGTTTATTGATGTTTATTGGTAGAATTGACTTGTCAAAGAGGTAAATGAAAAATTAGAAGCATTGGATATGATTAATAACATACTAGAAAAAGTGGTGTGATTCTTAGAATTGAATGTGTTTGGAAGATTTTAGATGTTTTAAGAAACTAAATGGAAAAAAAGTTAGTATGGATAGGTAAATAAGAGCTTAATAGTATTGTATTGTGTAAACATATCGAAATTTGACCCCATTTAGGTGATAATCAGGCTAAAAACTGGAAATTTTAGACACATGTATCGGTATTAATATAACAGTACTGATACCATTGGCTTAAAATCAGTAGAATCTATAGAGTAGTATCGATATTGATTCAAGTGGTATCGATACAAGAGGGTAGTATCGATACCATAGTCTAATAGTATCGATACCATAGTATAATAGTATCGATACCAGGGTGGGGATATCGATACTAGTGAGCCAAAAATGTTAAAAATAGGATGATATTGTTATAGAAAGTTAACATTATGTACTCTTGAGTAACATTTGAGTATAATTGTTAGGAAATATACTAACAATTTATATTGCATGTGTCTTTATGGGATGCTTGAGTAGATCGAAATCAAGCTCCCGAGTCAAGCAGAACTAAAGAAAAAGGCAAAGTATCCAGGTGAGTGCATTTATTATGTATGTATATGTTATTGTAGTCATAAAAATATAATTGATTGATATTTGTATGGTGATTACCAAATGGCAATGAGTGTGCAAAAAGTTAAGAAATTCATACCAAGTGTATGAATTTCCGTATGGGCACTTTGTGTGCAAAATTGGGAAATTCATACTACATGTATTAATTTCCTTATGGACACTATGTGTATGAACTAATAAATCTATAATAAGTGTATGAATTTTTGTATGGGAAATATATGTGCAATTATCAGAAGTTCATAATAAGAAGGTGAATTGTCGTTTTGGTAGTGGGTGAGCAATCCACGTAAATTATAGTAAGATTATGGGATTACTGCATTAGCACTATAGTTATAAACCATAGAGTGTATAATTATTTGAAAGAGTTAATTGATATTATAAATAATTATTATAGTATAAATTGTTCTAAAATAAAAGATAAATAGCCTAACTGTGCAATTGACATAAAGGTGTCAGTTATGTCAGTTGAAAGGCTAAGTGCCTTTGAGGCCTAACTGTGCAATTGACACAAAGGTGTCAATTATACCAGTTAGATGAAAGGATAAGTGCCTTTGAGGCCTATCTATGCAATTGATAGAAAGATGTCAATTATGCCAGTTGGATGAAAGGCTAAGTGCCTTCGAGGCCTAACTGTGCATTTTACAGAAAGGTGTTAATTATGCCAACTAAATAAAAGGCTAAGTGCCTTTGAGGCCTAACTGTACAATTGACAGAAATGTGTCAATTATTCTAGTTAGATGAAAGTCTAAGTGCCTTTGTGGCCTAATTGTGCATTTGACAGACATGTGTCAATTATGCTAGTTAGATGAAAAGATAAGTGATTTTGAGGCCTAACTGTGCAGTTGATAGAAAGATATCAATTATCCTAGTTAGATGAAAGGAAAAGTGCCTTTGAGGCCTAACTGTGCATTTGACATAAAGGTGTCAATTATGCCAATTAAATGAAAGGCTAAGTGCATTTGAGGCTTAACTGTGCAATTGGTAAAAATGTGTCAATTATGCCAGTTAGATGAACGGTTAAAGACCATTGAGTAAATGATAAATGGCCTAGCTGTGTATTTGGTAGAAAGGTGTGAATTATGCCAGTTAGATGAATGGTTAAAGACTGTTAAGTAAAAGATAAATGACCTAGGTGTGCATTTGGCATAAATGTGTCAATTATGCCAGTTAAATGAAAGGTTAAAGACTGTTGAGTAAAAGATAAATGGCCTAGCTCTGCATTTGGAAGAAAAGTGTTAATTATGCCAATTAGATGAACGGTTAAAGACCGTTGAGTAAAAGATAAATGGCCTAGTTGTGCATTTGGCAGAAAGATGTCAATTATGCAAGTTAGATGAACGGTTAAAGACCGTTGAGTAAAACATAAATGGCCTAGTTTTACTTTTGGCAGAAAAGGGTTATTCGTGCAAGTTAGATGAAAAGTAAATGCCTTTGGGTAAAAGACTAAAGGAATTATAATACATTTGGAGATAAACGGTGCATAAGTGGTATTAAAGGATGTCATATAGATATCAAATGTACAACAACACATAATTGTTATGAATGGATCTCATAAAGGAAAAACGTAAATACTACATAATGGGTATTAAAGGATGCACAAATGAATACAAAATTGTGTATTAACAGTAGTTAAGGTGTTGTCCATAATAATTATAAAATATACATGATCAATTGGCACTTTGGAGCAATACATGTATAGTGCATTCTAATTTAACGTACACCGTGCAAATAAGGAATAATTGTGGAAAAATATATAGAATGATAGTTAGGTTTGGCCTACTAAGAATAATTTAGGTGACTTATTGAAAGAATTATGGTGTAACTGAGACGGGTTTATCTGGTCTTTATGGATTTTGCAATTTAAATCGTCATTCAGTATTCGTAAGATATTTATGTATAAGATTGATATTATTGCAGTATTATGTCTCACTAAGTAAATACTTAACGTGTGTTGATTTCACGAGTAGGTAAAGGAAAAGATTAGTTGTGTAAGGAGTGCAGCAGTAGCAGCAGTGATCATCAATTAAGGTTGACCTATCAATAAAGTTAGGACAATCTTATTCCTTTTGAAAACTTAGTTGGCATGCAATGGAACTAAATTAAATATTTTGTAATGTATTTAAATTGATAGTTTTAGTATTTTCTTATATGAATATTAAACTTTGAGGTTGTTAAATTGAAACAAAATTCTACGGTTTTTCAAATGACAAAATATTTTAAAAGTAATGTGACATATGTATATCGTGTATGGAAAGGTATACAGGAGATGGGTGTTACATTTATTGGTATTAGAGCTACAATTTTACCCGATTCTTGGCCGAAACTGAGTTTAATCGAAATGAGAAAAAAATATTACTTGCCATTAAGATTGTTAAGGTTACTGATATGGTGTCATTGGAGTATAATTGATGACACTCCTTACTAACTATAATGTTGTTACTATGTATGTTCTAATAGATGTTAGAATCCTCGAACTCGTGTAGAGCGGGGAACAAGAGATGAGAGAAGGGACTGATAGTGAAAGTTACGAAGATAATAGTGAGCAACCGGTTCCAATTGGAAATGATAATGCATATTCACATCAAGGGATGCCGGTACCAGAGTATGGAGCTTTTATGCAAGCTCTCAACACTATGTTGACCTGTTTTCAACCTCCTCCGTCTCCCCCTGCTCCTCCAGTATCGAGAATATTGATTCCAAAAGAGCTAAAGGGCTTGAAGCTCCAGAGTTTTAGGGAGAAGAGGGTGAAGGTCCTATGGAGCCCGACTTATGGTTAAATGATGTTATAATAATGTTAAAAAATCTTCACTGTTCGGATCCAGAAAAGTTGGGTGGAGTTGTATCTTTACTTAGAGGATCAACTCAAGTATGGTGGTAAAAAACTACGATGTATGCACCACCGGAGCAAGTGACCTGTCAATTCTTCATGGAAGAATTTATGAACAAGTATATGAGTGAACAATTCAAACAGGCAATGCTGTTAAAGTTCCTAAATTTGAAATAAGGTGATTGAGCAGTACATGAGTACGAAGCTGAATATAAAAAGTTGAGCCCTTTTGCTACGGAGGTGGTTCCAAATGATAAGGCCCACACAATTGGTTTATTGAAGGGTTGAGGCCAATATTAAAAGAAAAGACGTTGGCTTTGAGTTGCCTAACTTACAAGAACTTATTAATCGAGCCAAAGCTATCGAGAGAGCTCAAGAGGAGACATTAGTAGTGGAACATAGTTTGCATATGGGAAAAGGGTTGGAACGCTTCAACTCCCCATTATGTTAAGAGAGACAAGGGCTCAAGTTCGAGAGATACGGATAAAGAGGGTTCTGCTGTAATTTCACAGAAAACAAAACAGTCTCATTCGGTTGTTGCTAGCTCGGGTATAGCAGTTGAAGAAAGAATTTATGTCAGACATGTGGAAGAGTGCATCGGGGAGTATGCAAACTTCTTAGTGGAGCTTGTTTTCAATGTGGCGAGACTGGTCACTTTACCCGAAATTATCCAAAGAAATATAGGGATAATTCGGTGCAATCTGAAAGATCTATGGCAACCTCTAATAGAAATAGAGGAAGGGGAAGATCAAGGGGACAAGATGAATCCTTGCAGCGACAAGAGACTCAGGGAGTTGCCAGAATCTATAATATTACGACCAATGAGGATCAAGATCACTAGGAAATTTTAACGGGTACTTTTCATTTTTTTGATGAGCCTGTATTTGTATTAGTTGACCCTTGATCTATGCACTCATACATTAGTACAAGGTTGTCTAGAGCTAGAGGAATTCCTGTAGAACAAATCTTGAGTAAAATGATAGCTTTAAACCTTAATGGGTCATGGTACAAGTGTGAGTGGAAATGTAGTAAGCAATTAATAAAGATTCCAAGGGCTATTTTCTTGGTGAATCTGATGGAATTACCAATTAATGAGTTAGGATCATTGCTTAAGGTGATATTGATAGTGATTGTGAAGAAAATGATGTCTGGTTAATGTGATATATACCCAAATAAGAAAAGTAGGATTGTCTGATAATTTCACAAAATTGGGAAATTAGAGATGTCTTTTTAGATCAATATCTTGGGTTACCTCCAGATCGAGAGGTGGAATTCAAGGTTGTTGGTTATTAAAGTATTGAACATGTTTCTATGATTTTGTATCAAATAAATCAAGAGGAATTATCTACATATGATTTAGAGTTGACAGTAGTCGAGTTGCCTTAAAAGATTTGACGTCATTATTGGTAGTGTGAGTGGTACTATAGTGGTGCTAATCACACGAGCCTTAATTAATTGTGGAATTTAAAAGAGTGAAAATGAGACAGAAAAGATGTTCAGAACCTCTACAGGTGTATAAGGTGATCATTGATTATATTACAAAGGAAAGACAAAAATTTTCTAAATAAAAATGTTATAAGTAGAAAATGAAGAAATTAAGGACTTTTGGAGGTAGGGTTTGACATATTTTCATAGAGTTGTGCGAGACTTTTTATGTCTCACGCACTATTAGAGGAAAACTTGAACATCAAGTATTTTCTAAATTGTTTCAATCAATCTTGAATCATAAATAGAAAAATGGGTCATGGAGAAAAATAGAGATTCAATTCGAATTGAATTATGAAAAAGAATCAATACAAATCTGGATTAGAGAAATCCAAAAAAAGTGTAATAAAATGATTAATGTGGTTGAGGTATTAAGGTTATGCATAAAGTCTTTAAATTTGAGGATGGATTTTCCTATGGCGAGAGAATTGTAATACCCCAAATAATAGGTCAGAGACTAAATAAAAATGAATTAAAATTTGAAGATTTATTTGAATAATTGGTAAAAGATGAGAAAATGATTTGGAATAGTGTTTTGAACTAAATTGTAGTAATAGCTGAATTAAGAGGGCATTTTAGTTATTTAAGGGGAAAATGAATTTAAAATTCATTTTCTATAAAGTATTAAAGAAAAAAGGGGAAAATGAGTTTAGATTATGAAAATGCCATCTCTCTTTTCTTCTTCTTCCCGTGGCAATAGCTCTCCCCCATAGCAAAGATAAAATTTTAATTAGTTAGTGTTTTCTTTTGATTATTGTTGGTTCTTGCAAGCTTAAGTGTTATGTAAGCTTAAGGAAAGGTTATATGAGATTAAAACTATGAAATGGAGGAAATATTAGAGATTTAAGAAATGGGTTTTTAAATGATATGTTGATATATGAGTGTTTATTGATGTTTATTGGTAGAATTGATCTGTCAAAGAGGTAAATGAAATACTAGAAAAAGTGGTGTGATTCTTAGAATTGAATGTTCTTGGAAGATTTTAGACGTTTTAAGAAACAAAATGAAAGAAAGTTAGTATGGATAGGTAAATAAGAGCTTAATATTATTGTATGGTGTGAGCATATCGAAATTTGACCCCATTTGGGTGATAATCGGGTTGAAAACTGGAAATTTTGGGCACGAGTATCGGTACTGATAGAACAGTATCGATACTATAGGCTTAAAATCAGTAGAATCTGTAGAGTAGTATCATTAGCGATTCAAGTTGTATCAATACCAAGAGGGGAGTATCGATACCATTGATCACAGAATGCAAAAATGGTATCGGTACTGAATAGAGTATCGATACCATAGTATAGTAGTATCGATACCATGGTGGGGTATCGATACTAGTGAGCCAGAAATGTTAAAAATAGGCTGATATTGTTATAGAAAGTTAATAATATGTATTCTTGAGTAACATTTGAGTATAATTGTTAGGAAATATACTAACAATTGATATTGTACATGTCTTTATGGTATGCTTGAGTAGATCGAAATCAAGCTCCCGAGTCAAGCAAAACTAAAGACAAAGGCAAAGTACCAGAGTGATCAACTTTGCAATTTAGGTATAATAGCGAGACAATCCAGGTGAGTGCATTTATTATGTACGTATATGTTATTATAGTCATATAAATATGATTGATTGATATATGTATAGTGATTACCAAATGGCACTGAGTGTGCAAAAAGTTAAGAAATTCATACTAAGTGTATGAATTTCCGTATAGGCACTTTGTGTGCAAAATTGGAAAATTCATCCTACGTGTATGATTTTTTGTATGGACACTATGTGTATGAACTAATAAATCTATAATAAGTGTATGAATTTCAACATGGGAAATATATGTACAATTATCAGAAGTTCATAATAAGAAGGTGAATTTCCGTATTGGTAGTGGTGAGAAATCCACGTAAATTATGGTAAGATTGTGGGATTACTGTATTGGCACTATAGTTATAAACCAGAGAGTGTATAATGATTTGAAAGAGTTAATTGATATTATAAATAATTATTATAGTAGAAACTGTTCTAAAATAAAAGAAAAATAGCCTAACTGTGCAATTGACATAAATGTGTCAATTATGCCAGTTAGATGAAATACTAACTACCTTTGAGGGCTAATTGTGCAATTGATAGAAAGGTGTCAATTATGCCCGTTAGATGAAAGGCTAAGTTCCTTTGAGGCCTAACTATTTGATTGACAGAAATGTGTTAATTATGCCATATAGATGAAAGGCTAAGTGTCTTTAAGGCCTAATTGTGCAATTGACAGAAATGTGTCAATTATGCCAGTTAGATGAAAGGCTAAGTGCCTTTGAGGCCTAACTATGCATTTGACAGAAAGGTGTCAATTATGCCAATTAGATGAAATTCTAAGTGCCTTTGAGGCCTAACTGTGCAGTTGACAGAAAGGTGTCAATTATGCTAGTTAGATTAAAGGCTAAGTGCCTTTGAGGCCTAACTGTGCATTTGACATAAACGTGTCAATTATGTGAGTTAGATAAAAGGCTAAGTGCCTTTAAGGCCTAACTGTGCAATTGGCAGGAAGGTGTCAATTATGCCAGTTAGATAAAAGGCTAAGTGCCTTTGAGGCCTAACTGTGCAATTGACAAAAAGGTGCCAATTATACCAGTTAGATGAACGGTTAAAGACCGTTAAGTAAATGATAAATGGCCTAGCTGTGCATTTGGCAGAAAAGTGTTAATTATACCAGTTAGATGAACGGTTAAAGACCGTTGAGTAAAAGATAAATGACCTAGTTGTGCATTTGGTATAAATGTATCAATTATACCAGTTAGATGAATGGTTAAAGACAGTTGAGAAGAAGATAAATGGATAGCTGTGTATTTGGAAGAAAGTTGATCAAATTATGCAAGTTAGATGAATGGTTAAAGACCGTTGAGTAAAAGATAAATGGCCTAGCTATACATTTGGCAGAAATGTGTCAATTATGCCAGTTCGATGAACGGTTAAAGACCGTTGAGTAAACGATAAATGGCCTAGCTGTGCTTTTGGCAGAAAAGGGTCAATCATGCAAGTTAAATGAAAAGTAAATGCCTTTGTGTAAAAGACTAAAGAAATTATAATACATTTGGAGATAAACAGTGCATAAGTGGTATGAAATGATGTCATATAGATATAAAATGTACAACAATACATAATTGGTATGAATGGTTTCATAAAGGAAAAACATAAACAATATATAATGGGTATGAAATGATGCCCAAATGAAAATACGAAAGGGTGTATTAACAGTAGTTAAGGTGCTGCCCATAATGATTATAAAAGATACATGATCAATTGGCACTTAGGTGAAATACATATATAGTACATTCTAATTTAATTTACACCGTGTAAATAAAGAATAATTGTGGAAAAATATATAGAAGGATAGATAGGATGGGCCTATTAAGAATAATTTAGATGACTTATTGAAAGAATTATGATGTAATTGAGAAGGGCTTATCTAGTCCTTATGGATTTTGCAATTTAAATTGTCAATCAGTATTCATAAGATATTTATGTTCAAGAATGATATCTTTGTAGTATTATGTCTCACTAAGTAAATACTTAACGTGTGTTGATTTTATGCGTAGGTATAGGCAAAGATTAGTTACGTAAGGAGTGCAACAGTAGCAGCAGCGATCATCAATTAAGGTTGACCCGTCAGTAACGTTAGGACAATCTTATTCCTTTTGAAAACTTAGTTGGCATGTAATGGAACTATATTAAATATTTTTAATGTATTTAAATTGATAGTTTTAGTATTTTGCTTGTATGAATATTATACTTTGAGGTTGTTAAATTGAAACAAAATTCTACGGTTTTTCAAATGACAAAATATTTTAAAAGTTATATGACATTCATTTCTCGTGTACGGAAAGGTATACGGGAGATTGGTGTTACAGTAACACCTTTATTGGCATTGTATGTGTTGATGTTATTGATCTCTCCTCTTTCTTCTTTATAGGAGGTTTCTTGCTTGATTTCACTCAATTGATCTTGCCTTGTTAGTTAATGTGAATGTAAAAACATGGAAAATGAAAAAAAATGAAATGCAACATATGAAAATATTGCATGATGTAAGAGAATTTAGAGGCATTGAAGAAACGTGTCTGTTATTATAAATAAGCTTTATTGAGACAAAAGTGTTTTATTTTTTTAAGAGACAAATATCTTAAAGGTGCATTCTGACTAAATCCTCTAAACCCCAAACAACTTCTAATAGGTTGACAAGTCTTCTTCCTTCCTCTGTCACTGGTTGATTACCTTGTCAGACCATTCTCATTTCCCTTGCTAAACTATGCAAGTGATGAGCTACCTTTTGTACTTGTTCTAGAAAATATCGGATAATTTCATATCTAGATTTCACCCTTTGTTGGGCCTGTTCCCAACGAAAACGCCATTAAAATCCCCCATCAAAGAGAACTATCTGAAGCTTACTTGCTTGTTTCTTGAACCCGTCCACAATGGCTTCCAACTTAGCTATGGTCGTGACATTCTGCTCTTGCTGTTTCTGAAGAGACTTCTCTAAATCAGTTACTTGGACCCTTAAACACTTATTCTAGTGCTAGTTGTCTAACAAACGTCTCTAAGAAGTCTTGAGTTGTTCTTTAAAGGTATCTATTTCATCATGCCCTTCAAATTTCCTTTTTTAGGCTGTTATCTTCACTTTTATAGTACTAAGAAGACCTCTTCAGATTGGAATTGCTCTGGACTTGTTCTTTATATACTTTTCTCAAATCCTCAAGCTCAAAACAAATTTTCTTCTATTTCCTCTCTAACTTATCTACACGATCCTTCTATGTATCGGTATCCAACTTCCACTAGAATCTTTCAGCCTCGAGCTCCCTTAGACTTTGTTTTAGCTTCTGTTTTTCGGCTTCAAATTCTTTTCTTGCTATCTCTGGCTCAGAGGGAACATGCTTAAGATGTTCTTCCATGGTTCGAGTGTCTTCATGGTCTGGCACTGGGATGGTGTCATTTTTCCTTAATCTCTGGCATTCCAAATAGTCTAGAGTAAGCATATCTTTAGCGGCTACGACATCCATACAGAACATTTTCTTCCATGACTCAGCTATTTCTTTGACATTTTTCTTGTAGTTGTCCCCATGGTATGCAAATTCTGATCCAGATAGTTCGTGTGTTGTTGGGACAAACTGACGTGCCCCATACTGTCGAAGTGCCAAAAGTGGAGAGTATCCGACTCCTCCCCATAATCCAAGTAACGTCATGGTTTCTGATTCTACATATCGGAAAATAATGTCACTATGGGTTAACCAAAGGGCTCTCAAGACAATATCCCTATCTTGAAGATGTATGATTACTTTTATCTATTTTTCTTTTAGGATGTCTTCTTTTCATTTCAGGGTAAGAAATTCCCCTAAAGGAGAATAAGTGGTGTTGAATCGGTGGTAAGAAATCCCATTAGTCTTCTAAAAGTGAAGTGGTGATGATGATGGTGCAGCTCCCTAGCTGAATTGAAGTCATCTTGTAGTTGAATTGAAGTAATCTTTTAGCTCAAATCTTCAGCTCAATCCAGCTATGAGCTCATGGGTCTCCGGACAATTTTTCACCAAATGTTCCTTATGCTCTCCTAAACATCCCCATATAAGTTTCCTTGCTGTTGCTTTCACCATTTAGCTCCAAGATAGCTCCCAAGTTATGGACGAATGTACCTACATACATAACATAAAGAATAAGTTAAGTATATGAACTATATTAATGTGTATAATATAAAGTTGTGTTCTATAGTATATAATAATATCTTATGCCTCACATAGTAATGAATAAGTTATTATCATTATAGCTATAGATGTAATATATGTATATGAATATAACTAGGTTATAGCATATGAAATAGGCATCATTATGTATAAAGATAGAAAGTTTCTTCCCTTTAAAGGTTGGAACAACAAAGTTAAACATGACGCTGAATTGGATCATATCATTCTCCCCTTCTTTTAATCGATTTGTCCTCAAATCAAAAGGTTTTCTTTTCCTGGTGTCATTCCATTCAATAGATTCAACAAGTACCTTTATAAAAAGGTTCATGTCCTTCTAATGAATGCTTTGAAAGTCCATGATCTGAGAAGAAAGAAAACTTTCATAAGTAAAATTTTGATAAAACATAATTAAAATTAAGGTGTACTCCCTGTTAGATGTATGTTCAAAGTTCATGTCTATTGAAGACATATTGCTTTGAATGTTTATACCTTTAACATCCAAAAAATTATGTTCCTTGGTTCTCCAATAGATATATTCATTGAATCATGAAGAGTTATGACTCTTGAAATGGAAATGTCCTTAGAATCCTCACAAGTCACATCCTTTGGTTGAAAAATTGTCTCTCTTTACCTTTCATTAGACGCATCTCTTGGTTCTTGAAAAGTCACGTCCCATAGTCTCCTAAAGGGAAGAATTGTGTTGCTTGGAACATCCTGTAAATCAAAGACAATTTCTGTATTTTCAAGGTTAGAAAATTCTTCTTTGATCTTGCGTCTTGACAATAAGCAATTTTGTAACATGAACTTAGATGTATAAGCACTTGTTTTTGGACTAGTTTCCTCCTTGCTTGATGTCGATTTTCCTTTCCTCATGGCCTCAACACTTTGCTTCATCTTGATTTGATCAATTTGGACTTGTTTAGGCGCCAGAGGTGTAAGAATAATCTTCTTCCCTCCATGGTTGAATGAGTATTGATTGGTAAAACAATCATGGATAGTCCTTTTATCATATTGCCATGGTCTTTCAAGAAGTAAATTGCTAGCATGCATAGGAATGACATCAGACATAACCTCGTCTTTGTATTTTCCAATTGAAAAAGGAACCATCACCTGTTTATTGACGTTAAGTTCTCCTCGTTTATTGAGCCATTATAGTTTATAGGGATTTGGATGCTTCAATGTTTTTAATCCCAACTTTTCCACCATGATTAAACTTGCTACGTTGGTACAATTCCCACCGTCTATGATCATGAAACATACCTTTTCATTCACATGGCATCGTGTATGAAAGATATTTTCCCGTTGTGCATTGTCCTCTATTACTTGAGTATTCAGGCTTCTTTTAACCAGTAGAGCTTCTCCTTCCACGGGAGCCCCAATTTTGCTTCTTTCTCGACTTCGGTTGGTTATACTTCTTCTTCTTCATGGTCAGATTCAATGTCACCATTTCCAACTAGAAGCATGGTGTTTTGGTTGGGACATTGTGTAGAAACATGCCCCCTCCCAAGAGATTTAAAGCATCGAATGTCTCTTGATTGTTCAGGGGTTTATTTTCCTCGGTTATCCTTGTTGAATTGTGGAGCATTGGATGATTCGAAATTCTCTTTGC
Source organism: Hibiscus syriacus (assembly GCF_006381635.1). NCBI lineage: Eukaryota > Viridiplantae > Streptophyta > Magnoliopsida > Malvales > Malvaceae > Hibiscus > Hibiscus syriacus. The sequence continues at coordinate 26,501 of NW_024062239.1, read as the reverse complement.
TAGGAGTAGAAGTAGATTTGTTCAAGTTGTTTGGACTCCGTCTTGAAGGTGTAGGCATGGCATTGCAAGAGGTAGATCTTCTCCGCAATTGCCTTTGTATCTTCATTGCCATTTGCACCATTTCATCTATCTCTATGTAATGGTATAACTCTAAGGCAAAACTAGAACCACTCCCCTTTTACAAAGTTTAATTTGGGTAAACAACAATACCTCACTAGAGAGGTGTTTACAAACATTTAATCTCACACATAATAAATACAAAAATATTCAATAAGGCTCAATATACTATATACAAGAGAAAATAGAAAATAATAATGAAAGACTCTTTTCTCTGATCTTTAAGCTTGGATAGGTGTAATAACCTTGTTCAAGTGTTCATTTGTTGTTTTATTAGTTGAAATGTATTTCTAATCGTTTATGACCATTGGAGATGAGTTATAGACATTGGAAGCTTTAAAACTATACAATTAAGTCCACATCCACATGAGGTTTCAAAACTTTTAGAAATGTTTCGAAACTTTTAAACTCATTGTAATTGAAAGTTTTAAAACTTTGATGAAAGTTTAGAAACTTTTACTTAAAAATACGATTGTTGTAAAAAATTAGGTCATTAAAGCTGTTTTGGGGGCAAAGTTTTGAAAATTTATCAAACGTTTCGAAACTCACTATTCATAAACAGTACCCATGTATGAACAATGACTGAATAGTTTTTTTCTTATTTTAAAAGCTTTAAACACATTTTAAACACGTTAAAGATATTTTGATTAATTCAAAAATATTTCATATATATAAAACAATTTAGAAAAATATTTTTCAAGATACTTTGAACTTTGAATTTGTTTTGAAATATTTCAATTAAGTTCAAAAACATTTTCCCCATCTTTGTTATATCAAAATATAGGTTCAATAATCTCTCATTTTTTTATAAAAAACCTTTGAAAAATTATTCCTAGTAAAAGCTCTTTTTAAGAAAAATATTTATGAAAAAGTGAAAATAATTGAGAATATTTTAAGCTCCCCTTTTTCTTTGAGAAATTGAATTTTTAACCTTTTACTTCTCCCCTTTTTGTTATATAAAAATTAGTCAAACTTTTTTTATTCAAAATAACAATAGCAAGTAAGCTAAAAAAAGGATTTTAAGCACAAAACTTGTTTGAAAACAAAAGCTCCCCCTTAATAAAAGCATTCCATGAAAAGTTTTGTCACAAAAACACTTAGACACATAAAAGATATTGAATTTCAATAAGATAATAGAGAAATCACATTAGTAGCATATAAAATTTAATAAATCCAAGACTATCATACTTTATGCAATATCAAGAAATAGTACAATGAATTGCTATGCATAAAGCACCATTAAAAGTCATGCATTTGATATAGATATTGTAACGCCCCGAATACCGGTCTTTTGGTAGATTTATTATAACACGAGGGTCTTTTGGTTCAAATTTGAGTTTAATCGGGCAAGAAATTAGCCTCGTAAAAGATAAAACAGGGATTTTTAATCTTAGAAAAAATATAGAATGACCTAGACTGTAATTTTACCCTTAAAGAAAAACATGGCTAATTTAGGGTGATTCTTTCTAATTTTAAATGTGGGTTTTGTGGTAAGCCAAAAAGGGCTTCTTTCATTCTTCCTCTTCTCTTCTCCATTTTATTTCTTTCTTCTCTTTCTCTCCACTCAAGCAAGAACAAAAGAAAAAGGCTTTACCTTTCTTCATTTCTTTCTCCAGTATGAAAATATAGAGGTAAGATTCTTAATCTAAGGTTCTTAAGCTTCATGAAAATCTCATAATCTTCTCCAATGGTGGTTTTGAGCTTCATAAAGGTTCTAAGGAGGAGATAATCTCAAAGAGCTTCCTCTAATGTTTCCATTCAATTTTCTTATGTTATAGTTGTTATTTAACAACTACTGTCATTTCTTTACATGTTGGAATCAATTTGTGGCTTTTGGTTGGTGGAATAATAGTACAAGAACCCCATAAGGTAAGGAGTTGACAATGTTGGTTTTTGAAGGATCTAAAAAGTATTTGGGTAGATAGGAGTTGAGGTAACACATTATAACTCTTCTTTACTACTTGTATGTCATCTAGATGAGTGTGTTTGCTTGTATGGGGTGGAAGAACATGTGGGGCTTAGGTTATTGATTTGTTATTATGAACATTTTAGATGTTATTCTAGTGTAAAAATGGTGTATAATGACCCCTTATAACTTTCATAAGCTTTAATAATCAACTTAGACCTTAGAATAAGTGTTTGGGACGAGTTTATGGTATTTTTTGAGTAAAATAGTGTGTTTCTGGGTAATAGTGTTGATATTGTATTAACAATATCAATTACGGGTGAAAATGGGGATTTTTTTATACCTCGGTATCAATACTGATGAAATGGAATCGATATCGGCCCCTTGGTATCGATACCAAAGGTTTTAATATCGATACTAGAGTGTTGGTATCAATACCAGAGTGTTGGTATCCATACCGAATGAACTGATATCAATACTAGAGTGTTGGTATCCATACTGAAGGCTTGGTATCAATACCCAAAGTGGTTAAGTAACTTCATGATGTCAAATAGACTCAAGAGTGAGGAATTTAATATCATTTGAGATTGGGCATCTAGCTTAAGTTTGAGATGTCACTAAATTACCCTTGGGGATAAAATTACCAAATTACTCTTGTATACCCTGATGAATGAATTAGCCTATACGAGTTACTTATGCATGACGATAGTGTATCAGTCGTTCCTCCAATTCAATGGTAAATTGAGGGAATACATGATGAGAAAGACTAGAGTGTTGCCACTAATTAGCAAATCTGAGTCGAACATCAGGCTAATAGTTAATGCAACAAGTGAATAATATTAACACATTTCTAACTTGTCGATACCACATGTAGCTCCTTTGATGTTTTTCAGTATGAAAGGTGACTCATTTTAACTCATAATAACCCAAATAAGACTTAAGTAACACTTATTAGCCTTGGTAGAGCAAATAGGTAGACTTAGACCATATTTTTGTGCCCAAAACAGGGTATTTCTGGGCACGAGTATCAGGACTATAAAACAGTACCGATACTGTTTTGCATCAAGTGAAAAATAAAAGACGTTTGGGAATGTGAGTAATACTCATTAATAGACATCGATACAAGGGGTAAAGTATAAATACTCCCAATAGAGGTATCAATATTGAGGAATTTTTCTAAACATCAAAGCCTTTTTTGGTATCGATACTCGGGGTGGTATCGATACCCTCCCATAGAAGTATCGTTACTCCAATAAGAGTATTGATACCTAATATTTTTCCAAAACATCAAAATTATGTTTGGTATCGATACTTAGGATGGGTATCGATACCCAAGGGTCAATATCAATACTGTTGGCTTAGTATTAATACCATCATCATGAATTGGGCAATTAACCAATTTGATTCAAGTGTTTGGATTTGGGGATTTTTGGGGTCATAGAAGCCTCAAGTACACGACTACAAGTGAAAACAACTAAAGTAACTATAAATACAACTAGAAACTAAACAAGTTAGGATGACATAAGACTGACCTTGTGTGACATTCAAGAAACAGTCAAGACACCCAAGTCTCTTTAGTAATATGATGATTCTTTCATGATGTAATATTCGGATATAGTTTTGTTAGTGCTTTAGGCACTTCAGTTGCCAGCTAGGTGTAGATGTCTCAAGACTCAACATAGTAAATTGGCCTGGTACGTATCTATTGCATGTAAAATTCCAGATCAAGCGCAATACTCGAGAACCTACAAGTGGGTTAGGGATGTAAGCTTCCGATGCACATAAAATTTGTTTCTTATCCTAAGACCTCGAGTATTCAACGTAGGCTAGGGGTGTATGTTTTTTATGCAGGTAATATTCTGGATCTCACCCCGATGCTCAAGAGTATCCTAGGTAAGCTAGGGGTGTTATCTCGAGATGTAGAAAATTCCTCCAACCACACCACTAAACTTACCTCAACATGTTTTGAGTGTATTCATATACCCATGTCTTCGTGCGCTTACATTAACGTTTAATGAATGCATGTAATATACTATAGGTATTGTGTGACGCAAGATTTACAAGCTCAACGTTTGGAATATGTTTTCATTCGTAGGTTACAAGTTTCATAGAGTGTGATGGGACACCGAAATCATCATAGGAGTCTCAGTGAAGTACCAGAGTACATTGATGATGGCTTAGTGGGCATGTAGAGGTCATGGTTTGAAACGAGTCAGCTTGTAACATTTTAATTATTTATTTTATTTATCAAGCTTTTAAATTGGGCCCTGCTTTTGTAAATTTTTATAATTTCGTAATTTGTATAAATATTTTGAAGTGAGTATGGTTTCAAGGAAAACAATTCTACTTAATCACTTCGGTGGTCTTGTGTGACATTTGAATTCATGGGATTTGGGTGTTACATTTAGTGGTATCAGAGCTAGAGTTTAAACGGTTCTAGGTTAACCTGGTTGAGTCCTGCATGCCATCAAAGTTATAGAAGTATACTCGAAGACTGAGGCTCGAATATTATTTGTCCATCTCTGATTGGTAAGTTAATGTAGTAGCCTTGACTAATAAATAGGTAATAGAGACAAATCTATAAAATAAAATATATTAAGGTGACTAATTTGGTAATATGAAACCTAGTGAGTTTGACATACTAGATGCTAAAATATGGCAGAAAAAGTTTGAGTGAGGAACTTAGTCTTTCATGGTAGATATAGCTAAGAAAGTGCTTTATGAATCTATGAATAAAGGTACTTAGATAAAGTGTGAAAAATATTATAGTAAGACTAGAAAGGGAATTTATGTGCCTTAGTGATATATATGTATAGAAGTGTAATATCATCAGGGTGATGGGTGATTCATTAGAATAAAAGTTGATTCGACTTTCCTTCTTAGTCAATTTTGTGGACATAAGTAGGGTTTAATTTTCTTACTTGTGCGTGTATTAGATATTAGAGTGCGCAGAGAGGGATAAACTTTCTTACTAGTCAAATTATGGGGAATTGATATATGTGATAATAATAATAAAATTTGTGGGTCTGATCGATGATTGGTTGAACGAATCATTGTGGAAGAAGTGAGTTATCATTTTTAAGTTGTTGACGCATAAAAACAAGTTTGATAAGACATCCCTCTTATTAAGAATAGTTTCCCTATCTTGACCTTGATCGATTAAAGGTTCATGATCATGCTCTTAAAGACGATCTTTGTGATTCATGTCTGTGAACTTCTGTAAATGGTTGAGACTCTGACATAACCTCATTCTTCTAATGGTTGATCCTATCAATGATTTCGTGTAGGTACTATAAATCTATAATGGTTTGATAGATAATTCCTCTACCTTGATAAGATTGAGTGTTCCCCATTTGATACATTCTACCTACGATTCTTAAAACACTCGTATGTGATCCAATAGATATTTCTTTATTCCAACGAATGAATGTCTTTTCAGTCTTGTTAAATCGATGCCCCTTATTTTCAAGATATTGTTCCTGGTTCGAATGTTCTATAGTGATGGGTGATCGTATTTTATTCTGAAGGAATTGTGTGGAGCTCTTATGGAAAGTTGAAATTTTTCTTAAGATTTCATTTATGTGAATAATAGTCAGCTGATCGAACCTTTTTGTGAGAAAGGCACATATTATTCCTCTAAGCCAATGACTATGAGAAGCAAATTTCATAAAACTTGAATGTCTTCAAAAGAAATCTTTTGTTCGATTCATATATATCATAGGTCCTTGATTGTATCTTAAAGGAGGGATCCTTATGATAGATTTCTCCACAAGCTTTCCAAATTCTATCCCTTATTATGGCCGTGTCATTTTGTTGGTTAACTCCATCTATTGTGTTCTTATGTGTTCTGTCTAAATCTAGAGCCATCAAATAAACCATTTTTGTTAATAAAATAAGTGGAAGTATCCTTAGTTTTGAAGATTTTCTACTAGTGACCTTTGAGAAGTATTCGTATGCAAATGAGAATAGTTTTTTCTTTCTTTACTAAGCGAATGACTTTTCAGCCTTGCTAAATGAATAGTCTGACGTTCCTAATAGTATTCCTCGATTGGATGTCCTATGAAGGGAAATAGCCATATTAATTCTAAAAAAAATCATATCAAACTCTAGAAGAGTCATTAGTGTGATATTATATCTGGTTATTAATAAGCGATTCATTATTGTGGTAACTCGTATGTTAGCTATCAAGGGACTCATTAGTCCAAGATCTGTGTTAGCTCAAAATTTTTAAATAAATTTAGACTTGTCAGTTTGAATTTCTGCAAGTTCTGCACCATAGAATTTCTCATAACTTGTTGAATTCACTCAGATTCAAGTTTCCTTGACCTTGATGAATCCTTTCTTGTGAATTCTAAATTGATATTCCTTGATTAGTTCTCGATGAAGTATGATAATCAAGTTAGACCTTAAAGTATGTCTCATATTCTCATAACAAACCAGAAGGTGAAAACTTATATTTGTGAATTCATCAAATGCTTTGCGCACTTCGTCGACCTTCTTTTGTTGAGTCTCATATGTTCTATTGTGTTCAGATGATTCAGTCAACTCTAATTTTCAGCAATTTCTTATAAATATCGCTTTGAATTCCGTAAGAGAAAAATAAATATTTGTAAGTTTCGTCTTTATTCCATGCTACGCTATGTGCGGTTCGAGTATGGTAAGGCCCCCGATCGTATTAGTGTCTGCCTTGTTGTTAGAAATTCGTTCAACCTATTTTTGATATTACATTAAATTGTTTAATCCTTATTTTCTTTATGATGTCTTTATTCGATCCATAGTATCTTGAAACATTTTGAAGGAATGATCATACATCAAAAATTTTGTTTCTCTCAATTTGATAAATTTTGACCAGTATGTTGAATATCTCATGCATTCTTAAAACCATGGTGTAAGAGAAAATTTATTAAAGTTTTCTAATTTTATCACCGTATTTCTTGATTGATCTGTTAAATATTCAAAAATTTCTCTTAAGCACATATTCCTTGAATGATTACTCTTTTTGTTTGGAGACCTCGTTGCAAAAATCTAGTTGGCTAGAAATTAGTGAGTTCATTCTAGTTGAATACCTTTTAATCCTTTAGAGGTGCGATGATCCTTGGTGATGAGTTTCGAATGCGACATAATTCCAATAGTAAAAGTTTTTGGAAGGACTCGAGGAGTCACAAAAGTTGTGCAACCTGAATACTTTCTAGTAGTTTCGTTTAGGAAATTTTGAGGATGAAACATTTCTTTTAGGATGGGACAGTTGTAATGCCCATAATAATGTTCTAGTATTTTCATGTTGACTCAATAATTTATTTGATAGATTTATCATAACACGAGGGTCTTTTGGTTCAAATTTGAGTTTAATCGGGTAAGAAATTAACCTCGTAAAAAATGAAAAATGGATTTTTTAAACTTAAAAAGAATATAGAAGGACCAAGAGTATAATTTTACTTCTGAATAAAAATGTGGCTTATTTGGGTTGATTCTTTCCTATGTTAGCCGAGGATTTAGTGGTGAGCCAAAAAGGCATTTTTTCCTTCTTCCTTTTCTTCCTTCTCTTTCTTTCTTCTATTTCTCTCTACTCAAGAAAGAACAAAAGAAAAAGGATTTACCTTTCTTCATCTCTTTCTCCAGTATGTAAATCTAGAGGTAAGATTCTTAATCTAGGGCTCGTAAGCTTCATGAAAATCTCACCATCTTCTCCAATGGAGGTTATGAGCTTCATGAAAGTTCCAAGGATGATTTAATCTCTAAGAGCTTATTCCATTGTTTTCATTCAATTTGCTTATGTTATAGTTGTTATTTAACAAGTAGTGTCATTATTTTCATGTTGGAATTAATTTGTGACTTTTGGCTGGTGGAAGAATGGTGCAAGAACGACCTAAAGGCAAGGAGTTGACAAGGTTGGTTTTTGGAGGATCTAGAAAAGGTATTTCGGTAGTTAGGAGTTGAGGTAACATGCCATAGCTCTTTCTTATTGGTATATCATCTAGATGAGTGTGTTTGCTTGTATAGAGTGGAAGAGCATATGTGGCTTGGGTTCTTGATTTGTTAGTATAGATATTTTAGATGTTATTCTAGTGTAAAAATGATGTATAATGACCACTTATAACTTTCATAATCTTTAATAATTAACTTAGACCTTAGAATAAGTCTTTAGAATGATCTCAGGGGTGTTTTCTGAGTAAAATAGTGTGTTTCTAGGTAATAGCATAGATATAGTATGAACATTATTGATATTGTTCATATTCTAGATGAAAATGGGGTTTTCTAGGTCTTGGTATCAATATTAGATAAAATGGTATAAATAACGATCCCTTGGTATCAATACCGAAGGTTTTGTATCGATACTAGAGTGTTGGTATCGATACCAGAGTGTTGGTATCGATACCGGAGTGTTGGTATCCATACTGGATGAATTTGTATCCATATCAGAGTGTTACTATCCATACCGGAGTGTTGGTATCCTTAAAGAGGCCTTGATATTAATACCCAAAGTGGTTAAGTAACTTCATGATATCAAATAGACTTAAGATTGAGGAATTTAATATCATTTGAGATCAGACATCTAGCTTGAGTGTGGGATGTCACTAAAATGCCCTTGGGGGATAAAATTACCAAATTATCCTTATAAGCCTTAGTGAATTAATTAGCCTATACGAGTTACTTATGCATGAAGATAGTGTATCAGTCGTCCCTTTAGTTCAAGGGTGAATTGAGGGAAAGCATGATGAGAGTGAGTAGAGTGTCACCACTAATTAGCAAACCTGAGTGGAACGTTAGGGTAAGATTTAATGTAACAAGTGAATAGTAGTATTTGGTTTCTAACTTGTTTATACCACACGTAGATCCTTTGATGTGCATGATTGGTTATTGGGTTCATGAAACATGTACAAGTAATTCATGGTAAATTTCATTTATGATGTTCTTCAGTATGAAAGGTGACACATTTTAACTCATAATAACCCAAATAAGAAACAAGTAACGCTTATTCGCCTTGGTAGAGCAAATGGGTAGACTTAGACCACATTTTCATGCCAAATCAAGGCATTTCTGGGTACAAGTGTAACGCCCCAAATCTTAGGTAAGTATATTCAAGTTTACTCGAGATATTTAAACGAGCTTACTTGAAGGCTTGTGCAAATTTGGGCTTGGTTTGGTTTTGGGTTGATCCCAATATGAAATGAAAAGGGATAATTTAATTATTAGGGTAAAAAAGGGAAGACTAAAAGAGAAATTATACCCTTCCTAGAAACAATAGCTGAAAACCATTAAAATTTATATGATCTCACATTAGTACATTCATCATTCCCCCCACTAAATACTCTTCTTTGTCTCATTATTTTCTTCTTTTTCTTCTTCTCCTAAGGTGAGATAAAGGTGGAAACTTTTTAGAGTTTCAAGCTTAGTTTAGTTTTGCTAAGGTAAGAATGTTCATCTACACCCTTCAAACTTTCATCCAAGCCCCATATTGCAAGTTTTAGTCATAGAAAACAAAAATGGGTTTTAGAGAGGTGTAAGAGAATCAAGTGATTCTAGCTCGTTTTTAGTAGATTTAAGTTCTAGGAAATGCTTTTAACTTTTATCCCAGGTTTTAGGTGAGATAGTAACTTATTTTCTTATATTTGATTAGTAAAAGAAGTGGAAGTGAGCTTCAAAGCTAGAGGAAATGATCAATTGACGCTTAAGGTGATTGGAGGACATTTCTAGCAACTAAAAAACCAAGGTAACACATACACAACTCGTTCATACCATTTTTGAGTCATTAGAAATGCATTCTAGCTAGAGAGTTAAGTTATGAAGCATAATAGAGTTTTCATGGTAGATTTTATATTTTGGTGTTTTTAGCATGTTCTAAAGCCTTTTTATGATCCATGTATATCAAATTATAAGTCTCTAATAATGTTTGGGAACCTTAGCAGGGCTTATTGGGTAATTTTGGGAGTAAATTTTGTGCCCAAACTTGCTTTTTTGGGCTTGAGTATCGATATTGGAAGAACAATATCGATATTGTTCTTGTGAGTGACAAAACAAGGGATTTTAGAGTGAGTAGTATTGATATCCATTCAAGGATTATCAATATTGGGGTCCCAGTTTTGAAACCCATAGGTATGGTATCAAGATTTATATTCTAGTGTGCATTTTTGGTATGGACACTCATGGGGAGTATCGATACCAAGGGTAGAGTATCGATACTCCTCATAAGAGTATCGATATTGAGGTATTTTTCCAAACATAAAACCCAAAATTAGTATGATACACTAGATAGTATCGGTAACAAGCTAGGGAGTATCAGTACTTGGTCTGAGAGTATCAATACTACCCCTTTCCTTAGTTGAAATTTACTATAGAGTATCGATACCCAAGGTGGAGTATCAATACTCAAGGGTAGGTACTGATATCGAGAGGCCTAGTATCAGTACTATTGTAAATTTTGGGACAATAATTTCAAGGGATTTATCAGTGGTATTGAGGTTCCTAAAAACTCCTTAATTGATTCAAATAAAACTACAAGTGAAAACATGATTTAATAATCAAATACAGTTAGAAACAAGATTAATTAGGGTGACATAAAACTAGCCTTGATTGATGCTCGAGAAACGATCAGGGCACCCTAGTTACTTTAGTAAATGATATTGGTGTTGAGAAATAGAATTGTCTGAATATCATAAGGTAATGTGCGAGGCACTTTAAAATGACTAACTAGGGCACGAGGTCCGACACTCGTGAGGGGTGGGTTAGTCGAGGGTCAAGTCTGATGTAGAGATTTCGTACTCACCTTAGGTGGACTAGAGTAGAACCCTCAGTCGCACCATGATGTCCACCCCAGAGTAGAGTGAATTATATGAGTGTACTCACTATTTTATTGCACTTGATAGCATGAAGCATTTGATGAAGACGTTTAGTACGGTTTGGTTATTGGTGTGGCACTAGACTAGTGAGCTCAACGTTTATAATTTGTTTCCGTGCGCAAGTATTTAGGAGGAGCAATTGAGGAGCCTTTAGAGCAAAAACTTTCTATACCGAGTAAGAAGCAACGTATATCTCAAGTTGTATTCTTTAAAGGGCACGTATATTTCATAGATCTTCATGTACTTGAGTCGTGATTTTATTTTGTAATACTTGATTTTATTATTTTGATGTACTTATTTTGGGAACTCTCGGATGTAAACTATTTATATATTTATATTTGAATTTTTTTATTTTAAATGGTTTTAAATTGTCATTTTAACAAGTAATTAAAGAAAATTTTTGGGTTAGCCATTTTGGTGATCTTGTGTGGCATTATAATCAGTGGACTTTATGTCGTATCAGATTGAGGTGTTACAACAAGTATCAGTATTGGAAGAAAAATATCATTACCATTCTACATCAAGTGAAAAATAAAGGACATTTGGGAAAGCGAGTATCGATACTCGTTCGTAGAGTATCGATACCGAGGGTAGACTATCGATACTCTGAATATGGGTATCGATACTGAGGCATTATTCTAAGCATCAAACCCATTTTTAGTATCGATACTCCAATAAGAGTATCGATATCTAAGGTTTTTTTCGAAACATCGAAGCTATTTTTGGTATCGATACCTAAGGGTTAGTATCAATACCATCATCATGAATTGGGAAATTAACCTAATTGAATCAAGAGTTTAGATTTAGTGGTTTTGGGGTCATAGAAGCCTTGAGTACATGACTACAAGTGAAAACAACTAAAGTAACTATAAATACAACTAGAAACTAAACAAGTTAGGATGGCATAAGACTGACCTTATATGAAACTCGAGAAACATTTAGGACACCGAGTCTCTTTAGTAGTATGAAGATTTTTTCATGATGTAATATCTGGTTATAGTTCACCTAGTGTGTTAGGCACTTCAGTTGCCAACTAGGCGAGGATGCCTCAAGACTCGATGGAGTAAGTTGGCTCGACATGTATTCGATGCACGTAAAATTTAGGATAATGCGCAATACTCGAGAGCCTATATGAGGGCTAAGGATGTAAGCTTCCGATGTACGTAAAATTCTAGTTCTTACCCTAAGACCCTCGAGTATTCAAGGTCAGCTAAGAGTGTATGTTTCCGATACAGGTAAAATTGTAGATCTAACCCTAATACTCGAGAGTATACTAGGTAAGCTAGGGGTGTTGTCTCGAGATGTATAAAATTACTCCAACCACACCACTAGACTTACCTCAACATGATTTGAGTGTGTTCATACGCCCATGTCTTCGTGTGCTAACATGATCATTTAATGAATGTGTAATGCCCCAAATATTAGGTCAGTGACTACATTGAAATAAATTAAAAATTGGGAGGATTGAATTGAATAAATGGTAAAGTATAAGAAAATGATTTACAAATTTTATGCAAGACCAAATAGTAAGAAAGGAATAATGAAAGAGTATTTTGGCACTTTAGAGGGAAATGAATTTAAAATTCTTTTTAATAGGGTATTTAAGCGTAAGAAAAAAGGGAAATAGAAAAAGAAGCTAAGTTATTTCTCTTATCCTTCTTCCCGTGTGCCCGTTCTCTCCATAGACAAAGGTGATTTCCTCCAGTTGGTTTTTCCTTTACTTAAATGGCTGGTATTGAAACCTTGAGTATTACAGAGGCTTAAGGAAGGGTTACAGAGGATTAAAACTAAGAGATGAATGATTTATGGGAGATTGAAGAAAATGGGTTTTCGAAAGTTATGTTGAAATATGAGTTTTTATTGAGGTTTGCTAGTATATTTGACTTGTCAAATAAGTAAATAAGAAATTAAAAGCATTGGATGTGATTAAAAACTTGTATGAAAAAGTAGTATGATTCTTGGTTTGAGATGATTCTTTAGAGATTTTAGATGTTATAAAAAGCTAGATGAAGGAAAGTTGGAAAGTTAGTTGGGATAAGTAAAGAAGAGTTTAATAGTATTGTTGGAGGTAAAAGTAAGGGAATTTGACAGAATTTGGGTAAAAATGGAGCTGAAAAATGTAAAATATGGGTAAGGGTATCGGTACTGGAAGAACAGTACCGATACTATAGGCTTAAATTTGAAGAATTACGATGAACAATATCGTTATTGATGCAATTAGTATCGATACTGTTGTGGCTATCGATACTAAGGGGAAGGTATCGATACCATGGATTCCAGAATGTATAAATGGTATCGATACTGAAGGGAGTATCGGTACCATAGTATAGAAGTATCGATACCATGGTAGGGGTACCGATACTATTGATTTTGGAAAATTAAGATAGTACGAATTTTGATAGAAATTGAATATAAAATTACTTTTAAGTATTATTAAAAGTATAAATGTTAGAAAGTATTCTAACATTGGTATCGTATGTGAACTTATTGGATGCTTGTGTAGATCATAACCAAGCCCCGAGTCAAGTAAGAAAAGGGCAAAGATAAGGTTATCGAAAAGCTAGAAATTCTTAAAGCATTTTAACGAGACATACCAGGTGAGTGCATTTAGTATGTGCATTTTGAGTTATAGTTGTATTTGGTTAAATGCATATGTTGCAGTGTTATATTAGTATTATGTGTACTATCGGCACTAAGTGTGCAAAATCGCGAAATTCATAATATGTTTATGAATGATCGTATCGGCATTAAGTGTGTAAAACCATAAAATTTATAATATATTTATGCACGACCGTATCGGCACTAAGTGTGCAAAACAACATAATTCATAATATGTTTAAGAACGACCATATCAGCACTAAGTGTGCAAAACCACATAATTCATAATATGTTTATGAACGACCATATCGGCACTAAGTGTGCAAAACCACAAAATTCATAATTTGTTTATGAACAACCGTATCGACTGTATGTGTGGAAAACCACGGAATTCATAATATGTTTATCAACGACTGTATAGGCACTACGTGTGCACCTCAAAGAAATCATAATAATTTGAAACAATAAATTCGTAATTGATAGATATGATATAATGATGTTTTGATTTCACCTTATTAGTGTTCTTGCCTTGTTAGTAAATACTTAACGTTTGTTTATTTCACACGTAGGTGTTAGAAAGCAGAGTAAGAAGTGCATCTGACATCGCAAATAAAGAGTCACCTCATTAATAACTTTACGACAACTATGTCCATTTTTTGATATTATTAGTTGACATGTAATAGAAGTATGATCATGATCTGAAAAGTATTTAACTTATATTAATGTTTAATGAACGTTTATTATTATTAAATTAAAATTTTATAAAAAGAAATAAAATTTTACTGGTTTTCAAAAGAGGAAATGCTTTAAAAGTGATGTGACATATGTTTCTCGTGTACGAAAATGTTTACGAGAAATGCGTGTTACATTTATTGGTATCAAAGCTATAGGTTTAGCCGATTCTTAGCCGAAATTGAGTGTATTTTAAGGTAAAAAGGTTTACCTGCCACTAAGATGTCAAGGTTACTGATAGGGTATAGTTAGAATATGATCGATGTCTCTCCTTACTAACTTAAGTATTATCCTTATATATGTTATATTAGATGTCGGATTCTACGAATTCGAAAAGAGCGACTGGTTAAGAAATTAGAGAAGGGTCAAGTAGCGAGAGCTATGAAGCAAATAGTGAGCATCCGATCCCATCTGAAAAAGATAGTGCACCGACATTAGGGTATGCCTGTGCCAGAGTTTGGAGCTTTCATGCAAGCTCTCGATGCCATCTTGACACAAATCCATCCTCCTCCGCCTCCCCCTGCTCCTCCAGCATCGCAAATGTTAATCCCAATAAAGTTGAGAAGTTTATGAGCTCCTGAGTTCCAGGGAGAAGAGGATGAAGGTCTGATGGATGTTAATTTATGGTTAAATGATGTTATATAGTGATACTGGAAAGTCTTCATTGCTCATATTCTGAAAAGCTGGGCAGAGCTGTATCTTTACTTCAAGGATCAGCTCGAGTGTGGTGGTCAAATACTACGATTTATGCATCACCTGAACAAGTGACCTGGAAATTCTTTCAACATGAGTTTAAGAGCAAGTACATCGGGGAGCAGTTTATGCGGTCAATGCTGCTGAAGTTTCTTAATTTGAAACAAGGTGATAGAGATGTGCATAAGTATGAGGTTGAATATAACAAGCTTAGTCGTTATGCTACTGAGGTAGTTCCCAAAGATAAAGCCCGACTTGATTGGTTCATTGAGGGTCTGAGGCTTAAGTTGAAAGAGATGATGTTGGCGTTAAACTTGCCTAGCTTGTAAGAAGTTATAAATCGAGCTAAGGCTATTGAAAGAGCTCAAGAGAAGACTCTAGCAACGGAACAGACTATGCAGATGGGTAAAAGAGTTGTAATGTCTTCAACTTCTTATCATGCTAAGAGAGGTAATAGCTCGAGTTCCCGATATACTGACAGAGATAACTTTGCTGCAGCTTCTCAAAAAACTAAACAATCACAATTTTTTGCTGCTAGCTCGGGTAGAGCATATGGAGAAAGAACTAATCCATGTCAACATGTGGCAAATTTCACCGAGGAGTGTGTAGATTGCTCTCTGGTTCTAGTTTTCATTATGGAGAAACTGGTCACTATGCTCAAAATTTTCCACAGAGATCCGGATATAGATCAGTGCAAACTGAGAGATCAATAGCAGCACCTAGTAGAAGCAATGGAAGAGGAAGATCCGAAGGTAATATGAGTCTAATCAGCGATAAGAGACGCGGGGAGTGGACTGAATTTATAATATTAAGACTAATGAAGATTGGGATGACCCGAAGATTTTAACAGGTACATTCTATATTTTTTGATGAACCTGTATTTGTTTTGATTGACCCTGGTTCTACACACCCTTATATTAGTACAAAGTTGATTAGGGCTAGAGGAATTCCTTTAAAACCAATCTTTAGCGAGATGATAGCGGTAAACCCTATGGGTCTTAGTGTGAGAGTAACTCAGGTATGTAGGAAATGCTCGATAAAGATTCAAGGGGATGTGTTCCCGAAAAACATGATGGAGTTGCCCTTTGATGAGTTTGAAATCATTTTGGGTATGGATTGGTTGTCTCCACATCATGGATGGGTTGATTGTTGCTAGAAGCGATTATTCTTGAAGGATGTGGAAGGCTCCAAAATAGTAGTGATCCGCGAAAAAGCAAAATCACCCTCAAATATGATATCAGCCATGACTGTAAAGAAAATGATGTCAACGAGTGTTGGAAGTGAGATTAAATGATATCCCAACGATTAATGAATTTCTAAAGATTTTTTCTAGAAAAAATATCGGGATTACCTCTAGATCGCGAGGTGGAATTCATGATTGATGTTTACCCAGGTACCGAACCTATTTTTATGGTTCTATAATACCCCAAATGATAGGTCAATAATTATTTTGAAAGAATTTAAAAATTTTAGGATTTAATTTGATAAATGTTAAAGTATCAGGAATGATTGAGTAAGACCAATTAGTAAGAAATAGATGATTGAAAGGGTATTTTGGTCATTTATTCATTTCTTTTATTAGGGATGTAAGAAAAGGGGAAAGTTAAAAATTAAGTTACTTACTCCTCTTCTTCTTCCTCCCGTGGGTTGTGCTCTCCTCCATAGAAAAAGGTAAAATTCATTTAACTAGTGTTTCCTTCAGATTCTGGTTTGCTCTTGTAACATTAAGTGAGGTGTAAGCTTAAGGAAGGGTTTAAGAAGAGAAAACTAACATGTGGATGTTTTATATGAGATTTAAGGAAATGAGTTTTTAAATGAAATGTTGATATATGAGTTTTTATTGAGGTTTATGAGTATATTTGACTAGTCAAAGAGGTAAATAGAGATTAGAAGCTTGAGATGTGATTAAAAAATGTTAGGAAAAGTGGTACGATTCTTGGGTTGAGACGTTCCTTCGAGATTTTAGAAGTTATAAGAGACTAAACGAATGAATATTAGTTGGGTTAAGTAATAAGAGTTGAATAATATTGTTGGAAGTAAAAGTAGAGATTTAAAGGAAAGTTAGTAAAAAAAAACGAGCTAAAAAATGGTAAATCTAGGTTGGGGTATCGGTATTGGAAGAATAGTATCGATAATACAGGTTTAAATTTAAAGAATTTGATGAACATTATCGATACTGATGCAAATAGTATCGATACTGTTGTGGGTATCGATACCAAGAGAAAGGTATCGATACTAGGGAATTCCAGAATGTCGAAATGGTATAGAAACTGAAAGGGAGTATCAGTACCATAGTATAGAAGTATCGATACTAAGAGAAAGTTATCGATGCCATGAATTACAAAATATAGAAATGGTATCGATACTACAAGGGTGTATCAATACCATAGTATAGAAGTATCGATACCATGGTAGGGGTACCGATACTATTGAGTCTAGAACTATAAGATAGGTTGAAATTGTTATAGAAATTGAAATAATAGTAGTTTTGAGTATTATTAAAGTATAAATGTTCGGGAATATACTAACATTTGGTATGACACATGTCTTTAATGGATGCTTGTGTAGATCATAACCAAGTTCATGAATCTAGCAAGAAAAATGGCAAAGATAAATTTGCTGAGTATCCAACATCATAACATCTTATTAGCGAGGATTATCAAGTGAGTACATTTATTGTATTTATTTGAGATGAAAAAGATTCGCAATGATTCAAATTAGAAGGTTTTAATTTAATGTATGTTTTATTGTTTTATTGTATTCAATATGTTTTCATTACATAAA
This sequence comes from Hibiscus syriacus, assembly GCF_006381635.1. Taxonomy (NCBI): domain Eukaryota; kingdom Viridiplantae; phylum Streptophyta; class Magnoliopsida; order Malvales; family Malvaceae; genus Hibiscus; species Hibiscus syriacus. Next base: position 8,834 of record NW_024062239.1, on the reverse strand, counting down.
TGAAATCCATAACGGTGCATTAAAGGCATGAAAGGATGCCATAAATGAAATGCACAATTGTGCATTAATAGCATGAAAGGATGCCATAAATGAAAATAATGAATAATTATTAAAGAAAATGTGAAAATGTACATAAAGAAAGGTATGTTGGACATACTAAGAATATTTATGATGATAGTATGAAAGAAATTTGGTTTAGATAACAAGGACTTATCTAATCCTCATGGATGATAGAATTAGTTTGAAACCAAGAAATCATGATATTTATGTATACATTAATGTTTCTTTACAATATTATGTCTCACCAAGTAAATATTTAACGTAGTTGATTTCACTCATAGGTGAAGATAGAGATTAGCCGAGTAAGGAGTGCAACAGTAGCAGCAACTATCATCAATTAAGGTTGACTCATCAGTAACAATAGGACAATCTGGGTTATTTTGAAAACTTAGTTGGCATGTAATTAAAGTTTGAAAAATTCTAGAGTTATATTTAAGTAGAACCATAATAGATTTCAAATTAATGTTTTGTTGTACATAAAACAAATGTTATGTTTTAAGAAATTTGGAAACAAAATTTTAAGGGTTTTTAAATGAGGAAATATTTTAAAAGTGATGTGACATCTGTATCTTTTGTATGGAAAAGGATAGTATCAGAGCTACAGGTTTAGCCGATTCTCGGTCAAAATTGATTTTATTTGAAAATAGAAATGAGATTACATGCCATTAAGATTGTCAATGTTACTGATATAGTGTCATTAGAGTATGATTGATGACACTCCTTACTAATTGTAGTGTTATTATCTATCTCATAATAGATGTCAGAATCTTCGAAATCGCGAAGAGTGGGAGAACAAGAGATGAGAGAAGGAACTGGTAGCGAAAGTTACAAAGCTAATAGTGAATAACCGATCCCATCTAAAAATGCTAGTGCGCCTGAACATCAGGGGATTCCACTGCTTGAGTTTGGAACTTTTATGCAAACTCTTGACACTATACTGACCCAATTTCAATATCCCCCTACTCTTTCAGCACCGAGGATGTTGATCCCAAAAGAGCTAAAGAGCTTAGGAGCACCAGAGTTTTGAGGAGAAGAGGGTGAGGGTCCTATGGAGGTAGACTTATGGCTAAATGATGTTATTATAATGCTCGAAAGTCTTCACAGCTCAGATCCAGAAAAGTTAGGTGTAGTTGTATCTTTACTTAGAGGATCGGCTCGAGTATGGTTGTCAAATACTACGATGTATGTACCACCGGATCAAGTGACCTGTCAATTCTTCCTGGAAAAATTCAAGAACAAGTTGAGCAATTTTTCTACTGAAGTAGTTCAAAATGATAAAGCACGATGTGATTGGTTTATAGAGGGTTTGAGGCCAAAGTTTAAAGAGATGATGTTGGCTTTGAACTTGTCAAGTTGTAAGAAGTCATAAACCGAGCCAAGGCTATTGAAAGAACCCAAGAGGAGACTTTAGCTGTGGAGCAGAATTTGCAGACGGGAAAAAAAGTGGGAATGCCTTCAACTTCCCATCATGTTAAGAGAGGTAAGGGCTCGAGTTCCAGATATACTGATAGAGATAGTTCTACAACAACTTCACAGAAAAAAGATAATCCCAGTCTTTTGATGCTAGCTCGGGTAGAGCATATGGGAAAGGACTCCATGTCAAACATGTGGTAAATTACACCATGGAGTATGTAGACTCTCAATGGAGCTTGTTTCTAATATGGTGAGACTGGTCACTTTGCTCGAAAACTGTCCTAAGAAATCTATGGATAATTCGACGCAATCTGAAAGATCGGTGGCAACCACTAATAGAAGCAGATGAAGGGTTAGATCCAGGGGACAATCCAATTCAATGTAGAGACAAAAGACTCGGGGATTCATAGAATTTACAACATTAAGACCAATGAGGATCTGGATGACCCCGAAATCATACAAGTACTTTCTATGTTTTTATGAGCTGTAATTGTTTTAGTTGACCTTGATTCTACACACTCATACATTAGTACAAAGTTGCTTAGAGTTAGATGAATTCCCTTAGAACTAATTGTTAGTGAAATGATAGAGGTAAACCCTATAGGTCACAGTGCGAGAGATATGTCTTTTGTATGGATGGAGAAATGCCAAGAAAGTTTTAAAATGCAAAAAGAATCGTAACAAAAGATCCAATGCTTGTACAATCTGAGTCAGGTAAAGACTATATAGTCTATAGTGATGCATCTTATATTGGGTTGGGATGTGTGCTTATGCAAGATGGAAAAGTTGTGGCTTATGCCTCAAGACAGTTGAAAAATCACGAGAGTAATTACCCCACACATGACTTGGAATTGGCAGCGGTCATGTTTGCTTTGAAAATTTAGCGTCAGTATTTATACGGTGAGCGATGCCATATTTATCAGATCACAAGAGTCTAAAGTACTTGATGACTCAACAATTGAATTTGAGACAGAGAAGATGGAGCGAGCTTTTAAATATTATGATTTGATCATTAATTTTCATCCCAGGAAGGCTAATGTAGTAGCGGTTGCACTTAGCCAAAAGACTTTTGCGCTCTATAGGCTTTGGATGCGCGTATGTCTTTAAAGGAAGATGGTGCCTTGATTGTTGAATTTAAGTTAAAGCTGATACTTTTGGATCAGGTAAAAGAGCTGCAAGGGCAAGATGAGAAATGCTTGGTAAGAATGGCGCAAATAGAAAAAGAAGAGTTCAAAGACTTCGAAACGGGCTGATGGATGTTATATTATCGTGGAAGACTTTGCTTTTCCAATAATGATGAAATGAAGAAATATATTCTTTCTAAGGTGCACAATAGTCCTTTGACGATGCATCCAGGGGGAATAAGATGTATCAGGATTAAAGTGCAGGTATGGCCTGACATGAAAAGAGTGTATTAGAGTTTGTTGCAAAATGTTGGACATGTCAACAAGTGAAAGCTGAACACCAAGTGCCTTCTGGATTGCTACAACCAATATCCATTCCTGAGTGGAAGTGGGAACGAGTTACAATGGATTTTGTTTCGGGGCTACCTTTGTCACCAGGTAAAAAGGACGATTTGGGTAATTATGGACATATTGACCAAGATAACTCACATTCTAGTTCAGGTAGACTACTCGATAGATAAATATGTGGAATTGTATGTAAAGGAGATAGTTAGGTTGCATAGAGTGCCTATCGATAGTGACTCCAAGGTTTACTTCATGATTTTAGAGGTCCTTGCATGAGGCATTGGGTACTCGATTGAATTTCAATACATCTTTTCATCCTCAATAAGATGGGTAGTCAGAACGAACTATTCAGATATTAGAGGATAGGCTAAGGGCATGTGTGATTCAGTTTAAAGGATCATGGGAAAGGTATTTTTCTTTAGTAGAATTTTCTTATAATAACAGTTATCAGTCGAGTATTAAGATGGCCCCGTATGAAGCCTTGTGAGGGTCGAACACCCTTAAATTGGTTTGATCTAAAAGATCAAAACTTAGTTGGCCTGGATTTGATGAAATAAATGGAGGAGAAGGTGAAAATTATTCAAGATAATCTGAAGATCGCCTCGGATCGATAGAAATCTTAGGATGGTCTAAAAAGGAAGGAGATTGAATATCACGTGGGGAATAAGGTAAATCTGAAAGTATCACCCTGGAAGAAAGAATTGCGGTTTGGGCGTAAAGGAAAGCTGAGTCAGAGATTTATTGGACTTTATGAGATCTTGAAAAGGGTCAGACCCGTAGCTTATTAGTTAGTTTTGCCTCCTAATATGGAAAATATCCACAATGTTTTCCAAGTGTCGATGCTCAGACAATAACAATCAGATCCATCCAATATCATTACACCCAAAAAAATAAATATTCGACCAGATTTAACTTACGAGGAAGAACCAATACGAATCGTGGCTAGGGAAAGCAAGGAATTGCGTAACAAGAGATTCCTCTAGTTAAAGTACTCTGGCAAAATCACAAAGTAGAAGAAGCTACTTGACAAAGAGAAAAGGTCATGAGGAGGCAGTTTCCACACCTTCGTATAAGGTACTTCTTTAAAATTCAAGGACGATTTCTGAAGGGGAGAATTGTAATGCCCCAAATATTAGGTCAATGACTAATTGAAATAAATTAAAATCGGGGGAGAATTAAATTAAATAAATTAAAAATCGGGAGGATTAAATTAAATAAATGGTAAAGTATAAGAAAATGATTTAGAAATTTTATGTAAGACCAATTAGTAAGAAAGGAAGAATAATAGGGTTTTTGTCCTTTAGAGGGAAATGTATTAAAAATTTTTTAATAGGCTATTTTAAGAGTAAGAAAAAAGGGAAATAGAAAAGAAGCTAAGTTCTCTTATCCTTCTTCCCGTGTGCCCGTTCTCTTTATAGCCAAAGATGAGTTCCTTCAAGTTGGTTTGTCCTTTAGTTAAATGGTTAGTATTGAAACATTGAGTATTATAGAGGCTTAAGAAGGGTTATAGAAGATTAAAACCAAGAGATGAATGATTATGGGATATTGAAGAAAATGAGTTTTTGAATGTTATGTTGAAATATGAGTTTTATTGAGATTTGCTAGTATATTGACTTATCAAATAAGTAAATAAGAAATTAGGAGCATTGGATGTGATTAAAAATGTATGAAAAAGTAGTATGATTCTTAGTTTGAGATGATTTTTTGGAGATTTTAGATGTTATAAGAAGCTAGATGAAGGAAAGTTATTTGGGATAAGTAAATAAGAGTTTAATAGTATTGTTGGAGGTAAAAGTAAGGGAATTTGACAGAATTTGTGTAAATATCGAGCTGAAAAATGGAAATTTTGGGTAAGGGAATCGGTACTGGAAGAATAGTGTCGATACTATAGGCTTAAATTTGAAGAATTACGATGAACAATATTGATACTAATGCAATTAGTATCGATACTACTATTGGTATCGATACTAAGGGAAGGTATCGATACCATGGATTCCAGAATGCAGAAATGGTACGATACTGAAAGGAGTATCGGTACCATAGTATAGCAGTATCGATATCATGGTAGGGGTATACGATACTATTGAGTCTGGAAAATTTAGAGAGTACGAATTTTGATAGAAATTGAATATAATAGTACTTTAAGTATTATTAAAGTATAAATGTTAGAAAGTACACTAACATTGGTATCCTATTTGTACTTATTAGATGCTTGTGTAGATTGTAACCAAGCTCTCGAGTCAAGCAGAAAAAGGGAAAAGATAAGGTTGACGAATAGCTGGACATCCTTAAAATTTTAATGAGACATACCAGGTGAGTGCATTTAGTATGTACATTATGAGTTATAGTTATATTTGGTTAAATGCATGTTGCATTGTTTGTATTAGTATTATGTGTACTATCAACACTAAGTGTGCAAAACCACGAAATTCATAATATGTTATGAACGACCGTATCGGCACTAAGTGGCAAAACAACGGAATTCATAATATGTTTATGAATGACTGTGTCTGCACTAAGTGTGCAAAACCACGGAATTTATAATATGTTTATGAATGATCGTATCGACACTAAGTGGCAAAATCACGAAATTCATAATTTGTTTATGAACAACCATATCAGCACTAACTGTGCAAAACCATGGAATTCATAATATGTTATGAATGACCGTATCGACACTAAGTGTGTAAAACCATGTAATTCATAATATGTTTATGAACGGCTATATCGACACTAAGTGTGCAAAACCACGGAATTCATATTATGTTTATGAATGACCGTATCGGCACTAAGTGTGTAAAACCATATAATTCATAATATGTTTAGAATGATCGTATAGGCACTATGTGTGCACCTCAAAGAAATCATAATGATTTGAAACAATAAATTCGTAATTGATAGATATGATAATGATATTTTGATTTCACCTTATTAGTGTTATTGCCTCACTAAGTAACTACTTAACGTGTGTTTATTTCACGCGTAGGTGTAGCAAGAAGAGTAAGGAGTGCATCTGACATCGCAAATCAAGAGTCATCTCATCAGTAACTGTACGACAGCTATGACCATGTTTGATATTATTAGTTGGCATGCAATAGAATTATGATCACACTCTGAAAAGTATTTAACTTATACCAATGTTTAATGAACATTTTATTATTATAAATTAAAATGTTTTATAAAAAGAAACAAAATTTTACTGGTTGTCAAAAGAGGAAATACTTTAAAAAGTGATGTGACATCGTGTCTCGTGTACGTAAATGTATACAGAAAATGGGTGTTACAAAATGCATGTAGTATAGTAGAGGTATTGTGTGAGGCGGGGCTTTCGAGCTCTGTATTTGGAATGTGTTTCGTTTGCTAGTTTCGTGGAGGGCAATGGGATAACGAAATCATTAGATGAGTCTTAGCAGAGTACCACAATGCAGTGATGATGACTTAGTGGGAAGTAGCCATGGTTTGAAATGAGTCAGCTTGTAAAATTTTAGATATTTATTTTACTTTTTGAGTTTTTAAATTGGGCCCCGTTTTTGTAAATTGTTATAATTTAATAATTTGTATAAATATTTGAAGTGGGTATGGTTCAAGGAAAAAGTTTCAGATTAGCCATTGGTGGTCTTGTGTGACATTCGAATCTGTGGTATTTGTGTGTTACATATATCAATTATATGAGAGATATCATTTCCATGTAAGAGCATATGCATAAGCATTCAAATGTATGAATTTCATCAAACTACTAATATTTGAAATTTTAAACCCAATTGAGAAAATCACCTTGGGTCAAGATATTTTAAAAACAAATTTTGAAAATCATAACTTGACCAAAACAAACGTTATGATAAACTAAAAATTTGATAAAAAATATTTAACTTTAAAACATGTCCAATGTAACATGTTTTCAACATACATGAGATAACAAAAAACATGTAATCACTCATGCTCAATACTCATGCATGCATAAAATATGCAAAAACAAAAAGCTTTAAGGTTAGAGGTTACCCATTCTTCTTATTGTGTGACTAGAGCATTTGAATTTCTTTATCTTTGTCACCACTGCTCCAACACACCTGCAAGTAAATCATTTGGATTTTGGTACCCAAATTGCTTTGGGTCCTTGAGGGTTAGAAATAATGTCTCTAGTTCCCTTAGGAACCCATACTTGTTTTGTAATACCCCAAATATCATATCAGAGACTATATTGAAAATATTTTAAAATTTAAGATTTATTTGAATAAGGTAAAAGATGATAAATGATTTGGAATGTGTTTAGACTAATTGTATCAATAGATAAATTAAGATGGACTTTGGTCTTAAGAGGGTGAATGAATTTAAAAATATTCTCATTAGGGATTTTAAATATGAAAAAGATGAAAGTAAAGCATTTCTATTCTTCTTCTTCTCCTTCACGTGAGTAGTGCTCTCTCCATGGTATAAGGTAACTTCATTAGTTAGTTCTTTCTTTAAATATGGGTTGCTTTGGTAACATTAAGTGATATTCAGCTTAAGGAATGATCAAAGAAGATTAAAACTAAGTGATGGATGTTTTATAGGAGATTTAAGAAATGGGTTTTTAAATGACATATTGATATATGTGTTTTTTAGGTTTATTAGTAATTGACTTGTCAAAGGATTGAATAAGAGATTAAAAGCATGAGATATGATTAAAAATAGGTTTAAAAAATGGTATGATTCTTGAGTTGAGATGTTCCATGAAGATGTTAGATGTTAAAGGGAAATGAAGTAAAGTTAGTTGCGTTAAGTAAAGAGGAATTAAATAGTATTGGTTGGAGGTAAAAGTATAAGATTAGAAGGGAAAATTAAGTAAATTTGAGCTGAAAAATGGTAATTCTAGGAAATGGTATCGGTACTGATAGAACAGTACTAATACTATAGGTGTAAATAGGTACAAATGGGAAAGAACAATATCGATACCGATGCAAGGGGTATCGATACTGATAAGTATTGATACTAACAAAGGGAAGTATGGATACCATGGATCCAGAATGTCAAATAGTATCGATACTGAAAATGAGTACGATACCAGAGTATAGTGGTATTGATACTGAGATAAGGGTATCGCTACCAGGTAACACATAATATAGAAATGGTATCGATAATGAAATGAGGTATTATACCATAGTATAGAAGTATCGGTACCCAGGGTAGTATCGACACAATGAGCTTGGAACGGCAAAATAGGTTGAAATTGTTAAAGAAATTGAAATAATGATATTTTAATATTTTTAAAGTATAATGTTAAGGAGTGTACTAACATTGGTATGTTATGTATACTTAATGGATATTTGTGTAGATAATAACCAAGCTCCTGAATCTAGTAAGAAAAAGAGGTAAAGATAAAGTTGTTGATTAGCTAGACGTCTACACCTTATTAGTGGGGATTACCAGCTGAGTACCTTATTGTTAGTATTTGAGATGAAGAACATTCAAACTAGAATGTTTAAATTATATATGTTTTATAATATTGATTATGTTATCTTTATATGTATGGAAAGAGTATTATGAATGAGTTTTAGAGTGAACTGCTCTAAACCGAATCCATAACTAAAATGCATGAAAAGATGCATAAGGCATGAAATGGTGCCATAACTAAAATGCATGGAGGATGCATAAGGCATGAAAGGATTCCATAATTAAAATGCATGAATGGATGCACTAAGGCATGAATGGATGCACTAAGGCTGAAATGATGCCATAACTAAAATACATGAAATGATGCATTAAGGCGTGAAAGGATGACATAACTTAAATGCATGAAAGGATGCATTAAGGCATGAAAGGATGCCATAACTAAATGCATGAAAGGAGCATTATGCATTAGGAATGAAAGGATGCCATGATTAAAATGCATGAACGGAAGTATTAATGCTTGAA